>NC_141612.1:9086801-9399301 GCF_047967505.1 Dipteris shenzhenensis | reverse complement strand
CACATGCATGCTCAATTGCAAAACCCAAAGGTGATCTACATGGATTTGGCTTCAACTCCATAATTCAAGCACTAACACAAATTAGTGCTCCATAACAACAACATTGGTGTCCCTTGAGGCTTGAATACATGTTTGGGTATTGTGGGGGTTAAAGGTCACTATGCCTTTACCCCAATTATGTACAATACTCAAACACATATATAAATGAATGAAAAAGAAGATTAGGGTGGTTCTGCACCCACCAAAACTTGTGTGGCTCTCTATTTCTCTCTCTCCCTCTTTCGTTCTTACTTCCATTGAGAGCACTTTCAAGTGGTATCAGAGCCCAGGTGATCTAGCTAAGTGTGCGTGAATGCTTGAAGCTCAACAGCTCTGTGGGAGGAAGGAGAAGCTCTGTGGGAAGCTTTGTGGGTGACTTTATTTGCATCCGAGTGTGCAGAGACCTTGGAGGAACCTTTGGAAAAGTCACTTTGGTTTTGCAAAGTGGTTTTGAGAGCCTATTAAGTGTTTTCAAAGAAAAAGTCGTTTTTTGTGCTTTTCCCTGTTCCGTTCGATGATAGAGACTTCGTATTGACTTATAGAGGTAAATATTGCTTGCTTTTGGTGTCCACTTCACTTTAGGAGCTTGGAAACACCTTCATTCTTGAATCTGGGATCATTTCATTGGATTTTTAACTCACTGTGTCAGTTTCTGCATTTTTCTACCCGGGTGTTGGAACTCAAGTTTGGAGCAACCATTTGCAGATCTGTCAGTTTCGGTGGACTCAGGAGGTCCTAAAACTTCTATGTTGCTCATCATTCGCACTCGGGTGGAGTTTACAAACAGCTCTATTTTCAAAAACGTTTTTCAGTCCGTGTGTTGGACCCAGTGATTGAGACTACGGTTTCCAAAACCGTCTATCCCATTGCATTTCGGACGCCCAAAAATCCCTACCTGTCAATTCTTACACGATTCGGTGGAGGATTTTCAGAGTTATAGATCTCTGTGTATTCGATTTCATCTCTCTATTATGCATTTTTCATTCTAAGGTTAAGGTTTTGAAACCTTAGATTTATGCCACATGGCAGTGGATAAGTGTTGACTCCCATTTCTCACTCATCGGTTGGGATTTTGGAGTTTCAACAGAAGAGAGATATTTGCAGATTTTCTTGCTGATCCAATTATGCTATGGTGCCCATGTTTTAAGGCATCTCAAGTTATATTTTCAATAGCGATCATTACCGTAGGACCATGATTTCTTGAGCATACCTTATGCAGATCACTCTGGTTGCAGTTTGAGTAGTGTGCGCTCATTTGTGGTGTGCATTGGGTTGAAGTGGATGATTTATACGCCATTTGGATGCATTGTGGTCCTTATTGGATGCGCTGATAGGCCCAAATTGCCTTGTGGGATGTTATTTTTATGGACGCTTTGCACATGGATGCTATTTTATGCTGAGGGACAGCTTTGACACATTGCAGGTGATGCACTGATAGTGCTATGCTCTCTTGGATGAGATATTATTGATGCATATGCCAGTGGACGGTGTTTATGCTTGAGTCATTTGGCACTTATTGGCATTTTGGATTGCCATTGCAGTTGGCATTTTCTTTTGGGCCAAATTTGCTCATATGGATGCATAGTATATGCACATGAGTCAGATGCATCTTTTTGATGTTTTGAGCTTTGAGTTTTGGTGATATTTCACTCTATTGTGGCATACACATTTGGGTGCACCTGGTATTTGGTGTGATTCTCTCTTATAGGCACTAACATTTGGGATTTTGCTTCATTTGCATTATGGCATCCTCTTCCATGTCTGAAAAGGAGATTTTTAGCATTTAAAAGTTTGATGGGATAAACTTTTCTTTGTGGAAAGAACAAATAAGGGATGTGCTTATTCAAAAGAAGCAGTTTAAACCCTTGGCAGGGATTGAATCTAAGCCTGCAAATATGTCTGAGGATGATTGGAATGAGTTGGATGCATTAGTAAAATCTACTATTAGACTTCATCTTGCAGAGTCAGTTTATTTCACAGCAGTAAATGAGTAGACTACGGAAGATTTGTGGAAGAAACTGTGTGCCACTTATGAAAAGGAAACTGCCTCTAATAAAGTTTACCTCATGAAGAGGTTGTTTGAGCTGCAAATGAAGGAAGGGGTCTCCATTGCTTCTCACTTGAATGAATTCAATATTATTTTCAGCCAACTTCAGGCTTAGAAGATGAATTTTGATGTGGAGACTAAGGCAATATTTCTCTTATGTTCATTGCCATCCTCATGGGATACCTTCCGTACAGCTGTCAGTAACTCTTCACCTGGTGGAGTACTGAAATTTGATGATGTTGTGGGTAGCTTGTTGGCTGAGGAGATTAGACAGAAGTTTATGGATGGCAACAAGAAGAATGTAGCCTTAAATGTGCAAAGGGGTAGATCACAGTTCAGGGGGAAATCCCAAGAGAGAGGGAAGTCTCGTAGCAAATCCAAGGCACGGAACATTGAGTGTTACCACTGTGGCAAGAAGGGCCATATGAAAAAGGATTGCTACAAGCTGAAAAGAGGAGCAAAAGAATAAGAAAAAGAATGCAAATTGGGGTGCAAATCAAAAGGAAGAGAGTCCAAGAAAGGACAAAGGAAAAGTGAAAATCGAGGAGATCAATGCAGTCACACATGATAGTGAAATGACGTTCTCTTCTTGTCTAGTTTATCTGCAGAGTTGCTTACCACTTCAGATGATGCATATTCCCAGGATTGGATTTTGGATTCTGGTGCTTCATTCCATGTTACTCCCCATACGGAATGGTTCTCCACTTATGACAGTGGAAAGACAGGTTGTGTGCATCTTGGAAATGACTATGCATGTGACATAGTGGGAGTAGGTGACATAAAGTTTTCTTTTGCAAATGGGCCTGCATTTATTTTGAAGCATGTGAGACATGTGCCTAAGTTGACCAAGAGTCTTATTTCAGTGGGTCAGCTAGATGATGCTAGTTTTTACACCACTTTTGGCTTTCAGAGTTGGAAAATTCAAAAGGGCTCTATGCTTTTGGCCAGGGGTGCCAAGTGTGGGACTTTGTATCCCTTACATGTATCAGGGGTATTTGATCATGTTGTTGCAATAACCGGGCAGCCAAGCACTTCTTTGTGGCATTGCAGGTTGGGGCACATGAGCCAGAATGGAATGAAACTCTTATGCCGTTTGGGTTATGTACCACATTTGAGTTTCTCTGATTTTGAATTTTGTGAGCACTGTCTCTATGGGAAGCAGACTAAATCAGCCCATAAAAGAAGGGGAAAGAAAGAGTTTGAAAAGCTTTATTTGGTGCATTCAGACGTATGTGGTCCCATGCGTACACGGTCATTAGGCAGGGCTGAATACTATGTGACTGATGAAACTAGGAAAGTGTGGGCTTATGCTATAGCTCGGAAGAGTGATGTGTTCCAGGTATTTCAAAAATGGCTGGCCTTGGTTGAGAATCAATCAGGTAGAACGCTTAAATGCCTATGGACTGACAATGGTGGAGAGTATCTCTCTTATGACTTTCAGCATTTCTATGATATACGTGGGATTAAGAGGGAGCTCACATCCCCTCGTACTCCAGAGCAAAATCCAGCTCCAGAAAAGATGAACCGTACCATTCAAGAAAGGCTGCAATGCATGCTTTCCAATGCAAGTCTTTCTGGTGGTTTTTGGGCTAAGGCAATGAAGACTGCAGTGCATGTGATCAATAGATCACCTAGTAAGAGTTTGGATGGTGGTATTCCTGAAGAGGCATGGAGTGGCAAGAAGCCCTCTTACTCTCATTTGCATATATTTGGGTGTGAGGCATATGCACATGTGCCAGAAGAGCTTCAAAAGAAGCTAGATCCCAAGTCTAGGAAATGCATCTTTCTGGGTTATGGTGAAAGTGGAGAGATGGGCTATCGTCTCTGGGATCCAGAAGCAAAGAAGATCATACGCAGCCATGATGTAGTCTTCAATGAGAAGAAGATGCATAAGGCACCCATGAGGGATGTGGAAATGAGGAGAATCACTTTTTAGGATGTGAATCCACCTACATATGTTGATAGACAGTAAGCTGTCCATGCACCAAATGTGCAAGAAATGGTACCACCAAGTACTCCCACAGGTATACAATCAAGGGTAGATGATGGATCATCTATTGGTGGAAATGATAGCCAAATGTGGTTGATATGCAGGTGGGACAGCAAGCTGAAATGCCCTTGAGAAGATCATCTAGAGTGTCTAGACCACCTGATAGGTTTGTTCCAGGGGTAGACTATGTGATGCTTACTGATTGCGAGGAGCCTTCTTGCTACAGAGAGGCTATGATGCGCGAGGATCAACGCAAGTGGGAATATGCTATGCAATCAGAGATGAGTTCACTTATGAAGAATAAGACTTGGGACTTGGTTTCTTTGCCACATGGAAAGAAAGCATTGTCATGTAAATGGGTCTACAAAATGAAGGTCACAGGTGATGATGTGCCTAGGTACAAGGCCCGTTTGGTCACTAAAGGGTTCAAGCAAGAGAAGGGTGTGGACTTTAATGAGATATTCTCTCCAGTTGTGAAGATGACCACACTTAGATGCATGCTTGGACTAGTGGCATCAGAGGATATGGAGCTTATGCAGATGGATGTCAAGACAGCTTTCTTGCATGGGGATTTGCATGAGGAAATTTACATGGTGCAACCGAAATGCTTTGAAGAAAAGGGCAAAGAGCATTTAGTTTGCAAGCTGAAGAAGAGTCTTTATGGTCTTAAGCAAGCACCTAGAGAATGGTATCAGAAGTTTAATGCTTTCATTCAGTCCTAGGGTTTTAGGAGGAGTGAAATTGATCACTGCCTCTACACTAAAAGGGATAAGGATAATAGCCTGATAATCTTGGCACTATATGTAGATGATATGCTATTGGCTAGCAAGAATACTTATGAGCTAGATGCATTAAAGGCCAAGTTGCATGAGGCCTTTGATATGAAGGATTTGGGACTTGCAAGTCGTATTCTTGGTATGCACATCATGCGTGATCGGAGTAGGAAACTCCTTTGGCTTTCACAAAAAGAGTATGTTACAAAAGTATTGTAGCATTTCAATATGGAGGGGGGGAAGGCAGTGAGTACTCCATTGCCTCCATATGTGAAACTAAGTCATACAGATAGTCCCAAATCAAATGAGGAAAGGGCCATGATGGCCAAGGTTCCTTATGCCTCAGCAATTGGGAGTCTTATGTATGCTATGATAGCTACTAAACCAGACATTGCATTTGTAGTGGGAGTTGTTAGCCGGTATATGGCTAATCCAAGAAAGAGGCATTGAGAGGCAGTTAAGTGCATCATGAGGTACATGAAGGGTACCAAGGAGATGTGCATTTGCTTTGGTAGAAGAGACATGCGTGTACTTGGGTACACAGATTCAAACTATGCAGGCATGTGGATAGTAGGAGATCCACTTCTAGTTATGTGTTCACCTTTGCAAGTGGTGCAGTGTCGTGGATGTCTCGCGCACAAAAGTGCATTGCTTTGTCTACCACAGAGGTTGAGTATGTTGCAGCCACAGAGGGTTGCAAGGAGGCTATATGGCTTGATCGGCTAGTGGGAGATTTGGGGATTCATACAGGTGTACCGACATTGCATAGTGATTCCATGAGTGCTATTCAGCTAGCACAGAATCTGGTCTTTCATGCAAAGACCAAACACATTGAGGTCAGGTACCATTTCATTAGGGAGGTACTTGAGGACAAGTGCATAGAGCTTGTCAAGGTTCATACAGATGATAACCCTGCAGATATGCTGACAAAGAGTCTACCTAGTCAGTAGTTTGAGTATTGTCATGTATTGATGGGCATTGGATAGTATGCTCACTGGTTGTTCTCCCTTAAAGGCACATTGTCCTTTAAGTGGGAGGTTGTGGGGGTTAAAGGTCAGTGTGCCTTTACCCCGGTTATGTACAATACTCAAACACATATATTAATGAATGAAAAAGAATATTAGGGTGGTTCTGCACCCACCAAAACTTGTGTGGCTCTCTGTTTCTCTCTCTCTCCCTCTTCCGTTCTTGCTTCCGTTGAGAGCACTCTCAGGTATACCCTTGGGGAATAAAAACAAAATTTTGATCAAGGGTATAATGATTTATTTCTTGACTTTGAAAGTTTATAAAATGTGGTGGCTGCTATTCAACGAGGTGAATTGGGTTCTACCATTGTATTAGGTGAGTCTATTTTAAATGTGAGTAGTCAAGTGTTGCTTGACTCCTTACATTATGCTAGAGATGCATAAACTATGGCATTGAAATGCTTGAGAGAAAGCAAGAGGGACTAGACTCCTTAACTTCTCATGCGTCAACCATTCCCACTTGCTAACATGTACATATAGGTGCCTCCTTTTAATATGAGGAGGGGCTTCCACATGGCACTACCATGTGGCCCTTATGCTGAGCTCCTAAATTAATAAGACTAAAATGGAATCAATTTTTTCTAGCAATGTAGAAGTTGTGGTGTGTGTCGAGCTAAGCAAAGTCGCACAAAGGAGCAAGCTTGGGCTTAAGATTCTGAGCTAAGCCTTCAAAACAGTGTACAAAGTTTTGGGGCTAGATTTCATAATGGGCTCTTAGTTGTGTCTACAGTTCACTTAAATAGGGAGAGAGTTCATTGAGCCCGACCTTCTTAATCTTCAATCTCATGTTGGTTTGGTAATTGAAATGTTTGAGTTCATTGAGCTCGACCTTCTCATTCTTCAATCGCATGTTAGTTGTCTAATCAAAATCTTTTGTCTCACATTAGTTCTCTAGTCAAAATCTTTCGTCTCATAATAGTTCACTAATCAAAATCTTTTAGTCTCACATTAGTGATCTAATTGAAATATTTCGTCTCACATTACTTGTCAAATTGAAATCTTCCGTCTCATTATTATCATCGTGCGGGCATGGATCAAAGGACACTATCTAATCACATAGTTGAGAAAACATTACCCAAGTAAACTCTGGAGAAGATTAACAATTCAATAAATTACACAAATTACATAGATTACAATCTCAAAGACTTCTTTACTTCGTATTACAATTCTAGACTTGCTAATTAAGTAATCATTGGCTATACACCTATTTAAGTAGCCTTCAATTTGCATTGCTTTGATATAGACTTCTTACTTTTCCTAAATCTTCTAAGGTAGTGCTCTTGCTTCAATTTGTAGTTTCTTTATACTTTTTTAAATTAATTACTTTCTCCTCAATTTCCAATTTAATTTATAGATTTTTTATCGATTACTTTTAGTTAAATTGCTTTAATCAATCTATCAATTAAGGGAGTGGATCGCCCCCCTTCAATCACTTATGGTATTTTTTACATCTTGAATCTAGACGGTTGTCTATGTTCCTAGGTAAAGCAATAACACACCAGGGGATACATGCATTACCTGTCTACTCATTTGAAAAGATGATGTTTTAAACCTCATTTTTCTTGGATGGTGGTAGGTAACTGGGACCCTAACCTCGAAGCTTGGACTACCTGACGGATTCAACACTTTTGTACCAACTTTTGTTTTATGGACTAGCTCCTTGTCTGCCATGTCCCCATCATTTCTCACTTCTTTGAGCCTATCTTGGAGCTCCTTCATGTGCTTCTCTACTGCTTCTCTTTTGTGCCTTTCCATGTCGACCAATTTTGTAGTGGCCTTAGCTTGCTCTTGTGCCTGCAAGGCCCTCGCTTCTTGTGCCTCCTCTACCTTGGCTTTTGCACCTTCCGTGAGACTTTTATCAAGTTGCACTACCTTTGCTACATTGGTGGCTTTCTCTTGTAGAAAAGTCACCTTTTGAGACATCTGCTTATCATATTGCTCAAAAATCCCTTTTGAGGGTAGATGCCATAAGGTGCATTACAACTCCAGCGGACTAAGATGACAATTGGGATTTGCCATCCACACAATTCTTCAGGTTGGTTAACATGCTCTTGGAGATCGCCCTTGAGAAAGATACATCACCGCCTTTCAGTTGCTCTACTACTGCTTAAACCTGCCAAATATTGCGGGTTCCTCTCATATTGGGAAAGAAGTGAATGGTCTTCTTCAGCACATCTTGGAGGTTTGTTGGCAAGCTCAAAATCTTGACTCCACCATCTTTACTAATCTGAGCATTGGGGTATATGTCTAGAATATCTTATCTCTTCCACTGCTTCTCGAAAAAGTGTGCTTGCAAACTGCTTCATGCTTTCATTGATGGTAATCTTCTGACCTTGACAGACTAGTTGCCCCTCCTTCACGTTCACCTCTTGTACCAACCTGGTGAAGTTTTGGAGAGCATCCAAATTGGGATTTTGAAGAGCGAGAGAGGAGCTCCCATATGTCACGATTTCAAGATCAGGGGAGGAGGGGCTCTCGCACTGTGTTGCAGAGGGGAAGGAAAGATTGTGTGAGGAGCTCCCAAAACATGCAGGGTTATGAGAGGGGATAGAAGTTGCAGGAAGAGTGCAAGGGAGATTCAAATGGTCGAGAGGGATAGAAGACGCAATAGTGAAGGAAATGGACTAGCGGAGGCTTGAGTTTATAGTCCGATTGCAAGGGAGAAAGAAATGTTCAAGAGGGATAGACGAAGATGTAGTGAAGGAAATGGAATAATGGAGGCTTGAGATTGCAAGGGAGAACATAATGGCTGAGAGGGATAGAAGACGAAACGGTTAAGGGAATGGAATAGCAATTTGTAGCTCGACTACATTGTCAAGGTGAGAGCCACTGTAGTGTGGTTATAGCCCGTCTATTGTCAAGATGAGAGCCACCACAGTGGTTGGCCTGAATTTTGATTAATTCAAGGCGGCAGTATATTGACTTGCATGGTAATGAATGATTCCTAGCCATGTCTGTGGCAGCGGCTAAGACCCACCGAGCTAGCAATTAATTACCAGCCATTACAATGGCCCGCAATTACTTAGCTTCCAGTTACCACCACTAGGCTTGCATGTATGATTACTACGAGTGTAGTAAATTACCAATCATCGAGCTTGCATGCTCAGGACAGTACTAGAGTGCATGATCATGAGGGATTAGAGGCGATTAGGTTTCATGATTTACTTTTGTGGAATTACTGCCAGATGGTGGTGGTTGTCAACATCAGCCACGTCTATCATGGTTATGATTCCACCATGCCACTACTCACCTACCACCGTGCTTAAGCATGCAGCTTAAGCATGCATGATCACTACGAGTGCAGTAAAAATTACCAGTCACCAGGCTTGCATGCTTAGTAGAGTACTAGAGTGCATGATAATGAGTGATTACAGCCACGTCTGTCGTGGCTATGATTCCACCAGGTTGGCAGTGTAAGTTACTAGCCACTGCTCACCCACCACAAGGCTTAAGCATGCATGATCATTATGAGTGCATTAAAATTACCAGTCACCAGGCTCGCATGTTCAGTAGAGAACTAGAGTGCATGGTAATGAGTGATTAGAGCTTTATGATTTACCTTTGTGGAAATCACTACCCTGTGGTAGTGGCTCTCATCAACCACGTCTGTCATGGCTAAGATTCCAACAGGCTAGTAGTTAATTACCAGCCACTAGAGTGGCACCACATGGCATCTTCTTCATGATTACCAGCTCGTTAAGGGTGGCGCCTAAGATTCCACCATGGTGGCTTGTAATTAATATGGATGGAACCCCGAGCTCTAGCTACCATGGTGGCTCAAACTTTATAATATATATAAGATCCGTGGCATTTGGCATTTTACTACGTTGCTTTGATCCGACCATGCTCTGCTACTTTGCTCCACATGCTCTGCTACTTTGCTCAACACCCATCCTCTAGCTCTTTTCCACCGCTACTCTACTTTACTCCACACTCCCTCCTGTAACTCTCGTCACTCATCTGCTCCCCTGCTCATTTTCTGCTCACCCACTCATCTTCAGCATGCCTACTACCACCCCCCCTTGATGCTCTGTGATCCTAATGTTATCGGCCTTCTCATATAAGGTGATTGCATTGCACTCACTTAGAGTAGAAATACTACCACTAGTGGAGACCCTTCATTCCCACGGTCGATGCATGTCACCACCTTAGATGACATGCTCATAGAGGGCCTCTTTATGGTGGCTGTGCTGTATGGGTTCCCCCTAGATGTCGACGAAGATGATTTTAGGGTAGAGTACTCTCTCCAAGCCAACCTATGATTCACAATGTGCTACGGGCAAAGATGCCGCAAAAGGCTACACGATGACATGTGGTCATGCTAGAGAATGCACTGCGACGGTGTTCAAAATGATAGATTGTGTCTAATTATTACGCTAAGAACTAGTGCGGTGTTCTCTCCAAGCCAACCTTCAATTTTAATGATCTACATGGGTGCGGTGCAGGTGGCAAAGCTACGGCAAAAGGTTGCATGATGATAAGTGATCAAGTGACGTAGGCCAGAGACTGCACTGCACGAAGCAATGTAGAGATGCCATGTGTCGAGTAATGCTATGTTCAGAACAAATAGATTGCATCTCATTATTATGCCAATGCACCTTCATGACGTTGGGCAAATTTTCGATGAGAGCATGGGTCCGCATAAAATTCAAATATTCACCCAGGAGCACATCGCGTTGCGACCCCAAAATGGCCCTGAAAATAGTTCTTCAGTTGGCTAGACTCAAGCAAACATTGACCCTACAAGCAGGACTTCTTGAGCGATGACTACTACTCCAGAGCTTAGAAATTTTGACTCAACCAAACAAGTTTCGTTTCATGAAAACCACCCCAACAAAACAGGTTTGTTGAAATGCTTGCACAAATTCTTTCCAACAATTTCGTATGAAGACATGTTGAGAATATTGGTGCAATCTCTTTTCCTTGGCTCGGATGCACTAGGTCTCCTTGGATTGAACTGCTACACTTTTACAGAGGACCAACAAAATAATTGCCATAATTACAAGAGGCATTTTAAGCACTATGTCAACCTCATGCACTTTGCTCTATGATTGCTTAGTTTGCCTTTAAAAAATCTTCCAAACTAGCTTCCAAGTCATTTATCTAAACATGTCTAGTGTGAAGCAAGTTTTCGAGGTCTTGAGCCCCTTCCATGAGGAATCATACACTATTTTGATAGACGAGCTCAGGTTTCCTATTGAGATCTTGCCTCTCTTTTGCAAATGACACAAAAGGCAATACACAATGTGGGCACTCGAGGATGAGCTCAATCTCATTAGGCTCGTTACAGACACACCTATTGCAATTGCAAAGCAAATTACATGCAGCTACATGGCCTTGCATCTTGACAAAAACCTTTGTCCAGAAGCTATTTCAAGAAGTGTATCACATTCAAAAAGGCTTTTCCAAATGGTTGGACAACAGCCTCTCAACTCCATGAGCAAAGAAACAATGTATGCAAGGTAGGAAAGTTGGGACCAGATCAAACCATAGAGGTGTAAACCGCTCAACCGCACGTTATTTCTAAGAGTATCATAGACACACCATCTTTTGTTTGTATCAGTTGCAATGCGCTATGCTTTAGATCAAAACTCATTGGCTTATCTTCACAAGTTCGCAATTTCTTACAGTTGTACTCACTCATAGAAGGAAGCACACGAAACGACGAAGAGTTGATATGCTCTTTGTGCAATGGCCGAATACGCAAGGCATAGTCTCTAGATTTTTCCATCGAAACATGCCCTTATCTCCATCAACCCCTTGCATAAGCCAACTAAACAATCTAGAGGCACGACTCATTTCAATACGTATACCCTTCGCACAAATACGTGAGTTCACATTTGGTGGCCAATATGGCCTACAGGTGCATGTGTCAATGTTTTTGATGATGTTAAGCACTTAAAAGACAATTAGTACTCATAAGGTTAAAGGCCAAGATGAAGTAGCAAAGCGAAAAAATCGGAGGGGGGGATTTTTTAATTAAAACCTTCTATGGTGGGCTATAGAGCCAAATTTGCCTCACCATTACTCTTTAGACAACAATGTATAAATTTGTGTGTGGAAAACAAGGGGGGGCAAGGGGGGGGAGAGAGAGAGAGAGAGAGAGAGAGAGAGAGAGAGAGAGAGTAAGCCAAAAAGTAATTTATGTGTCCAAGGAAAATGTGTGTGTGTGTGTGTGTGTGTGTTTGGGGGGGGGGGGGAGAGAGAGAGAGAGAGAGAGAGAGAGAGAGAGCTTTGTTGAGCCACCTTGTACATAACCTAATTTTAGAGTTTTCATTCATAGAAGTTCCATAACTTCTTCTATTTTGGTGCCTTCTGATGTTTTTCTTGTTTGGACTTCTCGATGGATTTCTAGCAATTAGTGTTTGCTCTATGCTCCAAAAGTGCATCCAATCTTTTCCAAACAATGGTTGGGGGGCCGTACAGTTCAGAGCTCTCAGCACAACCATGATAGGTAATGTTATCCTCATCACATTCTCAAAAGACTTCTATAATGCCGGTGACGCTGTAATGGTGCTATTCCTTGGCTTACAGACACATCTTTGAAAAATTTCGCAATGGAATGTCTCGATCAAAAGGTCTTATTTTTTAATTAATGACATGCTTGTACTAATATTTCGACATCTAGTTTAAGGTGCAAGTGCCCGATGCTAATGAATACAAACATTGAAACTCTCCTTATAGCAGTCTACAAGCATTTTTACAACTCTTTGCATTATCCATGACTATTTGCACAACTTTTTCTAAGCCTATCTCCCTTATGGTTTCTACCAATATACTTTCTATGTAAATCCCATACTATCTTTTATTTTTTGAATCAATGGACTTATGGCAAGCCTCTCGGGTGGTACAGCCATCACATTCAATGGACACCTTTTTATTTTTGTCCATCCATCTGAAACAATTGTGCGTCTTGGGTTATGCAAGAGTTGAAAAATACTACGGTTGATGTGATGTCTTTGCTCGGCATAAGCTTTGTCTAGTTTAGTTTTTGCAAGGCATTATAAATAGGAGGCTTGAAACTTGTACCATGTCATGCAATGCAATCCCATGCATCTTGCATGTTCTGAGTTATTAACCATGCTCAATGGATAACCAAAACATAAAATTAATCAACGAGGAATTAATGAGACATCTCCAAGTCCTAGATCCGAATACTCCCTAGAAATAATGGTTGCCTCAGGCTCTAATTCCCACTCCTAGCAATAACTTTGGTTCTACGTAGGTGTAGATATGGGTGTTTTCTAATTCTCTGATTGAAGCATGCTAGCACCAACACTACGAAAATGGGCTTGAGTAGACTCACTACTTTGTGCAAGATTGTGTGATTGGAGTCTGCGATATGGTGGGACATATAATGTTGAAATAACCTCGCATAACTTTCCAAATTGTTCTTTTTTTGGCTCTTTTCAATTGCCTATAATTTATCTTTTAGCCGATTGCCTCTAGTTTATCTTTGAAGTATCAAGCAGCTATTGCATTTGGAGCATGGCAAAGTGCAATAGATTTACTTGCAAAGCCAAGTAGGTGACCCCTATATGATGGGGCACGGCCATATATTTACTCATGAAAGAATTTGCATCTCCATTCAAAATAGTGTCACACTTTGATTGCAAAATCCCATTCTGGGCCAAGAAACTTACATTTTTCAATACCACTATTTTTTATTCTCCTTTGTGCTACTCTCTTCTATGGTTTTCCCTATTTTTCACTCTCCTTTTTGTTGCTCAAGAAGCCTCAACAAAGGCTCTAGATGTACCTTGATCAAAACTCTCATGAGCATTATGCACGAGAGAAATGTGTCCACTTGTGTTTGTGGAGCTTCCTTTGAATTGCATTAGCATTAACAAGGCTCATCAACCACATTGTGCATAGTATGAACGAGTGAGGCCTCTATGTTTTCAACCACATTTGTAACTTGCCTCTCATTCTTTGGTTGAGCGATTGAGGCCTTTATGTACTTGCCTTCTACTTGAACCTCATTCTCTGGTTGTACCTCTTCTCCATACTTTAAGCTTTCAAAAGTAAAATCCCAAAAATGTAGACAAGTATCAACCCAATCTCTCCAAATACAACTAGCATCTCAACGGATATAAGTTGTGGTATGTGTAAGTTGCACAAGACTTCAGATCTAAAAAAGAGAGAAAATTTAACCTCTTCGAAATTTCATTACCTCACTCTCCTCCCATAATCTTGATTGCATTTGCAGTTGAGGTAAACCTTTACACTGTATGCTAGATATTGGAGTAGTCGACCACTTCCAAAACCGCAATGAACATTCTATCCCTCACCCTTGTCCTCTCACAACTCAATTGTGGCCCACCTTACCACAAAATGCTAGATGCAGGAGATATGGACTACAATCTTGCCTAGTGAAGGGTGCTTGTAGCTCTCACAAGCCTTTTGTAAGAAAAAACTAATGAAGGATTATTATTGTCAATAAATGCCATACTACCACCAATATTGTCATTATAATGATAGTATTTAAACTATCACCACTGATAATACTCCAACAGCCCAATAATTATTGTCGGTAATGTTAAGATTACTGTTCGTATATTTATTTGATTTTATTCGTTATTTTTCACGGTTATCATCATCATGCCGTTATTCTCACGCTATTTTGGACCGAAAATGATGATCGATAAATTGCGCAATGGTGAAAAACATTAATGAAATCCTTGGATGCAAGGCATTGTTTACAAACAAACTATGATAATAACTAACAGAGCTTGATTTTTCAAAAAATGAACGGAGTGAGAATTGGTTCGACATCTATAACAAGACTGCCAACCGGGATGCTAGTGGATATTGTAACGTACTAGATGTTTAAAAATTTGTTACATCAATCCATCCTTGAAGGAATTGCCAAACTCACAGACAGGACTAAAAGACACCCTCAATGTAGCTAGGGTTGAATTCTCCCTCGATTGCCTAGCCCGAATGGCTCAATTTGTGAATCTAATAGCTCAAATTGTTCAAGTTCACATGACTCAACAGTGATAGCATCAAACTCTGTAAGAGGTCCATCTTGTAAGGCTTTCTCTGAGACACAAATCATAGCTATGATCAATTCCTTCACATCTCCCTTAGAATGAAAATCACCCATCCTTGCACTTATTTCAGAGAAACAAGAGAGCCATGGAACAAAATAAATATATATGCTATCAATCTCATAACCACCATAAATGGAAATGCTAAAAAGTAAAAGCGTAAGGCCAACTCTTGATGTAAATTCCATTCTATTGATAGCAATTTGCGAAGGCCCAAATCTCAACATGAGTGTAAAAGGATGAGAGAAAGTTCAAGTCTCTCTCTACCAATCTCTCTCGTCGGCCATTGCACATAGCTCCTCCTTGAACTCCTACATATATTCTCTCTTGCACAAAATTGTGCTATTCTATATATTACTCAAACACAAGTGATCGTGATCTACAAGGCCACAGGCGTCGTCATTTTAGTTATATTGCTTCATATCTAAGTACATTAAATAACCTTATGATTTAATAAGTTTTTACACGATGGATGACAAGATTATCAATGTGCAATTAGATATTAATCTACGAGTCACATTTATGATCACAATGGAGGTTTGCCACCCATAGAGGCTATCAACCCCCTTATCGAGCTACACCAAGCTCCATTGAGATTACCCGAGTCCAAGTCTAATCAAAATCTTCCTCTAATTGCTCCAACCGTTCTCTATAGACTAGGGTGTAGTGAGGTCAACTTGGACTAATTCTCCTAAGTTCTTCTTACGCTGATTTTCAACCCAATGATTTATCGATCTTGATTGATGGCCTCATTGAGAGATGATATGGAGTGCAAGAAAAACTGTGATCTCCATGGAAATCTACCCCAACGGGTGTTTAAACTTTTGACAGACAAAGTGGTAGCTTTCTATTGGAATTGGTAGGAGGTGGGGCTTCTAGCTCTTCTACCAGAGAACAGGGTAGGGGAGGGCCATGGGAGTCCTTCCCCGAGAAGGATTTCATCGACCGGCTGATAGCCAAATCCAACTAGATTTCAATCGAAGAGGCCAACATGTGAACTTTCAAGGGAAAGGGGGAAGGGATGAGTTATCACCACGTGGCTACTAGACCACCTTGGGTCCCTTATCTTAAGGAAATACCTCCTCCGTACTTTTCTAGGTCAACCACTGTTGCGTTCCCTTTTCTTTTGCTTCTCGGAAGGAAGTCTTTGGCTTCTTCAAACAAGCTCCTCGGCTATCAATATCATCGAACAATTGCAAATATTCGATGAGTCGCCTCAGAATGCACATTATCACTCCCAATTTATTGATCCCCAGCATGCATGCAACAACGATGCTAGAAATTGAATGATTTCATCCTCTCCAGTTTATGACCTCCCACCAGTCAACTAGGTGTGCAATCAGCATAACGTCGTGCTCGCGGTAGCCAAAAGTGAGAAGGCGATTGTGCGTTTGATCTTTTCAAGCATCCTTCAATCTCCTCGATGAGAATTGCAAGCTTCACTTTGAAGGAATTGGCATTCGATGTCTTTGCCAAAAGTCTCACCATCATGACGAGGGTAAGAGCTGTTGAGAGCGAGAGAAAGTAGCTAGAGACATCCTATGATAATAACAGGACTTAGATTGACTACCCTGGGCATCTTCCCTAAGCTGTCGCTTGGGTTCTGCTGTATGTTTGAGGAGTTGCGACACGACGTTCTTTGGATTTGCGAGACATCTCAATGGGAAATCAATGGGGTCAAAAATATGATGTCGACGATTCTTGCATTTTTCGACTCTGTTTCACTCCACCAGCACCCCCCCCCCCCCCCCCCCGCTCTTTCCCCCAAAGAAAAGCTTTCGCTCTGGAAGTCTTCAAATTGCTTGTATGAATCATCAAGGCAGCAAAGGTACATGGAAGTAGAGCACTAACCACTAGATCTTGATGATCAAGGTAAAACATCTACCGGACAAGTGATTCTCGATTGTCCTTCCCCTTGAGCTCAGAGTCTCGCCTTTGCCACGAACATGCACACTTTAAGCCTTTTCACCTTTAAATAAGAGCCTAGGACACTCGCACAGATCAAGGAAAGTAAAGGATCAGATTGGCATCCTTACTTCCATAACAAGAAACAAGAAAAACATCTTAGGCATCATCTCTAGACAAGGCTTTCCTTAGCCTCTCATGAACCGATGTATATCACGATTTCAAGTTGAGACATCCAATGTGACTCCCATCATAGGTCTTCATGAAATCAAGTTGATAGAAGATATACCTTGAACTAAATCTTTACAACTCGCAAGCTTCTCCAACAAAAAAATCTTACACATAATGTCAAACTACTTGCAAACCTCTTGTTCCAGTTTGGAAAAAGCATGGAGGCCTCATTTGACTCCTGAATCACAAGACGGTCTCATACAAGTCATCGCAATGGTTCTCAAGGTCAGAGCTAAACGTTGCTAGAGCCTATTTCTAGCCAACCTCCAACTATCTTTGTCATCAATATGTTTCCTCCATGCACTTTAAAGCACTTGTTGCACTTATCTCTTGTATTCTCCCCACTGTATCCTTGCCATAACTGTTATGCCACATCTTTATTCTTTCAAATTAATCTTTGGTTTCTATTTCTCTTTGGTTGTCTTGCTTTCCCCTCCAAAGTGGCACCCAATAGAATCTATTCGGTCTCTCGATTGAAGATGACACACAATCATATTGAATCTCATTGAAGCTGAGCTAGTCACCCTCACTTTTTTGACCTCCCCCAAGGGGTTCCAAGCAGAGCCTAAAATTGCAAGATTTCCCCTAACTTTGCCCTTTTTGTTTGAGCCTTACTTGCTCTAATGACTTGCTACGCTTTCCACACTGCCCACCCCCTCCCCCTCCAAAACACACACACACACACACACACACACACACAAAGGAGCCTCTGACCAGACTCTTCCTGTCCACATCTCCTGAAAGGTTTACATATGTATGTGTATATGTCAGCATGTATGTGCATTGTGTACATGTCAGCATGCATGTATATATGTGTGAAGGTATTTACCTATGTAAATACTGTAGTACCAAATTATATGTACATGTTTGTATCTATTTTTATATGGGGCTTACAATTATCCCCTCTGCCCAAAAAAACAAGAAAAAATCCTGCATAGCTTTAAAAACGCCGCTTCCATGTCTATTCAAACAAAGTATAGGAAATAAATGATTCCCTGATGGGCCATACTGAGCCTGCAAGTAGAAGCACGAGTTAAAATAGTAACAGTATGCAGTGTCAAAAGAGAACAAGGACACAACACACAGCCAGAGTTGGATGCGATGCAGATTATTGTACAACTGGAGTAAAAATGTGCATGTGGATATCTACAGTGGATTTATTAAACTTCTCATCCCCATTCATGCTATGCCAATGAATTCACAGGTACCAACTTGCCCTCAAGTTCTCGGATTTTTTTCTGCAAAACAGAAAACGAAGGGAGAAAGCACAGACTCAGTTAAGTATTGTGTTGTCGTTGACAGATAGCCACATGATCGCTACAAAACTATGAGCTCTTCATTACTCCATTGTACGAAAACATACAACCCAGATAGCCTCAAAGCGACCAGCAAAAATAAGTATAGGTGCAGTCTTTAAAAAACAGCTTTCCCATTCGAACAAGGAAGTCAACACAGTAACTGTAACTATCAATCTTGAATACTACCACGTTTATGACACTCCTTGCTGAGAAAATGTTTGCTGCTGAATATGCCTCCTGCCATAATATATACTCCTACCTTAGGCTTGATATAGAGAAATGAGGTCAGAGATTGGGTTTTGAATATGCTGCCCAACCTGCAACATTGACCTATCCAACTGATGAGACCAGCTGGTCAAACTGGCAGGCTCCCAGTTGGCCATCGGTTGAAACCTCCCATTAGCTGGCTAGCTGCAGACAAACGTGCCACCTAGCTGATGGTTGCCTTATAATCTTCCCTTGGGACTTGAGGCAAGCTAGAATGCCTGTGTCCGTAGCTAATCTTAAATTGTCTTAGCTACAAAGGTGTCTTTCTTTCCATTACAGAGTATGTGTAACAATGGACCTAGTTTCATGATCTTACAGCTAACCTCACCTAAATCTCAATCCATACACCGGAATGCTACCGGAATGCAAGTCAGCCACCTCCTGCTTAATAATACATGGAGGGCACAGCTTTCCTAACTTTCAAGTCAACACAAAGAAGAATATTTCATACACTTAGAGTGCCATAGGAATTTTCTGGGAATACTTTGGCTCCCTCTATATCCATCTGTTGTTCAGTTTCTACACAGTTTATATTGGACCAACAGTCATCCAAAGAAAGGCCTCAGTCAACAGTCATCCAAAGAAAGGCCTCAGTCAAAATATATGGAAGACGCTATTGATAATCCACAAAATTTGTTGGTCGCATCTTAGGTTACCACTTCTTTAGTCCAAACCTTCTGATGGAACTGGTCTCTTTATATGTTTCATTCACAATGTATGCTTGGTGATCTTTACATAACCCTCTGCTATGGACTTAAGTACAGCTTAAAGCTGGCCTTGCTGTTTTAGCACGTAATGTTCATGCTACTATGGTAGAGAGTATGCTGAATACATGTCCTTCATTTCCAGGTTTGGATCCAAAGTAACTTTGTTTGTATTCGTATTCTTATAGTTGAAATCTTAAGTCTTCTTGTTAATATAAGAATCACCATAAAGAATCAAGTCTATGTGTTTATCTTCCTTGCCTTATATACCTTTCCTATCTTTCATGCCATCATTTTTCTTCAACAGATAATCATCAAATGTCTTGAAGTTTACCTGATAAGATTTTGATCTCCGAAGTGAAGGATCCAGCAGGAGTGCTTTTGAAAAGACAGCTTGGGCAGCATTATAATCGCCTATGGACATGTAAGCTTCGCCTTGCCGTAATAGCGGCTGATTCCAATGCCACAATTGTCAACTCATACCCACAAGTACTATATCTTCAAGTAAATTACTGTTCTTTTCTGAATGCAGAAAAAAATCAAGCACTTGCAGAAATATGTGTGATTTTTTAAGAGTTATACCGTATGCCATGTTGGTGCCAAACTAGCGGCTTGCATAGCATCTTCCAAAGCAGCATCTGCATCACCTTTAGCTTGACGGGCTGCAGACCTGAGGACTCATGAAGTTATAATTAAACACAGACCAATCAGACGAATTTCAATTCAAGATGTAATGGATCATCGATAGAAGGCCTACCTGTTGGCGTACAACAAATGTAAGCCACCCGAAGGTTGCAGATCAATAGCCTGTTGTCAAGGAGGGGTAAAGCACAAACTTCAATAGCTCACGTATGAAGCATGATAACGTGCCATATGATCTGCAAACGTGATAGCTCACCTGGGAAAACAAAATATCTGCCTGTGCAATGTCACCAGCCTCAAATGCTTTGTTTCCCTGCTGCTTCAGGGCTAGAGCTTTTAGATTGTTATCTGGATCGGAAAGTCCACACTGTATGGCAAGCAACCGAGCTGCGTGGGTTCCAGTGTTGCAATGGCTTACAAAAATTCCTGGGGGAAGCACCACCAAATTTGGTCCCGCCCCACACCGCCCTGAGGTCATATGAAATCGAGTCCAGTAGTAAATCTGCTTGCATGCCATCGGCGTGTACAATCGATTTTTAAGGGGCGGTGCTGAGTGCAAATGTGAGCTTACCGAGGCAACCACAAGATTCTACCACAATGCTTGGCGAAGCCAAGCCTTTGAGTAGCTCGAGCGTTTGCAGGGAGCCACTCTTACGGCACGTTTTATGAGTGCATACCCTGAGCTCATACCGACGTTCTTCATCACCATCGCCTGGGACCATGACAACGGACGGCGTTGCCTTGGGTCTGTGCGCATGCTTGGAAATGTGGATCATGAAGTCGTTCTTGATCGATGAAGCCAGTCGAAGGGATGCGTTGCTCGAAATCTTCTGGTTGGTGACTGTGGTCTTCACTATTTTCGTGGTGCTTGACATATTCTGCTTCTTGAAATATGATTTTGCAGATGTTGCAACGGATTTGGTACGAACATCGCTACCAACTTCTTCCAGAGGAGGGCGGGTAAAAGCAGTGAAACCCATTTCCCGGGGGCCTGTGCAAAGCTCAAGGTCCACAGTTCTAGCTACACAGCATCTGGTTGTCACAAACGTAGTGCCCAAATTAGAACTGTAAAGACTACGCCTAGTGATTCTCCCTCACTCAGCCATCATTAGAATTGTAAAGACTACGCCTAGTGATTCTCCCTCACTCAGCCATCACACCTGGCGATCTTCTTATCTTCACTTTTTTCCGAGCTTGCCCGCGTTTCTGGCTCAAGCGTCAGACAACGTATTTCTCCGCCTCAAGCCTCGCCAGCTTCAGTGTCTTGACAATTCAATTGTGTGCGAACCTCTTGCGATGATCGCGATGGCGTAAACGGACATCGTTTAAAGACAAAATCTTTCGCCTCCCCCTCCCCTCCCTCTCTCCCTCTCTCTCTCTTTGTCGCTCACTCACTCAGCCAGCTCCCCCTCCCCCCTCTCCCCCCCCTCTCTCTCTCTCTCTCTCTCTCTCTCTCTCTCTCACTCACTCTGATGTGTGTCTCTATTATTCGACTGTAAATCCCACGTAAGTCCGCTCTACTGTAACCTAAACGCTAGAAAGCCAATAAATCAGCAAAGATCGATACCTCTCAAGCTGGATTGCTGATCGACAACCCACACCAATCCCGGCTAGTAATCAATGTCCTCGTGTCTCTCCGAAGAAACCTCACACTTACCGCGCAAACCGCCTGAGGATAAACTCATTCGTGAACTCGGCCAGCGTACAAGCTTGCAAAATTGCAACACAACACGCTTCATTTGGGTCCTTAGAATATGCGGGAATAACGCTCGACTCGTTTTACACTTGGCACCCCACCAATGGGCCACATGGCATGCACAGCCCACCTCGCCCACGGAGCAAGGATTGCCCACTGCCTAGATGCATTCAATGCACCATGCGCAGGCACCCTATGAGCACTTTCAGACAAATCCAATAATCATTTTTGTAAAACACCATTTGGATCATTTGTCGGATAATCAATTCTCTGGCAGGATCCCTCCTATAAATCCGGTTCAGACAAGGCGGACTGCTTCACATGTCATTTTCTGCTCACAGCTTGACTTTAGAAGGTTATTGGCCATTCCAACCCCATAAAGTGGTGCTTAGGTTGGTAGGATTGGGGGGATGGTGCGCCACACGAAAGAACCTCCCATTAAATATGTCCTTCAAATGGCATGTGCCATCTCATGAAACGCCTCCTTTTTTAGGATGGTGTATGCCCCGTCTAAACCCATCACTAAAGAAACATTTGTTCAACAAGGTACTATGGCCTTGCTTTAATGAAAGGAAGAGGAGTTTAGATCATACTAAGAAAGGCTATTCTTATTGCACCAAATTAAACACTAACCTACTTTCTAACGACTAGAAACATGGGAAAACAAACATCGGCCTAGACTAGCAAAAAAGAAAAATCCCCAACTTTCATTAGATCCTAGTAGGACCAATAAAAATTATTGTATGCTCCCCCTAATATTCCACACTTAGAACTCATTTGAGACTTCTTGAGGAAGGTTGCTATATTTATTATTTACTATAAAGTTCAACCTGCATTATTCTAAAAACTTTGATGTGCATGGAGATATGCTATGAGTGCATAGATGAGCTTGGCAAGATTATTCCATGATTGGGGGTAATCAATGTGGTTAAATTCAACAAAGCGAGATCTTAACAAATCTTGTAAACATTAGAACCATTAGGCAAACTCAAAAACTACACTTGGAACATTGGTCACCAAGACATTTAGATGTTGAGGATGTGAAAACAGGCAGCAGACTGAGATCTATGGACTAAGTCGGCCAATCCTGCGAGAATATGGCCCTTAAACAGCCCATTGTGGGGGCACTTCACATGCAGGAGTGCACAGCCTTGAGTAGCTACTGAAGCCTACCACAAAGGTGTGTGGCAGGAAGGAAGAGTTTCCTACAGAGGGTGCAGCGAAACAGAGCTTGTTTCGGTACCTTACCTCCTAGAGGTGTTGTTACATAGGTTATTTTTCAGAGGTTTGACGGAGATCTCAGTGGTGCTATCGATAAGGGTGAAATGAGAGAGGCTCTTCTAAGCCTTGGATATGCGATCTCAACTCCCATCCTGGATTGCCTTCTTTAGAATCATGATCGAACTGGTCAAGCCAAGGCGTTGGACTACGATTGCTTTTGTGGAGTGAGAAAACTTTAAGTAATAGCCAAAGAGTTGAGCTCCCCGTGAGCTCCTGCTGCGCCACCCCTGTCTGCCTCGCTGCCTCTCCCCACCCGCCTCCTCTGCTTCCCCTCCGCACTCCCTCTCTATCTTGCCCCCTCCTCCTCCCCGCTTCACCTCCGCCTCCCCCTTTGCCACTTTTCTTTCTCACCCTCCTTTTGCTATTCTTCTTCCTCCCTGCAGCAAGAGCAATTGTGCTTGTTAAGGTGAAAGAAGAACCTTGGTGGTGACCCTTGGTCTAGCCAAAGGGGCTCTATGGTAGCACCCTTGAATTCCACAGCCGTTAAGGTTCTTCTTTCCCCAGCTGACAAGCAACAAGTACAACAGGCAGTTCAGTCCCTCTAAGACAAGGCATTTGTAGGTAGAATTTTGGGCCTCATGCCTACATGGAGACAGGTGTAAGAGTGGATCCAGGCAAGCTTAGCATTAGAGGGAGACCACATCCAAGAGGTCACCATCTATGGACGAGGCGTTTTCCTCATCTAGCTGAGCTCCCCCGACTCTGCCTTGTCACTTGTGGAGCAGAGCCCCATCCTCCTTGGCGCGCATATTGTCTACCTCTTTTCATGGTATCATGGGTTCACAGTGGAGGACATGGATACGACACATCATGTTCCACGTTTTCTGATCACACTCCGCTTCCCAGGGCTCCCCAAGGAGTATCGAGCCATCCTCCCTTCCATTGGTCGGGCATTTGGCATGGTGCTTGAGTCCCTGCCAGAGTCAGTCGCCTCAGTTCTAGCAGATGAGGGAGTCCCCAAGATTAGGCTGGTGGTTGAGAGCCCAGAGTCCCTCCTGGAGTTGATCCTTCTCGAGACCCTAGAAGGGGGCACACTTCGCCAAAGGGTGGAGATCTCCAAGTTACTAGGCCAGTGCCTTCAGTGCAGACAGATGGGTCACCTCGCCAGAGATTGCCCCCGTCCTCCCTCGTGTGTCTCCCCCCCCTTCCTCCACAGAGTAGGCAGAGCCAACAGGCCCGTGTTCAGCGGGCCTCTCAGGCAGGAGCAACAGGAGTCTCAGACCCCATGGGTTACCCCCTTGGAAGGAAACTGTGGACACAGGTTAAAAAGAAAAAGAAACCAAGCAGGCAGGCCCGCAAATGCTGCAGGCAAAGGGCCAATCGCAGGGAGAGGGACAGGGTTGACCGAGAGGCTTCAAAAGAGGAACATTGGGAGCCACCTCCTCCAGCAGTAGGGGCCACTGCCCATCCAGCCAATCCTCCAGCTTCGGAGGTTCAGCCTCCGCATCCACCCTTGTAGCAACAAAGAGCCCCAGGAGATCCAGATGCGGCGATGGCGAAAGTCGCAGACGCTAGCCCGACAAGGGCCGTGGAGGAGCTGATCCAAAGCCCTGATGAGCCTGATCAAGAACGGGGGCCTGAGGTCGCCCTTTTCCCTCCTCCTCCCCCTCGCCCTCATAGTGCAAGAGCCTCTCCTCCCCTGATCTTGAAATTGAGACATCTGGAAGCTTCTCACTCGCTCTACAAAAGCCCAATTTGGATGCTCTCAACAACTTCACAAGGTTGGTATAGGATGTGAACGTGGATGAGGGACAAATAATCTTTCAAGGTTAAAAGATTACCATCGCTCAAAGCGTGATTGAAAATGTGCTAGGCATTCCTTGAGCAATTTGCAAGCACACTTCTTCAAGAAGTAGTGGAAGACACATGATATTCTAGATGTATACCCCAAAGCTTAGATTAGTAAGGATGGTGAAGTCAAGATTTCTAGCTTGCCAACAGACCTCCAAGATGTGCTGAAGAAGACAATGCACTTCTTTCTTGATACGAGAGGAACTGTGAAGTTCTAGTAGATTCAAGCAGTAGTAGAGAAATTGAAAGGATGTAATTTCTCTTTCTTAAGGGCGATCTCCAAGAGCATGATAACTAACCTGAATAATTGCATGGATGGAAAATCCCACTTGTCATCTCAATCCACTGGAGTTGCAATGCACCTGATGACATCTCAATCTGCTGGAGTTGCAATGCACCTGATGACATCTCAATCCATTGGAGTTGCAATGCACCTAATGACATCTATCCTCAAAGGGATTTTTGAGCAATATGATAAGAAGATGTCTCGGAAGGTGACTTTTCTACAAGGGAAAGCCATGGATGTAGCAAAGGTAGCACAACTTGAGAAAATTCTTACGAAGGGTATAGAAGCCAAGGTAGAGGAGGGAGACACGAGGGCCTTTTAGGCACAAGAGCAAGCTAAGACTGCTGCAAAATGTCAACATGGAAAGGTATAGAAGAGAAGAAGTAGAGAAGTGCATCAAGGAGCTCTGAGATAGTCTTGAAGAAGTTAGAAGTGATGGCATGGACAAGGAGCTAACAATGATGCAAAAGGAGCTTGAAGATCAGAGAGCCAAAAATGAGATTCTTTACAAATGGCTCTGCAACATAGAATTGAAAAGGGAGAATGCCAAAAATAGAGCGATGATGCAGGATCTGCAAGAGAGCTTTAAGGCCAGGAGGATGGGGATGCAAAGAGCAATCAGGGTGGAGAAGACAATGAGGAACCTCTCCAAGTCGAGAAGGATGCAGAGTAGCCATGGTGGAGCAAGTTGTAGCAACCACAATGGGGGTTGTTTTTTCGAAACATTGTTAGAAGTTCAAAGAGTAAGCTACAAGACCATGCAACAAGATTAAGATAGGGTTGTGCGCGAGCTTGCAGTGGCTTTCAAAAGTTTTGAAAAGAACTCCATCATCGTGAGAGATTTCCAAACTAGAGTGGAAGTCTTTGAAATGGCCCATGTTGATGTTTTTGAGAAATTTAAGCAGCTTCAAGAGATGCCAAGGGAATCAAATGAAGTTATTGCATGGTGTGAGCAAAGAGTGGAGGAGATGAAGGAGAATGTATTCGTAGCCTTAAGATGAGGGAGGAAGGAATCAAGAAGCAACTTCATCATGTACAGAGCAAGATTGTGGTATTGACAGCTACAATAGTTAAATCAAATGCCTATCTTGCAATGCGGTAGGGTCCGAAATGCATGGCCTACCATACCCCCATCATAGAGGACTGCATGATCTGATGGCCTGCGTGCTACCACCCTGTGCACGATTTTTTATTTGGGGTGTTTGTGCATGCATCCTCAGTATGTAGAGAATGTCATTTGCCATTTCCTATGTCATGGACAGTAGATCAAATGTGCCTGCCTGCTACAACTATCTACGATGATGCTATAGCTCAATTTGCCATTTGGGCAAAATTTGCAAAGAAGAAGGATCTCAAATTAAAGAAGGCCAAGAATATGAGGAAAAGGAGCCTAAAGGGAGGAACCATCCCCCTTCAAGAAAGGAGCAAGAAGAGCCGCCAAGAAGCTCAAAGCAAGGAAAGAGAAAGCAACATGAAGGGAGGGGCTGGGCTCCTAAAGGAAGGAACCAGCCCCGTTGAGGAAAGGAGCAAGGAGAGGATCAAGGCGAGCCGAGAGCCTTAGGGAGCTAAAAAAGATGACTTGCTCAAAGTAATGTGGAACTAACCCCCTGAAGGAAAGGAGTCTCTGAGATGTAATTTATGTAATTTGTTTGTAATCTAGTGAATTACTAATTTTCTCTAGAGTTTTCTTGGGCAATATATCTATTTTAGGATAACACCAGCATGGTGGTTTGCTACACCAAAAAATGGCTATACCTAAACATTAACTGGCATCAGCGCGGTGGTTTTCTTTCATTATTATGAGGATATTAACTTAACTGCAACTAGTGCGGTGGTTGGTCACCAGCACAGTGGTTCATTACACACTAGGAATATAACTACCACTAGCGCAGTGGTTTTATTCTATTATTTTTATTACAAGACAAGATGAATGGCATACAGTTCATTCAACTAGCGCGGTGGTTGGTCACCAGCACAGTGGTTCATTACACATAGGAATATAACTACCACCAGCGCAGTGGTTTTATTCTATTATTTTTATTACAAGACATTCTGAATGAATTGTATGCCATTCATCTTGTCTTGTAATAAAAATAATAGAATAAAACCACTGCGCTGGTGGTAGTTATATTCCTAGTGTGTAATGAACCACTGTGCTGGTGACCAACCACTGCGCTAGTTGCAGTTAAGTTAATATCCTCGTAATAATGAAAGAAAACCACCGCGTTGATGCCAGTTAATGTTTAGGTATAGCCATTTATATATATATGTATGTATGTATGTATGTATGTATGTATATGTATATTATGCAATATTATAATCTTTCCAAAGTCAGTGAAGTGATGTTTTCTCATCTATGTGATTAGATATTGTCCTTCGGTAGGCTCGGGACCATAATGTGAGACGAAAGATTTTGATTAAACAACTAATGGGACATGAAAGATTTTGATTGAACAACTAATGTGAGACAGAAGATTTTGATCAAACAGTCAAATAATGAGAGGTGGACATGTCAGGTTGTATTAAAAAAGAATGGGAAGGCTGGGCTCAATGAACTCTCTCCCTCAGTTAAGTGTAGTGCAGACACAACTAAGAGCCCATAATGAAATCTAGCCTTGAAACTCTGTACACCGATCCACCTACTACAAATCTATGGAATAACCAAAAGATTTTGGAATGCTCATGTTCTATCTGAGAACAATGTTGGATGACCTCCTCATAGAAATAGAGCTGGAGATGAGGGAGGAAAATAGTTACAAGGAGGACATGCTTTGCGATTGGTTGTATGACATGGAGTCGGCAAAGACGGTGAATATTAATTCCCTTATCTATCCTTTTTTCTACTCCTTTAAGGTACTTGTCAAGCTCATGATGTAGGTTTCTTTTGGCAAGGCATGATGGAAGCACAAAGTCGTATAAAGCACCAATACTAGGATAAAGAGGATCCCAACCAAAAGGAGGAGTTACTATGGGCATATTGTAAGAAAACAAACGTCTGTGCTCAATAGATAATAGGATCTCATATGCAAGAGAGAAAACAGATAGTATTGAGAATCAAAAATTTGATTATTGTAGAACTGATACAATAGATGGCACTGCCTCCCAACCGTGCGCTCTTGTGAAAGAAGCTTCGATGGCGAGCTAAAAATAGTAGAGGACGGAGGCTGGATGCTAAGGAATCAAGGTTGCTATAGCCAGTGATTAAATGGGCTTCATGAGCTTGATCTTATATAGCCACCAGTCGTAGTCGGTTGGGCTCAATTGGGTGACCGACCCAGTCCACCCAAAACGGTCGACTGGGGGTTTGAAATAGGCCACTGACCACACGATAGAACCAGTGCGCAAAATAGAGCAACTTACCTACGGTTACCGTTTGGCCCAATCATCTGGGACTCCAAATGGGGCCTGCAACCCGAGAGTGGGCTGCCCTAGGAAATGCTCCATCTACCCTCAATGCGGTCAGTCATGGGATGCTTTCCTGCACTTGCATGTAGCCTAGTTGGTAGTGTGCCAACTCCGTCCAGCCATCAAACCACACATGGCCCCCATCTGGTGTCCAAACTAGGACCTACTAGAGTTAGCTGGTTCCCGTGTAGTTACATGAGAGTGGAGCATTGATATCTAACACCCCCCCTCAATGTCCACCCACAAGTGAACTTACTTTTTCAGTCCCCAATGCCAAGTCGATGAAGATGCCTCTCTAGCAAGTCTCTTCCAAGAGCCTTTGTGAAGATATCCGTAGCATTCTCTATATTCGGACAGTATAGCAAGTTGACCTCTCCATCCATGATGAGCTCACGTACAAAGTGATATTGAATCTCAATGTGTTTTGTGCAAGCATGGAACACAGGGTTCTTTGCAATGGCCATGCAACTCTGTTTGTCACATGATAACCACGTAGGCTTGTTTTGCACTGCACCCATGTCCCCCAGAATCCTCCTCAACCACATTGCCTCGCAAGAAGCAAAGCATGCTGATTTGTACTCAGCCTCGGTAGAAGAAAGAGCAACTGTGGGTTGCTTCTTGCTGACCCATGACATAGCTCTAGATCCAAGTGAGAAACAGTAACCTGTCACTGATCTCTTGTTGTCCACGTCTCTTGCCCAATCCGAGTCATAGAATCCGATCAAGATGTTGCCCTTGGTATAGGTGATGCCATAATCAAGTGTGCCTTATCTCAGCACCTACATCCCTACCCTCCAATGGTTCTCCGGGGGCTTATTGGAAAACCTGCTTAGTACACTAGTCACAAAGCTGATGTCTGGCCGTGTGTTACACAAGTAAATCAAACTGCCCACAAGCCTTCTATACTTTGCTTCATCCACCAGTGGTGATGAATCCTCGTTTGAGATCTCCAAATCAACCTCCATAGGGGTACCAACTATCTTGCGCTCAGCCATGCCAAATGCCTTCAGTATCTCTCCAGCATACTTCAGCTGTAAAATGAAGATCTGTTTCGGCTCTTGCTAAACTTCAATCCCCAAACAGAAATGCATCAGTCCGAGGTCTATCATTTCAAACTCTCTTCCTAGCAAATGCTTTGTTTGCGAGATCTCTTCATAGTTCCGTGTTATGACAAGGTCGTCCACATAAAGGACCATGATCATACACCTACCTCCTTCTTTGAAGATATACAAATTTGCATCTAATGGCTCCTCTTGAACCCATTTTGCAAAAAGTAGGCATCGATTCACTAGTACCATGCTCATGGGGCCTGTTTCAGCTTGTAAAGTGCCTTCTTTAGTTTACAGACTTTACCTTCTGAACCGAGGATCACCAAACCTGGTGGTTGTTCCACGTATACCTCCTCCTTGAGATCCCCATTCAGAAAGTCAGATTTTACATCCATCTGAAATACGTGCCAACTTCCCTGGGCAGTTAAAGCCAAAACACTGCGAATTGTGGTTAGCCGAGCTGTGGAAGCAAAAGTATTCTGATATCAAAACCATGTACCTGTGGAAATCCTTTTGCCATGAGCTGAGTCTTGTACTTATCCAACGTGCCATCAGACTTGTACTTGGTCTTGTATACCCACTTGGTGACGATTACCTTGCATTTGGGTGGACGATCCACAAGGTCCCAAGTGTTGTTCTTCATTATGGAGCCATACTCCGACTGCATAGCCTCCATCCACCTATCATCACCTTGTGCCTCTTCAAGACAAGGGTTCATCAGCATGGATCACTTCTGTCATCAAAGCATAGTTGACCAAGTGTTCCTACCCTCTTCTTTGCTCCTCTAATCTCTTGGACCGGCGGTGTTCAGATGGTTCCTCCTCAATGGCTGGAGGTCCTCTGCTATCCAAAAGCTGCTTTACACACTTCGGGAATGGCTTTTGCCATTGTGGTTTTGCAGGCTCTTCTTCATCTTCTTTATCTTGAATCCTCTCAAGCACTATTGGGGGAGTTTGGTCAACTGTTGGTGCTGGTACTAGATGCATATTCAGGTCCTGGTTGTCTAGGAAGGAAGCATCCTCCTCCAATTGATGCAGCTATTGTGAGAGGACCACATCACAACTTACTATTACCTTCTTGGTAACAGGGTCATAGATACGGTAAAACTTTGCCTCTTCACTGTAGCCTAAGAAAATACACTTCCCACTCTTTGGTTCCATTTAGTCCTATTAGCATCAGGGACATGCACAAAACAGTCACATCCAAAAACTCTAAAATGTGCAGCTGAAGGTTTCTTACCAGAAAAGGCCTACAGTGGAGTCATCCTGTTCACAGCTTTCGTGTAGCTACGATTCAGAATGTCAACTGTCGTGTTACATGCTTAAGCCCAAAAAGTCTTTGGCAAATCTTTCCCTTTCATCATACTCCTGCCCATTTCACAGATGACGTGCATCTTGCGTTCTGGTACTCCATTTTGCTGTGATGTATGTGGCAGGAGTTTTTGCTTTTGATCTCCTGACTTTTGCAGTAACTCTTGAATTCAATTGATGTGAACTCTCCACCTCTATCTGATCTCAATTTCTTCACCTTCTTTCCTGTTTCTTTCTCGACCATTACATGCCATTCCTTGAACTTACTAAAAGCCTTGTCTTTAGTCTTTAGGAAGTATATCCATATCCTTCTATTGTAGTCGTCGATCAGCGTCATGAAGTAGTAGGAACCACCCAAAGCTTCCATCTCCATCTTTTCGCAGAGGTCCGTGTGAACGAGCTCTAGAGGAGCCTTTGCCCTACTGGCCTCTTTGGAAAGGACTGCCGATGCTGCTTGCCAATCATGCAAGCTTCACATACATCGGGTAGATTTGAAATTTCTGGTAGGTCTGCAATCATTCCACTTTTATGCATCTCCTTCAAAGAACTAAGATTTAGATGACCAAACCTCTCATGCCACAGCTTAGTGTTCTTCACATCAGCTTGAGCACTGAAAGCTGACAGTTCATAGATGTTGTTGTGCCGTGTACCTTTACCAATGACCTTTCCTAGAAGATCCAGGATCTGTGCACCATTCTTATTGAATTGAACTTTGAGGTCCCAATCCGTGATCGCAGAAATGGACGACAAGTTCCTCTTGATATCTAGCACATAAAGAACATCAGACAACTGTTTTACAACTCCATTTGACTTGAGAGCAATCATAACCTTTGCTTTTGCTGGACATTTTGCATCATTGCCAACTACTACCAAGATGTCATTCCCTACTGGCTGTAGAGAGATATACCAATCCTTTCGACTGGTCATGTGGCACGATGCACCACTGTCAATGATCCAAGGTTCATTTGTAGGTACATGAAATGCCTCCGTGCACATCTCCTCAATTGCTATGAATAGCTCTACTGATGTTGCCTCCACACTATTGTTGGACTCTTTTTTTACTCTGTTCTTCTCATCTGTAATCTTCTTTCAGGACTCATTCTGCTTGTGCCCTGCCTTGTTGCAATAGAAGCACTTGATCTTCTTTTTTCTCTTTTTATCATCAGAAGAAGATGGGTTACCAGAGTCCTTACCCTTACCTTTCTTTGATCTAGCATAGAAAGCCGAATCTTCTCCAATCCTCATCTTTTAATGCATCTCCTCATCCAAAAGCATCGCGCTGAAATCCTCAAAGGTAAGGCGTGGATTTATGTTCTACGTATTCAGCATCATAACATGACCGTCATACTTTGGTGGGAGAATCCGTATACACCTTCGTGCTAGATTCTTGCTAGTGATGGTGATGCCAATCGTAGTCATCTGATCACGCAGATTCTTCACCCTGGTCTCTGTCGCTTCAAACTCAGACAATTTCTCATTCGCGAGTTGAGTCTCTAGATTCTTAATCTGTATCTGATTTGTGGTCTCTTACTGATTTTTCAAGACCATCGTCCATGCCTCCTCCGCTGTGGTGACCTGTTGAATTAACGCCATGATGGAATCACTCACACTCCAGACAATAGAACATAGCGCATCTGCATTTCTTCTTGTCCATGCGAGAATCTCATCCGCATTTTGTACTATCTGTTGTCCTGCATTGGCTGGATCTGGTCTTGCAATCGGCCTCACATCCACCCCAGTAGCAGTGTCCCAAAGCTCATATGCACTTAGGGTGGTCTTCATCTTGAACTTCTAGAGTGGATAGTTAGAGCCATCCAACTTTTCGCTTTCACCGAACGGTGGGATTTGCAGTCTTACGGGTTGGGCCATCTCTCACAATCTGCTCACAAACAGAAACACACTACCAAATCTTCTTACTAGAGTCCAGGCTCTGATACCATGTAAGAAAACAATACGACGTCTGTGCTCAATAGATAACAAGATCTCGTACGCAAGAGAGAAAACAGATAGTATGGAGAATCAAAATTTGATTACTGTAGAACTGATACAATAGATGGCACTGCCTCCCAACCGTGCACTCCTGTGAAAGAAGCTGCCACAAGTCGTAGTCAGTTGGGCTCAATTGGGTAACCGACCCAGTCTGCCCAAAACGGTCGACTGGGGGTCGGTCTTGAAATAGGCCACCGACCACACGATAGAAGCGGTGCACAAAATAGAGCAACTGAACTATGGTCACCGTTCGGCCCACAGCCATCCAGGATCATCTGGGACTCCAAACGGGCCCCGCAACTCGAGAGTGGGCTGCCTCAAGAAATGCTCCATCTACCCTCAAGGTGGATGGGCTTTTTGTAAAAGGTTGCATGGAGGAAAGCACGGGGGCTTTTTGTATGATTTTTGCTTGGAAGCTTTTTGAGAAATATACAGTCATGGGATGCTTTCCCGCACTTGCATTAGCCTAGTTGGTAGTGTGCCAACTCTATCCAACCATCAAGCCACACATGGCCCCCATCTGGTGTCCAAACCAGGACCTACCGGATAACCGAGCTACTCAAATGCCTTCTTCTCATATGGGGGGCTTACAAGTAGAGTTAGCTGGTTCCCGCGTAGTTACATGAGAGTGGAGCATTGATATCTAACACATACAAGTTGGCGGTGTTAGATATCAATGCTTCACTCTCGTGTAACTACGCGGGAACCAGCTAACTCTACTTGTAAGCCCCCCATATGAGGAGAAGGCATTTGAGTAGCTCAATTATCTGGTAGCTCCTGGTTTGGACACCAAATGGGGGCCATGTGTGGCCTGATGGCTGGATGGCTTCAGATAGAGTTGGCACACTACCAACTAGGCTACATGCAAGTGCAGGAAGGCATCCCATGACTGACCGCACTGAGGGTAGATGGAGCATTTCCCGAGGCAACCCACTTTCGGGCTACAGGGCCCATTTGGAGCCCGAGATGGCTACACCTTTATTCATATGGTTGTAGTCCATGTGACAATATTGTAAAAGTTACAATGAGGATCGATTATCCTCAAGTCGACCATTTTGGGCCGACTGGGTCGGGTCTAACCAACTACAACCGGTGGCTATATAAGAGCAAGCCTGTGAAGCCCATTATCATCACTGGCTATAGCAACCCTGATTCCTTAGCATCCAGCCTTCGTCCTCTACTATTTCCAGGATGCCATCGAAGCTTCTCACACAACATGAATGCATGGCTGGGAGGCAGCGCCATCTATTGTATCGATTTTCAGTAATCAATTTTTTGATTCTCCATACTATCAACTTTTCTCTCTTGCATACGAGATCCTGTTATCTATTGAGCATAGGCATTGTATTGTTTTCTTATAGGCAGAGGCAAGCAAGTAGTTGGTGGTCCAAGTGTGTAATGAGGTCTATGATAGTTCATTAGACTAGCCTAAAGAGCTAGGAGATGCTTGCTATAGAGAGGTTGATAAGATAGTTGGGAGTTTGTAATTTCCCTAAGCTGCAAAATGTTATCGTATTTTAAAAAAAGTAAAATTCTTGCAGGCATTTCTTGGACTTGTGGACTTTCTCGGACTACCATCATCCATGATCTATGGTGCTCATAATGCCTGATTTTGTGTTGACCTACATTCATGTTAATACTTAAATATTTTAAGTAGCCCGGTGGTTGAAATCTAATAGTTAAAGATAACCAGTCTAAAGGAGACTGTTTTAGTATAACACTATGCAATAAATTTTAGGATAGCATGGTGGTAGTGTAGGATAAGTGGCCACCAACATGATGGTTGGTTGCACACTAGGATAGTAATAGCCACTAGTGTGGTGATTTGCTTCTATTATTACAAGATGAATGGATGTGTGGATTTGTGGATTCGTTATGGGATTTAATAAAACCAACATGGTGGTTGTTTGAGATATACTAAAAACAAGCACGGGATTTATCATTTGGGATTTACAAAAATAAGTGTGGTGGTTAGTTTGGGATTTACTAAAAGAAGCATAGTCTCAAATACAATTTTCATTTTCCAAGATAAGTGGAATATTTTTTCCTTGCAATGAGATATATTTTCTTAGTACTATCTTAGTCGTCCTCATCCACCGTTGCTCATGCATGTCTAAATCCAACTTTAAGACACTCTTGCCCTTCTTTTGTTGTGGAACAGGTTGCATCTAGAACTTAATAGATCTTACTAGATGAGAGTACAAAAATGTTTGTGGACTCTTATGTAGCAGTTCGTAATTGCAGCCTCTCTTGGATGTTTTTTTGGTACCAAAAAGCTCCAACTACTACATCCCACTTCTCATAGGTTGTTCCCCAATTATCTTTAAATGCTTCCTCAATGTTGTTCTTAGGTTTTGTGCACTACAACAAAAAGTATGGGTCATCTTCCTCATTCTCCCAAGAAGTAGCAACAACTACAAAGTTATCCCCCTCTTTCAGATAGTCATTGAGTTCATCACAACCCTCCCCAAAAACTGTGGCTAGTCATTGTTTATCTCTCCATTGTCTGTCACTCCATCTATGGCAAGTCACTGAGGTCATCAAAACCCTCCCCAAACTGTGGCGAGTCATTGTTTGTCTCTCCATTGTTTGTCACTCCATCTGAATGTAGAGGGAAAACTTGAACTCGCTCCCATGTCTTCATAGTTGCAATGTTCTCACAATCGTCAAGATCTCCTATAATGCACACACTACAAAAACAAGATAGTTTTCTTTTTTTAATCAGTTAGTTGTTTGAAAAGCCCCATATGTTGTGTAGACCACGTACTCCTTTAATTTTCTCACAATCGTGCCGGCTTCTCCTTTGCACTTCATCCAGTTTCACTTCATGGAACACTCTACGTACTACACTATTCTTAGGTCTTTGTTTACTATGTGTTGAACTGTGGAGAGGTTGGCTGTAAGCCATGTTACAACATCATGGGCATCATTGAGTTTTTCTTACGAGCATGTTAATTAGTGTTCAAACAGAGCTTGCTTGATAACATCATCACATTCATCATGTTCACCCTTGCCATGGCTATACCCAAATAAATCCCATATCAGGTCTAGACCGGTCAAGGATTTCAACCTTGAGACAAAGAATCCATGGGCTGATTTAAATTGAGAGGTGTGAAGATAGTGGGAGAGAGAGAAGGAGTCTCACTTGTGGCTTTCTCACATACACAATGGGGGAATACACACAAAGGTGGAGGCTGAAAACAGTTTTCCTCTTCTTAGTTGTGAAAGCCAAAAGAACTCTAGTACAAAGAAATAGAAGAACCCTATATGTGGGTCTCAAACCAAACTCAACTAACTAAGGTAGCATAATAACTGAGCCACGAACTAGAGTACATAAGGATAGCTGTCATCCAGCTATTATTCATGGGTGGTGCACCAACCGCATCTTCAGCTAACAAGTCGGTGACATAAATGCACAACGGTCACCCTAGCATATCATGAGTGGAGCTTGATATCTCAACACTCCCCCTCGAGCTCAATCCCAATTCTTGCACACCAAGCAGGTCTCTGAACTTGTGCAGCTTCTCTGAGCCCAATGCCTTCGTGAATATGTCAGCTACCTTATCCTTTGTGCTGACATAGACTAGATCAATAAGACCTAGTAAAACCTTCTCCCGCACATAGTGATAATGCACCTCAATGTGCTTTGTTCTAGCATGATAGACTGGGTTATTTGCTAAGTGTATATAGCTCATGTTGTCACAATAGATGACAATTGGCCCATTTGTAGACTGATGCGTATCATAAAGTAGCTTATGCAACCAAGCTACCTCACATGTAGCCATTGCTAGCCTCTGTGCTCGACAAGGCAACTGTAGGCTGTTTCTTGATGCTCCAAGTGACTGTAGCACTCCCAAAAGAGAATACATATCCACTGATAGATCGTCTATCAACAATACTACCAGTCCAATCAGCATCAGTGTATCCATGCAACTGTATCTGAACCCCAGCCTCATAAAATAGTCCATACTGCATTGTGGACTTCACATACCTGAGTATGCGTCTAGCCGCATCCAAATGCAGTTTCCTTCGAGCCTGCATAAACTGACTTACCAATCCAACAACATAGCTCAAATCTGGCCTGGTAATAGTCATATGAATCAAACTTCCTTCTATGCATCTGTACATAGTAAGGTCTTCCAAAAGCTCACCTGCATCTGCGCTTAGCTTCACATTCTGCTCCAAAGGAACTGAAATAGGCTTATAGCCTGTCATCCCATATTTGGACAGCATGTCCAATCCATACTGCCTCAGTAAGACCCTTATCCCACTTGGTGATCTAATCACCTCAATGCCCAAGAAATATCGCAGCTCTCCCAAATCCTTCATCTCAAACTTCTACCTCAATAGCATTTTCACATGAAGGATATCTTCATCACTATCACCTATGATGATCATATCATCAACATAAATGACAAGCAGCATAATACCTTTCTCTATTTTTCTCACATACAGTGAGAAATCTGCCTTGGAAATCTGAAAGCCAATAGTGACAAGATACTGTCCTATCTTGTTTGACCATGCTCTAGGTGCTTGCTTCAAGCCATACAAGGCTTTCTTCAACCTGCAGACAAACTCAGGATGAACATCATGAACATAACCTAGTGGTTGCTCCATAAAGACCTCTTCTTACAAATCACCATGCAAGAAGGCATTATTTACATCCATCTGATGTAAAGACCATCCCTTTGATGCAGCCATAGCAATACTGCTCTTATGGTTGCCATCCTTGCAACTGGACTAAATGTTTCTTCATAATCAATGCCATATGTTTGTGCATACCCCTTGACAAGTAATCTTGCCTTGTATCTGTTCACAGAACCATCTACATTGTGCTTCACCTTATAAACCCACTTACAACCAATTGCATTCTTGTCTTTAGGCAAAGGCACCAATTCCCATGTAGCATTTGCTTCCAAGGCATCCATTTCTTCATCCATGGCTTTCTCCCATTTTTCTTTTCCCATGGCTTGCTCAAAAGAAGTGGGTTCTAGTTCCTGTATCACTTTGACCATATAGGCATATTGAATGGCTGTAAATCCATCATATTTCAGCCTATCCACAGGATACCTAGCTCTGATAGACCTGTGCAAAATAGGCTCACTTCCAAGTGCTCTCAAAACATCCTCGGTCTTCCTTATTCCAGGTCTAATAATAGAAGGAATACCCAACTCCTCATCAATGCTCTGTTCTGAGCCACTAGATTCACCATCCACATAAGAGTGACCTGCATTCACATCGAACATGGGCTGATCTACCTTCTCTTTTCCTTTTCGTGATACCTGCATACCACTATCTGCATTGCTTTGAGGAGATTCTCCTGATCTCAATTTGCCTTGTCCATGGTGAAGTATGTAGAGGACACTATAGGTCCACTAATATTTTGTGATTGCTGCTGTGAATTCTATGCAACATTACCATTTTGTGCATCTACATCAATCATCACATTTACTGGTTTATACTAGCTGCTCATCTCATCAAAGACAACATCTCTGCTCACTGTAAACTTACAAGTAAAAGGGTTATAGCATCTATACCCTTTTTGCTATAGAGAATAACCAATAAAGATGCACTTCTCAACTTTTGGATCCAACTTGGACCTCAACTCATCTAGCACACGAACATAGGCAATGCAACCAAAAATTTTCAAATGAGAAATATCTAGTTTCCTACCAGTATACATCTCCTCTAGCATCATGCCATGTATTGCTGCAGTGGGAATCCTACTCATTATATAGACTACTGTAGCAAGTGTTTCAGCCCAATAATAATCTGGTAGGTCTTTTTCATTTAGCATGGCCCGAGAAACCTCTCCAATATGCCTATTTTTCCTTTCTGCAAGTCCATTTTGCTGTGGGGTATGACTGCATGAATATTGTTGCTTTATGTTATGCTCCTGCAGGAACCTTGCAAACTCATTTGAGAGGTACTCTCCCCCTCCATCTGACCTTAGGCATTTTATTCGCAGGCCTGTTTCTTTTCCAACCATAGCTTTAAAAGCTTTGAAATGCCCAAACACTTCACTTTTCTTTTTCATAAAACGCACCCAAACTTTTCTACTATAGTCATCAATCAAAGTGACAAAATAATGATAGCCTCCAATAGATGTAGCTTTAGTAGTCCACATATCAGAGTGGATTAATTCCAATGGCTTCTTACTCTCTTAAACGTGTCTAGGAAATGGTTTCCTTGCCTGTTTTCCAAATTGACAGGCTTCACATACCTTATGCATTTCTGCAACCTTGAATTTAGGCAATCCCGCAACAATATTTTGGGCCTGCATTGATTTAAGTCACTGTACATTAACATGACCAATGCATTTATGCCAAATATCAATATCTGCAACTACACTGGTCCCATGTGCAAACATTGCTGCACTCAATTCAAGCATGTCCACATCCAACATAAACATCCTGCCCTTCTTCTTTCCTTTTGCTATCAAGCGACCGTTATTTTCCATATCCTCAACAAAGCATCCATGAGGATTAAATCTGACCTACAAGCCCTGCTCAACCATTTGACCAATAGAAACCAGGTTCTTGGTGATATTCGGGACATGAAATACATCAGACAGGTATTTCTTTTTCCCATCCTGCATAGACAAAGGAATTTTACCAATTTGCACAATAGGATGTGCAATATCATCACCAGTCTCCACAAATCCTAGTCTTTCCATTTTCCTCACATCCTACATCCATTCTGCATGACCTATCATGTGGTTTGATGCACCAAAGTCAACGTACCACACATCATTACTTTCTTCTGCACTTGTCACAGAATTAGTCATGTGCTGCACCATAAACAAATGCTCATTTCTGTCATCACCCTGTCTACTAGAGGATGCATAATTGCCTTGCTGCAATTTTCCATTCATAATGTCATTCTGCTTTTTGTAGCAGTCTTTAGCCATATGACCCATTTTACCACAATAGTAGCATTCAACATTGTTGTTTGCATTTTGGCCTCTCTGCCATCCACCATGACCTCTTTGGCTTCCCCCTGCCTCTAGAGTTACCATGTCCTCCTCCATAGGACTAGTTTTCTTGAGTTTGCTGCATATTTTGATTTCTACCATGGCCTCCAGATTGGCCTCCTCTACCTCTGCCTCTACCTCTTCCAACATTTCAGTAGAAGACAGTTTCTTTTGAAGTTCCTCCTGAAGAAGATGCACCACCATTTCTCTGCTCTTCAGAAATTAGAAGAGCAAACAACTCCTCAAAATCAGGAAATTTTTCACGGACGGCAATGGATGTCTGGAACTGTGCATAATCCTTTCCTAGACCATTCAAGGTCATAGAAACTAAAGTGCATTTGCAATTTTCTTCACCTTCATGTGGTAGTCATTGATGCTCATATTTTCTCTCTGCACATTGTGTAACTCCTACTTGAGCTGCATTTTCCTGGCTTGTGTATTTGTGCTGTACATTTTTGCCAAAGTATCCCATGCCTCCTTTGGCATACTTGCATCCTGAATATGCACAATCATAGAATCTGAAATACTAATAGACAACCAATACATAACTTTTCTGGCTCTCTCATGCCATCCTTTAAATGCCTACATTTCTAGTTGATTGGGAAAATTAGGAAGAACTGGTTCTTCTTCATTTCCTATAATGAACTCCCAATAGCTTTTTCCCATAAGGAAATTCGTCATTCTAAACTTCCATGCTTGGAAGTTGTTCTTGTCAAGCTTTTCAGTGACAATTTATGAAAGAGAATCAGACACCATTACAGAACACTACAAAATATTCTGTCACTGCAAAAAACATAGCTTCTGCCTCACACGGGCAAATCTACAAAACTGACGAAAGTGGTATTTGACCACACAGTCACTTCCTAGTGATGATTTTGCATCAACAGGCAATAAGGATGATTCTATAACTCCCAATATCTCTACGCATAGGCATACAATGCTATTTCTACAGCAACTTTTCACCGACCTACAGAGCAGTGGTCGCACAGCAAAAATAGGGCCTTTTTCTTAGTGCTTCGGAGAACTTCTGCCTCTAAAACGGGCCTCGAAATGGCCTCAAATCAGAAAAATATAGTCATTAAGGGCTTCACCCACTCCCACAACATATATTGCCCTCTCACCACACCATGAAGGGTGTCTCAACCTGAGACAATGCACTCTTGCACTTTCCGGCTGTGCTACCTGTAGAGATTTGCTCCCAAACTCGAAAAAGGAAAGCAACACTGGTCCTCTTACTAGGACACTGCAAACTTGGTTTGCTTTCTTGAGCTCCTTACCATGAACCAGGCTCTGATACCATGTGAAGATAGTGGGAGAGAGGGAAGGAGTCTCACTTGCAGCTTTCTCACATACACAAGGGGGAATACACACAAAGGTGGAGGCTGAAAACAGTTTTCCTCTTCTTAGTTGTGAAAGCCAAAAGAACTCTAGTACAAAGAAATAGAAGAACCCTATATGTGGGTCTCAAGCCAAACTCAGCTAACTAAGGTAGCATAATAACTGAGCCACGAACTAGAGTACATAAGGATAGCTGTCATCCAGCTATTATTCATGGGCGGTGTACCAACCGCATCTTCAGCTAACAAGTCGGTGACATAAATGCACAACGGTCACCCTGGCATATCATGAGTAGAGCTCGATATCTCAACAAGAGGTAGCACCATCTAACCACACCCAATGTTATTTTATATTTTTTGCATGGGGATTTTCCCATTTTAGACATTCCCATTGTAGTAGAGAAGCATGCTACAAAAATAAGTGTCATGTTCCCTATCATATGAAATGTAGAAATGGTATGTGCATTGCATTGACCTGGACTCTTGTGAGTCAGCACGAAGATTGGAATAAGTCATAGAATAATATAGCAAATGACTGTAGGTAATATGCACAAGAATTGTTATCTGCTTCTTGTACTAGTGAGCACTTTATACCTATGAGCCAATAACAATCAGATTGTTATTAGTCATAGAAATGGTTGTACGTGATATGCACAGAATTGTTATCTACTTGTTGTTCCAGTAAGCACTTTGTATCTCATATGGTTTTTGAAAAGAATAATTTTCAACAAAATCTATGACAAAGACAATAATGTCATGGGGAAAATTGGCAAGGCATGTCTTGAACTGCTTATCCTACCAGCAGCTAGTTGTGAAATTGTGAAGCACATCTTTTGGGATGGATTGAACCACGTGACCTATAAGCTCCCTCAGCTGAGTGCTCTTATGAAAAAGACTTCAAAAATGAGGGGCAATAAGAAAAGATCCCACCCACTTCAAACTCAGTAGACCCACAAGCACCTATCCCTATCATGGGGCAAGCATCATAAGAACTTGCTAAGGTAAAGGATCTTGAACATCTTGATGTGACATTGCTAACGCTAGAGCAGCACAAAGTGCCAAAAAAAGTCACCACCAACATGCTCAAGAAGTCTACAACAAGACCCTTCCCACCAAGGGCAGTGGCTCAACCGGCCAACCCCTTTACATCTTGGTTGGCAGCAAGGTATGCCCCTCTACTACATTCTTGAAGACTTGCCCCCATGGGAGCACTCACTTGCATGCATCACTATGTAGATCTAGGTGAGTGTCAAGGTTAGGCATCTGAGTGGATATCGGTAGGTAGTTCATACTCACAAAGTCCTCTGTTAATATTTGACATGTCAAGGTCAACATGCACTAGGTGAGAAAGATACTCTCAACCCCAAGTCTCATAGTTAACACAAGCATGTCATTCCACTCACATTTTAGGCATGAATTCAAGAGTTTCCCCACATACACAATTCCTTTTAGGGTAAACCCTTCTTTCTACCCATACCACCAATTGTACTTCCAACAATCAAATCAAGCCAAGTTAGAGTCCCAAAACGTCAAGAAATGTCAAGTCCAAAGAAATGTCCAAAAATGGCCAAACTAAAAACCATGCTAAAACACGGCTAGTTTGTGCACACTCAATTGTGAAGATAGTGGGAGAGAAGGAAGGAGTCTCACTTGTGGCTTTCTCACATACACAATGGGGGAATACACACAAAGGTGGAGGCTGAAAACTATTTTCCTCTTCTTAGTTGTGAAAGCCAAAAGAGCTCTAGTACAAGGAAATAGAAGAACCCTATATGTGGGTCTCAAACCAAACTCAGCTAACTAAGGTGGCATACTAACTGAGCCATGAACTAGAGTAGATAAGGATAGCTGTCATCAAGCTATTATTCATGGGAAGTGTACCAACCGCATCTACAGCTAACAAGTCGGTGACATAAATGCACAACGGTCACCCTGGCATATCACGAGTGGAGCTTGATATCTCAACACTCCCCCTTGAGCTCAATCCCAATTCTTGCACACCAAGCAGGTCTCTGAACTTGTGCAACTTCTTTGCACCCAATGCCTTTGTGAATATGTCAGCTACTTGATCCTCTGTGCTGACATAAACTAGATCAATAAGACCTAGTAAAACCTTCCCCTGCACATAGTGATAATGCACCTCAATGTGCTTTGTTCTAACATGATAGACTAGGTTATTTGCCAAGTGTATATAGCTCATGTTGTCACAATAAATGACAACTGACCCATCTGTAGACTGATGAATATCATAAAGTAGCTTATGCAACCAAGCTACCTCACATGCAGCCATTGTTGCACCCCTGTACTCAGCCTCTGTGCTCGACAAGGCAATTGTAGGCTGTTTCTTGCTACCCCAAGTGACTGCAGTACTCCCAAAAGAGAATACATATCCACTGATAGATCGTCTATTAGAAATAGTACCAGCCCAATCAGCATCAATGTATCCATGCAACTGTGTCTGAACCCCAACCTCATAAAATAGTCCATACTACAATGTGGACTTCACATACCTGAGTATGCGTCTACCCGCATCCAAATGCGGTTTCCTTGGAGCTTGCATAAACTGACTTACCAATCCAATAGTATAGCTCAAATCTGGCCTGGTAATAGTCATATAAATCAAACGTCCCACTGTGCATCCATACATAGCAGGGTCTTCTAAAAGCTCACCTGCATCTACTCTCAGCTTCACATTATGCTCCAAAGGAACTGAAATAGGCTTATAGCCTATCATCCCATATTTGGATAGCATGTCCAATCCATACTGCCTCTACGAGAGCTGTATCCCACTTGGTGATCTAATCACCTCAATGCCCAAGAAATAACGTAGCTCTCCTAAATCCTTCATCTCAAACTTCTGCTTCAGTAGCATTTTCACATGAAGGATATCCTCATCACTATCACCTGTGATGATCAAATCATCAACATAGATGACAAGCAACATAATACCTTTCTCTATTTTTCTCTTATAAAGTGAGAAATCTGCCTTGGAAATCTAAAAGCCAATAGTGACAAGATACTATCCTATCTTGTCAGACCATGCTCTAGGTGCTTGCTTCAAGCCATACAATGCTTTCTTCAACCTCTGCAAACAAACTCAGGATGAACAGCATGAACATAACCTGGTGGCTACTCCATAAAGACCTCTTCTTGCAAATCACCATGCAAGAAGGCATTCTTTACATCCATCTGATGTAAAGACCATCCCTTTGATGCAGCCATAGCAGTGACTGCTCTTATGGTTACCATCCTTGCAACCGGACTGAATGCTTCTTCATAATCAATCCCATGTGTTTGTGCATACCCCTTGACAACTAATCTTGCCTTGTATCTGTTCACAGAACCATCTACATTGTGCTTCACCTTATAAACCCACTTACAGCCAATTGCATTCTTGTCTTTAGGCAAAGGCACCAATTCCCATGTAGCATTTGCTTCCAAGGCATCCATTTCTTCATCCATGGCTTTCTCCCATTTTTTCTTTTCCCATGGATTACTCAAAAGAAGTGGGTTCTGGTTCATGTATCACTTTGACCATATAGGCATAGTGAATGGCTATAAATCCATCATATTTCAGCCTATCCACAGGATACCTAGCTCTGATAGACCTGCGCAAAATAGGCTCACTTCCAGGTGCTCTCAAAACATCCCTGGTCTTCCTTACTCCAGGTGTAACAATAGAAGGAATACCCAACTCGTCATCAATGCTCTGTTCTGAGCCACTGGATTCACCATCCACATAAGAGTGACCTACATTCACATCAAAGATGGGCTGATCTACTTCTCTATTCCTTTTCGTGATACCTGCATACCAATATCTGCATTGCTTTGAGGAGATTCTCCTGATCTCAATCTGCCTTGTCCATGGCAAAGTATGTGAACCACTGCTAGAGGACACTGTAGGTCCACTAATATTTTGTGATTGCTACTATGAATTATGTGCAACATTACCATTTTGTGCATCTATATCATCAATCACATTTACTGGTTTATACCAGCTGCTCATCTCATCAAAAACAACATCTCTGCTCACTATAAACTTACGAGTAGAAGGGTTATAGCATCTATATCCTTTTTGCTATAGAGAATAACCAATAAAGATGCACTTCTCAACTTTTGGATCCAACTTGGACCTCAACTCATCTGGCACATGAACATAGGCAATGCAACCAAAAATTTTCAAATGAGAAATATTTGGTTTCCCACTAGTATACATCTCCTCTGACATCATGCCATGTATTGCTGCAGTGGGAGTCCTATTCATTATGTAAACTAGTGTAGCAACTGCTTCAGCCCAATAATAGTCTGCTAGGTCTTTTTCATTTAGCATGGCCCGAGATACCTCTCCAATATGCCTATTTTTCCTTTCTACAAATCCATTTTGCTGTGGGGTATGATTGCATGAATATTGCTACTTTCTGCCATGCTCCTACAGGATCCTTGCAAACTCATTTGAGAGGTACTCTCCCCCTCCATCTGACCTTAGGCATTTTATTTGCAGTCCTCTTTCTTTTTCAACCATAGATTTAAAAGCTTTGAAATGCCCAAACACTTCACTTTTCTTTTTCATAAAATGCACCCAAACTTTTCTGTTGTAGTCATCAATAAAAGTGACAAAATAATGATAGCCTCCAATAGATGCAGCTTTATAGTCCACACATCATAGTGGATTAATTCCAATGGCTTCTTACTCTCTTGAACATGCCTAGGAAATGGTTTCCTTGCCTATTTTCCGAATTGACAGGCTTTACATATCTTATGCATTTCTGCAACCTTGAATTTAGGCAATCCTGGAACAATATTTTGGGCCTGCATTGATTTAAGTCATCGTACATTAACATGACCAATGCGTTTATGCCAAATATCAATATCTGCAACTACACCGGTCCCATGTGCAAACATTGCTGCACTCAATTCAGGCATGTCTGCATCCAACGTAAACATCCTACCCTTCTTTCCTTTTGCTATCAAGCGACCATTATTTTTCATATCCTCAACAAGGTATCCATGAGGATTGAATCTGACCTGCAAGCCCTACTCAACCCTTTGACCAACAGAAACTAGGTTCTTCATGATGTTTGGGACATGAAATACATCAGACAGGTATTTCTTTTTTCCATCCTACATAGACAAAGGAATTTTACCAATCTGCACAATAGGATGTGCAGTATCATCACCAGTCTCCACAAATCCTAGTCTTTCCATTTTCCTTGTATCCCGCATCCATCCTGCATGACCTTTCATGTGGTTTGATGCACTTGAGTCAACATACCACACATCATTGCTTTCTTCTACACTTGTCACAGAATTGGTCATGTGCTGCACCATAAACAGATGCTCATTTCTGTCATCACCCTGTCTATTAGAAGATGCATAATTCCCTTGCTACAATTTTCCATTCATGATGTCATTCTGCTTTTTGTAGCAGTCTTTAGCCATATGACCCATTTTACCACAATAGTAGCATTCAACATTGCTATTTGCATTTTGACCTCTCTGCCATCCACCACGGCCTCTTTGGCTCCCCCTGCCTCTAGAGTTACCACGTCCTCCTCCATAGGACTGGTTTTCTTGAGTTTTCTGCATATTCTGATTTCTATCATGGCCTCCAGATTGGCCTCCTCTACCTTTGCCTCTACCTCTTCCAGCATTTGAGTAGAAGACAGTTTCTTTTGAAGTTCCTCTTGAAGAAGATGCACCACCATTTCTCTGCTCTTCAGAAATTAGAAGAGCAAAAAACTCCTCAAAATCAAGAAAATTTTCACGGATGGCAATGGATGTCCGGAACTGTGCATAATCCTTTCCTAGACCATTCAAGGTCATAGAAACCAAATCATCATCTTCCATTGGCAACCCAATGGAAGCAAGTGCATCTGCAATTTTCTTCACCTTGATGTGGCAGTCATTGATGCTCATATTTTCTCTCTGCACATTGTGTAACTCCTGCTTGAGAGCTGCATTTTCCTGGCTTGCATATTTGTGCTGTACATTTTTGCCAAAGTATCCCATGCCTCCTTTGGCGTACTTGTATCCTGAATATGCACAATCATAGAATCTGAAATACTGATAGACAGTCAGTACATAACTTTTCTGGCTCTCTCATGCTATCCTTTAAATGCCTACATTTCCTGTTGATTGGGAACATTAGGAAGAACTGGTTCTTCTTCATTTCCTATAATGAACTCCCAATAGCCTTTTCCCATAAGGAAATTCGTTATTCTAAAGTTTCATGCTTGGAAGCTGTTCTTGTCAAGCTTTTCAGTCACAATCTGTGAAAGATAATCAGATGCCATTACATAACACTGCAAAAAATTCTGTCACTACAAAAAAAACACAGCTTCTGCCTCACACAGGCAAATCTGCAAAACTGACAAAAGTGGTATTTAACCACACAGTCACTTCCTAGTGACGATTTTGCATGAACAAGCAATAAGGATGATTGTGTAACTCCCAATATCTCTGCACACAGGCATACGATGCAATTTTTATGGCAACTTTTCACCGACCTACAGAGTAGTGGTCGCACAGCAAAAACAAGGCCTTTTTTTGAGTACCTGCGAAGAACTTCTACCTTCAAAACACGCCCCGAAATGGCCTCGAATCAGAAAAATAAAGTCACCAAGGGCTTTGCCTTTGTCCGCAGCATATATTGCCCTCTTGCTACACCACGAAGGGCGTCTTAATCTGAGACAGTGCACTCTTGCACTTTCAGCTGTGCTACCTGCAGAGATTTTCTCCCAAACTCGAAAAAAGGAAAGCAACACTGGTCCTCTTACCAGGACACTGCAAACTTGGTTTGCTTTCTTGAGCTCCTTACCACGAACCAGGCTCTGATACCATGTGAAGATAGTGGGAGAGAAGGAAGGAGTCTCACTTGCAGCTTTCTCACATACACAATGGGGGAATACACACAAAGGTAGAGGTTGAAAACTATTTTCCTCTTCTTAGTTGTGAAAGCCTGACATGCCATAAGAGGCGCGGGCCTCCTCATGTATAGGATGGATGAGATTATCATATCATTTTGAGGAGCAAATTTGACCACTGGATGGGGGTTTCTATCAAAAGGGAAGACAACTATTCCCCTCATTGTTGATCCAGATGTGTCTCACTATTATGCATGCTCTCTCTATGATGTTTTGATGCAAGCACCACCAAACATGTTCTCTATGCCCAAGCCCACTACCTGTCACTTGTTCACTACATAGAATGTATAGGATGCACTCCGTTAGATAGATAACCAAAAAGCACAGGATCATGAGGGCCTATAGACTAATTGATACTAAATAGGATGATCTACAGTGGTCATATAGAGCTTTGGGGGTAGTGAGAAATAGGACGTGCAGGATTTCAAAGAAGGCAACATTCCCACTCTAGATCACATCTTCTCTTTGAGGGTTATCATTGAGGAGGCAAAGTCCAGACATCAAAAATTCTATGCTTGCTATGTAGACTTTCGAAAGGCCTTCAACACTGTCTCGCAATCCCACATGATTAGGAGACTACAAGAGATGCATATTCCATAGACTTGGATTTGGGGTGAGATAATTATATATGAGTGTGTCAGAGAGACTATTCATGCCCTAGGAGGCTTATCCGATTGGGTCAAGAGCAGGGTGAAATGGGATGCCCCCTCTCACCGACTCTTTTTAGCATTTATATTGATGAGATCACATCCTTCATATACTGCCTAGGGGGAAGGGATCACTACTACTTGACCTCATGATATAGATATTGCTATACGCCAATGATGTAGTCCTCATATCATCTTCAATGGTGGTCTACAGTCTGTAGAGACATCTAGAGGACTTAGAGGTGTTCTATAGAGAGAGAAACCCGACAATCAACTTTGGGAAGACCAAGGTTATGATTTTCAATACCTCATGCATAATGCTTTACCAAAATTATGGGGTTTTATTTATGTGGAAAAATGAGGCAAAGGATTGTCGCACACAATTGAGAGTGCATACCCACCTAGCCCACATGGGAGATTCCTCAACACACACCATGCATGTGGGAGGATGCATTTATTGGGAGAGACTCCCTCTCTTGGCTATAAAAGGAGGGGGCTATTCCTTGATGTGACATGCTCATTCTTCTAAAGCCACCTAGCTAGTACTTTGATTTCCCCCATCCTTCCTTTCAAATAAAGCATGACTCTCTTCTTTTCCCTTGATGTCTCCATCTCTACATTCCACCTCCCATCATGTACATGCTCCTCTTCCCCCTCTCCCTTCCTCTTTGTGCCATGGTCTCCCTCTTCATTCCCACCCCTATTAATCCCTTTTCCCCACCCATGTTAATGCTTCTCCCCTCACATTCCCTCTCCCCCATGGCCCTTGAGCGTCGCCATGCCTAGCGTCTAGCCTCATGCCTTGATTTCTTTTCTAGTTAATAGTACCAAGAAAACTACATAGCACTTCCAATCTATCAATTTGATCTAGAATACTAGCAATTATTATGGTTAGTGATTTTGATTGACTGCTTCCCTAAAATTTGCCTAAAATTGCAGGGGAAACAATGCTCAATTCTCTCTTTTGATGCTGAAGGTGGAGCTATATTTAAGGTTCGGGATAATGTTTCTAGATGCACAATTTAGTTCCCATTCATTTAAGACCTAAAGCCATTCTTTGTTAGGAAATTGATAGATAGAGTTACGTGTTGTTGCATCTATCATGTGGAGATGAAGATGCAATAAATCATATTCGCTTTGAAAATTTTGGATTCCATGGAAAGTTTTGTAGATCTGACTATGCTATTTGTTTTACTGAAGGTCAATCAAGTGAATGTGGGAACCATAAGTACTGGCATCGTAATCATGTGGGAGCTATATTTTATCCCAAACCACATGATTTGAATTGCCTTAAGGGGATTGCCACAAGTGTGGCACAAAAAAAATGACTACCTATCCCTATGAGCTATCTATAATAGATCATCTAGTTAAAATGAAGTCATTTGAAAATGTAGATGTAGGTATGAATGACAATAGCAAGAACAGAAGTTGGGAGATTGACATATAAGGAGGTTGAGGTATCCATTGCACTAAGAACGTGGAAAAAGCATCTTGAATGATTTATCCCACATATTTTTTTGGCAAGATGAAAATCTAACCTATTCAAGGAGTGTTTGAGAAATTTCCCTTTGGATGTTGTCACTTTAGTGGTTGAATTTGCAAAAAATATAGTTTTAAGAAGAAAAATCAGATACAACAATGCATTGGTATTCTAATAAAGTCATTATACTTGTCCAAATAATGTATCAACACTTTGAGATTGAAGGAGAGAAGAAGATTCATAAAGAGATTCACTTTTATGTCTCTAATGACAAGGAATATGATTCACTTTTTTGTCTTTAACAACAAGGAACATGATACACTTTTTGTTCAACATTGTTTTATGTTGCAACATCAGTGGTGGTTAAGGGACGAAGGTGTAATCTCAATAGGGACTTGGTCTAGTTAGATGGTGTTGCATATTCTCTGTAGTCGGACAGTACACCAAGTCGACCTCTCCATCTGTGATGAGCTCGTGTACAAAGTGATATTGAATCTCAATGTATTTTGTGCGAGCGTGAAACATAGGGTTCTTTGCAATTGCCATGCAACTCTGATTGTCACATGATAACTGCGTAGGCTTGTTCTGCACTACACCCATGTCCCCTAAAATCCTCCTCAACCACACTGCCTCACAAGAGGCAAAACATGCTGATTTTGTACTTAGCCTCGGTAGAAAAAAGAGCAACTGTAGGTTGCTTCTTGTTGACCCATGACACAGCTCCAGATCCAAGTGAGAAACAGTAACATGTCACTAATCTCTTATTGTCCACGTCTCCTACCCAATCTGAGTCACAGAATCCGGTCAAGATGTTGCCCTTGGTTTAGGTGATGCCATAATCAAGTCTGCCTTTGATGTATTTCAGCACCTGCATCGTTGCCCTCCAATGGTTCTCCCGGGGCTTATTGGAAAACCTACTTAGTACACCAGTCGCAAAGCTGATGTCCGGCCATGTGTTGCACAAGTAAATCAAACTACCCATAAGCCTTCTGTACTTCGCTTTGTCCACTAGTGGTGATGAATCCTCATTTGAGAGCTTCATGTCAACCTCCATAGGGGTACCAACTGTCTTGCACTCAGCCATGCCAAATGCCTTCAGTATCTCTCTAGCATACTTCAGCTGTGAAATGAAGATCTGTTTTGGCTCTTGCCAAACTTCAATCCCGAGATAGAAATGCATTAGTCTGAGGTCTGTCATTTCAAACTCTCTTCCTAGGAACTACTTTGTTTGCGAGATCTTCTCTTCATGATTTCCTGTTATGACAAGGTCGTCCACGTAAAGGACCACGATCATACACCTACCTCCTCCTCTGTAGATATACAAATTTGCATCAGATGGGCTCCTCCTAAACCCGTTTTGCAAAAAGTAGACATCAATCCGCTGGTACCATGCTCATGGGGCCTGTTTTAGCCCGTAAAATGCCTTCTTCAGTTTATAGACTTTACCTTCTGAACCGGAACCGGGGATCACAAGACTTGGTGGTTGTTCCACGTATACTTCCTCCTTGAGATCTCCATTCAGAAAAGCAAATTTTACATCCATCTGAAACATGGGCCAACTTTCCTGTGCTGCTAAAGCCAAAACACTGTGAATTGTGGTTAGTCAAGCTGTGGGAGCAAAAGTATCCTGATAATCAAAACCATGTACCTATGCGAATTCTTTTGCCACGAGCTGAGCCTTGTACTTATCCAACGTGCTGTCAGACTTGTACTTGGTCTTGTTGCTGATTACCTCGCGTTTTGGTGGTCGATCCACAAGGTCCCAAGTGTTGTTCTTCATTATGGAGCCATACTCCAACTGCATAGCCTCCATCCACCTATCATCACCCTGTGCTTCTTTAAGACACTTGGGTTCTTTAGCACGGATCACCTCTGTCATCAAAGTGTAGTTGACCAAGTGTTCCTGTGCCCTTCTTTGCTCCTCTAATCTCTAGGACCGGCGGTGTTCGGATGGTTCCTCCTTAATGGCTGGAGGTTCTCTACCATCCAAAAGCTGCTTTACCCACTTTGGGACTGGCCGTTGCCATTGTGGTTCTGCAGGCTCTTCTTCCTCTTCTTTATCTTGAATCCTCCCAAGCACCATTGGGGGAGTTCGGTCTATTGTTGGTGGTTGTACTGGATGGATATCCTCATCCTGGTTGTCTGGGAAGGAAGCATCCTCCTCCAATTGATGCGACTGTTCTGAGAAGACCACATCGTGACTTACTATTACCTTCTTGGTAACAGGATTATAGAGACGGTAACCCTTTGCCTCTTCACTGTAGCCCAAGAAAATACACTTCCGGCTCTTCGGTTCCCATTTGGTCCTGTTAGCATCAGGGACATGCACAAAACAGTCACATCCAAAAACTCTGAAATGTGCAACTGAAGCTTTCTTACCAGAAAAAAGGCTTGCAGTGTAGTTCTGGCAAATCTTCCCCTTTCATCATACTCCTGCCCATTTCGTAGATGACGTGCATCTTGCGCTCTGCTACTCCATTTTGCTGTGATGTATGTAGCGGGGGTTTCTTCCTCTTGATCCCGTGACTTTTGCAATAACTTTCGAATTCAGTTGATGTGAACTCTCCACCTTTGTCTAATCTCAACTTCTTCACCTTTCTCCCCGTTTCTTTCTCGACCATTACATGCCATCTTTTGAACTTACAAAAAGCCTTATCTTTAGTCTTCAAGAAGTATATCCATATCCTTCTACTGTAGTCGTCGATTAGCGTTATGAAGTAGTAGGAACCACCCAAAGCTTCTGTCTCTATCTTTCCGCAGAGGTCCGTGTGAACGAGCTCTAGAGGAGCATTTGCCCTGCTGGCCTCTTTAGGAAAGGGCTACTGATGCTGCTTGCCCATCATGCGAGCTTCACATACATCAGGCAGATTTGTAATTTCTGGTAGGTCTGCAATCATTCCACTTTTATGCATCTCCTTTAAAGATCTAAGGTTTAGATGACCAAACCTCTCATGCCACAGCTTAGTGTTGCTCACATTGGCTCGAGCACTGAAAGCTGAGAGTTTGTAGATGTTGTTGCACCGTGTACCTTTACCAATGACCTTCCCTTGAAGATCCAATATCTGTGCGCCATTCTTATCGAAGTGAACTTTAAGGTCCCGATCTGTGATCGTAGAAACGGACAACAAGTTCCTCTTGATATCTGGCACATAAAGAACATTGGACAACTGTTTTACAACTCCATCTGACTTGAGAGCAATCGTACCTTTTCCTTTTGCTGGACATTTTGCATCATTGCCGTAAAGTATTAAGGCGCAAAATGAAACAAGGATGACCTTAGGGTGTTTACAAGCTATCCCACCCACGGATCATGGATAGAAAGATTGCCCCCACATATAGCTCATGGCCTAGATACTTTTAGTGTGGCATGGGTGGGTAAGTGCAGCTCTGCACGCCTGTTGGCGTTGGGAAGTCAGCCTACTTGGCATAAGAAGCATGGGGGCGAATTGCCTTTGCATGTCGTCAACTCTTGTGCCTCTCTTGGCTACCACACCGGCCAGGGCTTTCACAGGGTTATCAGATGTCGATCTTGGGGAACTCAACACACCCAACACAAGAGTCACCCCTGTGATGATTGACAACAAGTGTGATCACCAAGAGCAGTAGAAATGTTGGCTTGGATGAGACTATATACACACTGAAGAGAGGATTCACTGCAAGGCCTTTGACAAATATCCAAGGGCACCACTCATACACTCACACCCCTCTTCTTTGTTCAAAGAGAGGCCTACAAGCTCTCCCTCTGGTGCGCCTCTGCCTTCATGCATGGCGTCGCCACTGTTGGTCGACCTTCTCGTCGAGATGGCCAACCTTTACCGTCTCCTCGATATAGGTTGCGCGGTCTCATTTTTGACCTATTGAGCCAGAAGTGATTGGGGCCGTTGCATCTGCGCGTTAGATGACAGCCACAAGGTCCGGTGAAGCGCCAGGTTGTCGCTGCTGATGTGGCAATCCTACTTGGCAGAGAGAGAGACAGAGAGAGAGAGAGAGAATGAGAGTTTTTCTTAGCAGTGATGATCATCATCATCGCTCACCACTTTCACGCTCTTCATGGCGACCCTGCCTTTCCTCCGGATTGGCTTTCGAACCACCAGGAGCTGCCTTTCCCGGTTCGTCTCTGCCCAGCCTTTTTGTTCTCACCAAAATGCTGATTTCCAAGATCACAGTGTCTTCATTAGCATCGACAGAACTGGCTTGTCCGCACCTCCAGGTGCTCTTGCGTCGCCTTCTCCATCCTTTCTTTGCTGCTTCTTTCCTTGTATCGTCTTTCAGGTTGACCTCCACGTCGTTTCACAGATCACAGCCATGGGGAACGCTCTGAGCGGTTCCAGGAATCTGCGATGTTCAAGCATATCAAGTCACTGATTAGAGTATAGGCCCTTTTTTGCTGGCATGCATTTATTTGAATTTGCGTACTGCACTGCGGTAGTACCTAATGCAGCTGGTTTCGCAGTTCCGGGGTGGTCCCATCAGCGTGGCTGACTACATGGAAGAAGTCCTCACGAATCCAACCGCCGGTTTCTACATGAACAGGGACGTCTTTGGAACCGATGGGGATTTCATCACGTCACCGGACGTCAGTCAGATGTTTGGGGAGGTTTGTTTTTGTGGAGTGATTTCGTCTTGAACTCTTAGATGTATTCACATTCAAGCGGTAATTATTTATTGATAACTGTTCAGCTGATCGGCATATGGAGCATGTGCTTATGGCAGCAAATGGGGCAGCCAAAGGAATTCAATCTTGTTGAACTGGGGCCTGGTCGTGGCACCTTAATGGCTGACTTACTCCGTGTAAGCTGTTTATCCTCATGTAACTAGCATTGTTGCTACCTAAACCTCACATTCTGGTGGGAAAAGTATGGGGCCATCCGTATAGTCTACCTTTCATTTGACATATGCTTGTGCGTCTTTGCCCCTATACGCGTGCATTTTGGATGAAATGCTCTTGCATGATTTCAAAAGAGTTTCTAAACTCACAAGTTATCATTGGAAAACAGAATTAACCTAAGCACGAAGCTTCAAAGCCCTTTTTCTTTCTAGTTATCATGTTGTCAATTTGGTCTCAGGTAATATGCTACTTTCATGTCAATCTTGTTGTATGCTCGTTTGTGATCGAAGTACGAGGGTTTCCTCGTCAAGTGGACAAGAAATTAGATTAAACCATCCTATAAAGGGAGAGAGAAGAATAACATGGCCAACTACAAAAACATGATGATTAGCTCCGTCATGGCAAAGGTGTTTGTACAAAGCACATAGTATCGGTCACTTTATGTGACCTTATTGGAAGAATTGAATTACCCCTAGCTTTTTATAGCCTTGAAAAAGTGCTTTAAAGCTTTAAAAAGGCGCTTAGGCTAAATCCCAGCTCATCCTAGCCGCCATAAGATCAGAAGAGTTGTGCTATATAAACCTTGTACAGTAGACTCTAAGAAAGTCAACCGGCATTTTTCTAATTGCGATTTACAGCAATCACCTCATGCCTGAGCTTGGCTTTCCACTACTTGTTTTTCTCGCTTGCTTGTTCCTAGCTCTGGAGAGAATGGAAAATTGGTGGTACTAACTATCCTATCTGTAAGGTGAAGCTATGTAGTCAAGGCTTATATGGGAGATCGCTGAAGGAATTGATGTGAAGCCCAAGGATTTGATGGATCCACCGACAGGAGTTGTAGCACCGCAGATCCAATAGCAGTGCGAGATTGGACACAGAGAGATGTGGACGCACTATCCATGATAATCGGCACCACTGCAGATGCGGTTAGACCCCACATCTAGCTTGTGGATATGACGGCAAGTGCCTGAAAGATCTCCAAGGATCTCTATGAAACAAAATAACACGCCCCACAGCTTTTCCCTCCAGAATCAAGTTTTCAGTATGAGGATAGAGGATGGGGACCAGACCCACAACCATTTTATCAAATTGAAGGTTGTGATGTACCAGTGGCAGCAATTGGTCACAGAGTGGACACGAGTCAGTTAGCCATGCTTGGGCTAGGGTCACTCCCTAGGATCTTCAAAGGGGTTTGTAACAAGGGTGGCAATGGGAAACGGTCTACTATGATCACGTTTGAGGAGCTTGGGTCTCTGCTGTTGTAGGAGGAAGCCTGAGAGAAGCAATACGACGGAGATGGCAATGGCAAGGTCTTCCTTGCCAAAGTGAGAGGCTGCAAGGTAAGCCTGGCAACACAAGCCCAATGATGACGACGACTTGAAGGGGACCAAGTCAGATGATTGAGGACAAGAAAAAGAAGAGGAAATATTTCTATTGCAACAAGCTTGGCCATATTGCAAAAGAGTGCAAAAGTAGATCGGAGGATGAGGAGGGTGACAAACCCTAGGAAGAGTGAAAGTCAGATTCAATGAATGTTGCGAGGGGGAGCTCTTTCTCATCATTGCAGCCTGCATATTTGGACCCTTTGGTGATTGTTGGAGATAATAGGAAGTGCTGAGTTAAGGGATTGGGACCATTCCATTCACCACAAGCTCAAGTGAGGAGAGGACTCTTCAAATGCTCTACCTGATCTATGCAAGAAACTGGTTTCTATTAGTCAGATTATGAAGAACAGAACGAGGGCAGAATTTGATGTCAGAGAAGTTCTGATCCAATCAAAGGATACAGGAAAGACCATGGCACAAGGAATAAAGGAATAGGGGCTGTACAAGATCAGGGCATTGCTGGCCCACATGCATGCAAACAGCTCAAAATTGTAGCATTAGAGTTTTGGGCTATGAGGAAGCTTCAGTTGAAATCTGAGCAGCAATGGTTGAAGGAATGAGGAGATATTGACAATTCTTCGGCGAATTTTGCTGCTGCTGCTGCCCCGACTTATGCCGCATGACTTTTCGCCTCTCCTCTGGGCTGGACATACACCTCAATAAGAGCTTTCATTCCCCTCAGAAAGCCCCTTGAATGCTGCTGCTAATAGCTCCAATTTTGGCCTCCAAGTTCAAACTGCTCAATTTGGGGGAAATCTCCAAAATCTGGTCTGAGTTTGACCATTCCAAGGGTATTACTAAGACATATGAAAAGGTCAAACAGAGCTTTATCTGGGATGGCTTGTGGTGGGATGTAGTTAAATTTGTCAGTGAATGTTTGCTTTGCCAATAGAATAAAGTGAACAGCCGGTTACCCGCGGGTCTGTTGCAGCCATTACCTATTCCAGAAGGCAAATGGACTCACATTGCTACGGATTTCATCACATGGTTGCCTTCCACAGAGCGGGGATGGGATAGCATTTTTGTGGTGGTTGACAGAATGACAAAGCAAGCCCATTTCATACCCACTAAGACCCGTTATTCAGCATCACAAGTTGCTTGGCAGTTCATCGAGCATGTTTTTAAGCATCATGGCTTCCCTCGGGAGATTGTCAGCGACAGAGATGCAAAATTTATGGGTCACTTTTGGCAGGAGTTATTTATAGCAGTGGGTACTTCTCATACACCTAGCACTGCTTACCACCTTGAGACGGATGGACAGTCAGAAAGGGTGAACGAATGGCTGGAGGAGTATTTGAGGCATTTCTGTCATGACACACAGAAGTCTTAGGATAAGTGGGTATCAACAGTACCAAGCACATCTCTATTGGCATGAGCCCGTTCGAGGCTATGTATGGATGCAAAGTGGGTATGCGGGTATGCCATCTTTAGTTGCTGACATGGCTGTGAAAAATCAGCAAGCAAGAAATGACTTGGAGAGTATGGATGCCCTTTTGCAATTGGCTAAAAAGAATATGCAGGATGCCTAGCCAAGCAGAAGAAGTATGCAGATGAACATAGGAGGTATCTGTCTTTTGAAGAAGGGGATTATGTGCACTTACGCCTCCATAAGAACCGTTATGCCTCGCTGAAAGGTAACACCAACATGAAGCTTGCTCACAGGTATTACCGTCCCCACAGGATCCTCTGCAAAGTTGGTGAGGTGGCGTATGAGTTGGAGCTACCGAGGACCTCCAGGGTTCATAATGTTTTCCATGTGTCCTTGCTGAAGCCGCATGTCGGACAGCATGTCCAAGTCCTTCCTGAGCTACCACCTATGGATGAGGAGGGCCACATCTGGAGCATATCATGGGTTTTAGGGATCACGTACCTCGAACAAAGTCTACACCGAGTATCTTATCAAGTAGCAGGGACTTCCTGAGGATGAGAACTCATGGTAGCCAGAGAGAATTGTCCAGGACAACTGCTATCTCCTACTGGGCTGATTATTATTTGCTGTTTGCTGCACCTATTTAACAGCCCGCATATAAAATTTTGAGGGCAAAATTCCTTGGGGAGGGATGGCTATAATGAAGGTGGGAAATAGCAGGGAATTAGGTGGAAAAAAAGAAGGGAAAGTGTCTTAGATATCAATGCTCCACTCTCGGGTAACTACGCGGGAACCAGCTAACTCTACTTGTAAGCCCCACATATGAGGAGAAGGCATTTGAGTAGCTCGGTTATCCGGTAGGTCCTGGTTTGGACACCAGATGGGGGCCATGTGTGGCCTGATGGCTAGACGGAGTTGGCACACTGCCAACTAGGCTACATGCAAGTGCGGGAAGGCATCCCATGACTGACCGCATAGAGGGTAGACGGAGCATTTCCCGGGGCAGCCCACTCTTGGGTTGCGGGGCCCGTTTGGAGCCCCAGATGATCCCGGATGGCTCTGGGCCGAACGGTAACTGTAGATTAGTTGCTCTATTTTGCGCATCGGTTCTATCGTGTGGTCGGTGGCCTATTTTGGGACCGACCCCCAGTTGGCCGTTTTGGGCGGACTGGGTCGGTCACCCAATTGGGTCTAACCGACTACGACTAGTGGCTATATAAGAGCAAGCTCGTGAAGCCCATTTCATCACTGACTATAGCAACCCTGATTCCTTAGCATCCAGCCTTCCTCTACTGTTTCTAGCATGCCATCGAAGCTTCTCTCACAGGAGCGCACGGTTGGGAGACAGCGCCATCTATTGTATCAGTTCTACAATAATCAAATTTTTGATTCTCCATACTATGTGTTTTCTCTCTTGCGTATGAGATCCTATTATTTGTTGAGCACAGCCGTTGCATTGCTTTCTTACATGGTATCAGAGCTTGGACTCTGGCAAGAAGATTTGGTAGTGTGTTTCTGTTTGCGAGCAGATTGTGAGAGATGACCCAGTCCGCAAGACTGTGAATCCCATCGTTCGATGAAAGCGGAAAGTTGGACGGTACTAACCATCCACTCTGGAAGGTCAAGATGAAGACCATCCTAAGTGCATACGAGCTTTGGGATATTGCTACTGGGGTGGACGTGAAGCCGGTTATCGGATCCAGCCAATGCATGACAACAGATAGTACAAACTGCGGATGAGATTCTCGCGTGGACAAGAAGAAATGCAGATGCGCTGTGTTCTATTGTCTGCAGTGTAAGTGATTCCGTCATGGTGTTAATTCAACATTTCACCACAGTGGAGGCGGCATGGACGGTCTTGAAAAATCAGTACGAGACCAAGAATCAGACGCGGATTCAGAATCTGGAGACTCAACTTGCGAACGAGAAATTGTCTGAGTCTGAAGCGGCAGAGAAGTTCATCACCAGGGTGAAGAATCTGCGCGATCAGATGACTACGATTGGCATTACTATCACCAGCGAGAATCTAGTACGAAGGTGCATACGGATTCTCCCACCAAAGTACAACGGTCTTATTACGGCGTTGAATACGCAGAATAAAAATCCGCTCCTCAACTTTGAGGATTTCAGCGCGATGCTTCTAGAGGAGGAGATGCGTCTAAAGACGAGGACTGGAGAAGATTCGGCCTTCTATGCTAGATCAAAGAAAGGTAAGGGTAAGGACTCAAGTAACCCATCTTCTTCTGATGATAAAAAGAAAAAGAAGAAGATCAAGTGCTTCTATTGCAACAAGGCAGGGCACAAGCAAAATGAGTGCCGGAAGAAGATTGCAGATGAGAAGAACGGAGTAAAGAAAGAGTCCAGCAACAGCACGCAGGCAGTACGAGTAGAGCTATTCGTAGCAATTGAGGAGATTTGCACAGAGGCAGTTGTCTGATGTTCTTTATGTACCAGATATCAAGAGGAACTTGTTGTCTGTTTCTGCGATCACGGATCGGGACCTCAAAGTTCAATTCGATAAGAATGGTGTACAGATCTTGGATATTCAAGGGAAGGTCATTGGTAAAGGTACACGGCGCAACAACATCTACGAACTCTCGGCTTTCAGTGCTCAAGCGGATGTAAAGAACACTAAGCTGTGGCATGGAGATTTGGTCATCTAAACCTTAGTTCTTTAAAGGAGATGCATAAAAGTGGAATGATTGCAGATCTACCAGAAATTACAGATCTGCTCGATGTATGTGAAGCTTGCATGATGGGCAAGCAGCATCGGCAGCCCTTTCCTAAAGAGGCCAGCAGGGCAAAGGCTCCTCTAGAGCTCGTTCATACGGAACTCTGCGGAAAGATGGAGACGGAAGCTTTGGGTGGTTCCTACTACTTGATGACGCTGATCGACGACTACAGCAGAAGGATATGGATATACTTCCTGAAGACTAAAGACGAGACTTTTAGTAAGTTCAAGGAATGGCATGTAATGGTCGAGACAGAAACGGGGAGGAAGGTGAAGAAATTGAGATCAGACAAAGGTGGAGAGTTCACATCAACTGAATTCGAAAGTTACTGCAAAAGTCACGGGATCAAGAGACAGAAACCCCTGCCACATACATCACAGCAAAATGGAGTAGCAGAACGCAAGATGCGCGTTATCTGCGAAATGGGCAGGAGTATGATGAAAGGGAAAGATTTGCCAAAGACTTTTTGGGCTGAAGCATGTAACACTGCAGTTTATATTCTAAATTGTAGCTACACGAAGGCTGTGAATGGCGGGATGACTCCACTGCAGGCCTTTTTTGGTAAGAAACCTTCAGCTGCACATTTCAGAGTTTTTGGATGTGACTGTTTTGTGCATGTCCCTGATGCTAATAGGACCAAATGGGAACCGAAGAGCCAGAAGTGTATTTTCTTGGGCTACAGTGAAGAGGCGAAAGGTTACTGTCTCTATAACCCTGTTATCAAGAAGGTAATAGTAAGTCGCGATGTGGTCTTCTCAGAACAGCCGCATCAATTGAAGGAGGATGCTTCCTTCCCAGACAATCAAGACCAAGATATCCATCCAGTACAATCATCAACAGCAGACCGAACTCCCCCAACGGTGCTTGGGAGAAGTCAAGATAAAGAAGAGGAAGAAGAGCCTGCGGAACTACAACGGCAACGACCATTCCCGAAGTGGGTAAAGCAGCTTTTGGACGGCAGAGAACCTTCAGCCATTGAGGAGGAACCATCCGAACACCGCCGGTCCAAGAGATTAGAGAAGCAAAGAAGGGCGCAGGAGCACTTGGTCAACTACGCTTTGATGACAAAGGTGATCCGTGCTGATGAACCCAAGTGTCTTGAAGAGGCACAAGGTGATGATAGGTGGATGGAGGCTATGCAGTCATAGTATGGCTCCATAATGAAGAACAACACTTGCGACCTTATGAATCGTTTACCAAAACGCAAGGTAATCGGCACCAAGTGGGTGTACAAGACCAAGTACAAGTTCGACGGCACGTTGGATAAGTATAAGGCTCGGCTCGTGGCAAAAGGATTCGCACAGGTACATGGTTTTGATTATCATGATACTTTTGCTCCCACAGCTCGACTAATCACAATTCGCAGTGTTTTGGCTTTAGCTGCCCATGGAAGTTGGCCCTTGTTTTAGATGGATGTAAAATCCACCTTTCTGAATGGAGATCTCAAGGAGGAGGTATACGTGAAACAACCACCAGGTTTTTTGATCCCCGGCTCAGAAGGTAAAGTCTGTAAATTGAAGAAGGTACTTTACGGGTTGAAACAGGTCCCACGAGCGTGGTACCAGCGGATTGATGCCTACTTTCTGCAAACGGGTTCAGGAGGAGCCCATTTGATGCAAATCTGTATATCTTCAGAGAAGGAGGTAGGTATATGATCGTGGTCCTTTATGTGGACGACCTTGTCATAACAGGGAACCATGAAGAGAAGATCTCACAGACAAAGCATTTGCTAGGAAGAGAGTTTGAAATGACAGACCTCAGACTAATGCATTTCTGTTTTGGGATTGAAGTTTGGCAAGAGCTAAAATAGATCTTCATCTCACAGCGGAAGTGTGCTGGAGAGATACTGAAGGCATTTGGCATGGCTGAGTGCAAGACAGTTGGCACCCCTATGGAGGTTGACGTGAAGCTCTCAAACGAGGATTCATCACCACTGGTGGACGAAGCGAAGTACAGAATACTTATGGGTAGTTTGATTTACTTGTGCAACATGCAGCCGGGCATCAGCTTTGCGACTGGTGTACTAAGCATGTTTTCCAATAAGCCCCGGGAGAACCATTGGAGGGCAGGGATGCGGGTGCTGAAATACATCAAAGGCACACTTGATTATGGCATCACCTATACCAAGGGCAACATCTTGACCGGATTCTGTGACTCAGATTGGGCAGGAGATGTGGACAGCAGGAGATCAGTGACAGGTTACTGTTTCTCACTTGGATCTAGAGCTTTGTCATGGGTCAGCAAGAAGCAACCCACAGTTGCTCTTTCTTCTACCGAGGTTGAGTACAAATCAGCATGTTTTGCTTCTTGCGAGGCAGTGTGGTTGAGAAGGATTTTAGGGGACATGGGTGCAGTGCAGAACAAGCTTACACAGTTATCATGTGACAATCAGAGTTGCATGGTGATTGCAAAGAACCCTGTGTTCCACGCTCGCACAAAACACATTGAGATTCAATATCACTTTGTATGCGAGCTCATCATGGATGAAGAGGTCAACTTGGTGTACTGTCCGACTATAAAGAATGCTGCGGACATCTTCACGAAGGCTCTTGGAAGAGACTTGCTAGAGAGGCATCTTCATCTACTTGGCATTGGCCCGAAAAAGTAAGTTCACTTGCGGGTGGACATTGAGGGAGGGGTGTTAGATATCAATGCTCCACTCTCAGGTAACTACGCGGGAACCGGCTAACTCTACTTGTAAGCCCCCCATATGAGGAGAAGGCATTTGAGTAGCTCGGTTATCCGGTAGGTCCTGGTTTGGACACCAGATGGGGGCCATGTGTGGCCTGATGGCTGGACGCGGAGTTGGCACACTGCCAACTAGGCTACATGCAAGTGCGGGAAGGCATCCCATGACTGACCGCATAGAGGGTAGACGGAGCATTTCTCGAGACAGCCCACTCTCGGGTTGCGAGGCCCGTTTGGAGCCCCAGATGATCCCGGATGGCTCTGGGCCGAATGAAAACCGTAGGTAAGTTGCTCTATTTTACGCATCAGTTCTATCGTGTGGTCGGTGGCCTATTTTGGGACCGACCCCCAGTCGGCCGTTTTGGGCAAACTGGGTCGATCACCCAATTGGATCTAACCGACTACGACTGGTGGTGGCTATATAAGAGCAAGCTTGTGAAGCCCATTTCATCACTGGCTACAGCAACCCTGATTCCTTAGCATCCAGCCTCCGTCCTCTACTGTTTTCAGCACGCCATCGAAGCTTCTCTCACAGGAGCGCACGGCTGGGAGGCAGCGCCATCTATTGTATTAGTTCTACAGTAATCAAATTTTTGATTCTCCATACTATCTGTTTTCTCTCTTGTGTATAAGATCCTGTTATCTGTTGAGCACAGACGTTGTATTGTTTTCTTACAAAGTGGTGGTAAGATAGGAGAAAGAAGGGGGACTATATAAGTCAGCCCTAAATGATTTGTATGGTACTTTTGATGTGACATCTAATCCTATCTACTCTCCCTCCTTCCTGCTACCTGCTGCCTACGCTCACACTCTCTATCTCCTCTCTCTCTCTCTCTCTCTCTCTCTCTCTCTCTCTCCCCTCATCCTTCTCTCTCTTCCTCTCTCCTTCCCCTTCTCCTCTCTTCTCCCTTCTTTCTGCTATTCTCTCTCCATCTCCAATTCTTCCCCTTTCCCCTTCTCTACAGCTGCAGGCGAGGCTGGGAGGCCAAAAGTGAAGGGGAAATGAGGCAAGGTTAGAGGGAAGAAGGGGCAGAAGGGAAGGAGGCTGAGAACAGAGGCGACAGGGAGCAAGGAAGGCAGCGCGGGGGGATAGCAGGGAGCTTGCAAGATCAGCCTACCAATATTTCATTATTCTTGTTCATCAGCTTTGAGAGTTCTGCTAATAAAGAATAGGCATTACTCTGATCACATAAGGATCTATCTCCCTGGAATTTTTGGGCTTACCTGGTGGAGAAATCTTCTCCTAAGAGGAGCATTACCGAAAGCATATGCGTTATTGAAAGCATACGCGTATGGATTGAACTCATTGCTTGTGGGCCTTTGTATTTTTAAGTGCATGCTGTTCATATTTGCAGTGTTGCATATAATTAGCAGCTGCTGTGCATGATTGGGTCAATGATTTGTAATCTTGTTGACTACCTAAGGTTAACTACTGCATTTCTCATTTTGCTTTTACAGGATTAGTTTTTTTTGGTTGAATGAATCCAAAAGTAAATGACATTTCTGCAATTGCATCTGATTGGTGGACTGCGTGCCAGTGCATACATGGATGCTAAACTGAAAGTGACATCTGCATGTAATCAATGTGAACTGCTGAGCATCCTTGTTTTCTGTACCTTGTGCTTCAGGGAGTTGCAAAATTTAGTGAATTTTCCCATGCAATGGCGGTGCATCTTGTAGAGTGTAGTCCTGCTCTGCGTGTAATCCAGCAGAAGTCTCTTGGTGTTAATTCAGAAGAGAAAAGGGAAGAATCAAATACTGGAGGTGGTGCTTCCCAACAAGAAATGGCGAGTGCCCCCAAGAAGATGGCAAGCAAATTTTTCGTGCCAAACATCTCATGGCATGTTGACTTAGAACAGGTTCCACGCGGAGGTGAGACCTTCACAAATGATTTGGTTTTCTTATTTTGTACTGCAGGACTATGTAGTGTACTTACTTTAAAACTGTGGTTTTTTCTTATTTTCTGTTGCAAGAAGCCATGTGTGGGAAATTTCTGATTGGCGAATGAATTGTTTGACAATTCAACCAATGAAACTCACTAAATGTTTGTGATCCTGAAGGTCTGTGGATGTGATTCGAGGATGCTTTTTGTGATGTTTCCATATTGTTTACTGCCAGTTTCTCTTTCTCAGTTGGTCGCCTTTTAATAGTGATTTTTAATCTGAAATTTGAGTCACTTGTTTGGCTGCAGTGCCCACAATCATCATTGCCCATGAATTTTTTGATGCATTACCGATACATCAATTTCAGGTAACAAGTAATGCCAAATCAGGACTTGTCACCTGCATTGTTCTTCCCTAGGCCTTTAAAACATAATTTGAATGGACGTGAAAATATTCTCACTCGAAATCATGAATTTATAGATGGAGAAGGATCCTTTAAAGTTAAATAAGTGACGAACTGCCTGCTCTTGCTGTAGGAGTGTGAGGTCATCATTCAAGAAAATCTTGGGACCCTTTAGTTACTCCCTCATGCTCATGAGGGTGGATCTATCTGTGGCTGTCCGGAATTTCACTACCATGGGCCTTGTCTGTGCCTTCTACCTTTCCCACCCTCCAAACTGATTCATACGTGAGCTTTACTCCCATCTTGACAAATAGAGCTTGGGTATTTGACATGGGGGTGTCACCTACTGTTAGGTCTCTAACCCACACATTTAAAGCCTTGCTGCTACGCCTCTTCCTCCAAAGTTTTAGAGATGAGTTCCTTTTTGGGTGCTGCTGTACCTTTTTTTAGTACATTTTTCCATGCAAGCATATCTGCCTTTCCCTTGGTGATTTGCTGCGTAAACTCGGCATGTTTCCCCTGCGTAGTTTTCTGCAAAACTGCCATTTCTTTCTCGAGTTGCTCATTCTCATATTTCAGCTCAATCCATGATCTTGCATCCCTTTGCTGAAGTCCCCTTTACATCCTTGAGTTGCTTCATTTTCTCTTTGATGATGTTCAGCTCCTCTTTTAGGGGTGGTTGAAGCTCTCCTCCCTCCCCATGTGTGCCTGCCTTCAGCTTCTCGTTCTCCTCTTTGAGAGTAGCAACTTGGGCTTCTAGTGTGTTTCAATTTGGGAAGCAATAGAGCTGGTTTTCTTGTCCACAACTTGAGCCATATCCTTTGCCCATTTTGTTTGCATCTCTCCTTTGCCATCTCTTCATGTCATCTTGCATTTGGGCACGCAGGTTTGAGAGAGAGAGAGAGAGAGAAAGAAAGAAAGAAAGAAAGTTTATTAAAGTCTTCGGGAGACCGTGAAGGTCTATGAGACTAAAGATAACTGATACAATGAGCATAACGGTGGCGGTCTCAAAACGGGCCAGCCAACCGTTTCTACAAAAAAGAGGTTATGAAGGACGGTGTGTCTAGTCCTGATACAAAAAATATGTGTCAACCTCCAGATGATACAAAAAAGAAGGGGGGGGCACTAAAAATGGGGCAGGGGAGGGAGATACAAAATATATGTGCAGGTGGTGATCGTCAGAGACCAATCATAGAGGGGCCGTCAAATGGGAGGCTGGAAAAAACCCTGCGATAGATGACTGGCCTCTGACGTCACGCGGCCTAGTCGACCTTGGTCGTCGGGGGGGCGGGTGGCCCTGTGGATGAGGGAAATGGTAACCCCGGTGGGGCGGGCAGAGAGCAGAGACGAGATGTCATGGACCCGGATGTGCGAGTCCGTCCGCTGGCGCAGCTGTCGTGGCTTTGGCTCTCGCTCACGTCCGCGTCGTCGGCTAGACTGAGGAGAGGTATCCTGTGACTGGAAGAAATCAGTGATGGGCCGCTGGGTGTCCTCACGCTGTGTGTGCTGCGCGTGTCGCTGTGCTCGAAGAGAGGTATCTCGGTGGCGAGTCATCTCATGTAAGAAAGCGGCTAGGCATCGCTGATCCGGGAACTGCAGCATGTGTGGGAGGGGGCCGAATCCGTCGCGGAAGAGATAGTGGTATCGGCCTCGGATGGCATAATAGATAGGACATCTGAAAGCAAAGTGCTCCTCCGACTCGATCTCCTGCAAGTTGCAAAGTGGGCAAAGGCGGCCCTCTCGTGAGAGAAAGAAAGAAAGAAAGTTTATTAAAGTCTTCGGAAGACCGATGGATCTATGAGACTGTGAAAAACCTGGTACAAATGAGCTGTGGTGATGGAGCTACTAAAACGAGCATTCATACCAATGCAAATGCAAGAAATACAGAATGTCAGTAATAAATCATGAGTACAACATAGTCATGTTGGTAATCGACTATCTCATCATCATCATCATCATCATAATCATCATCAACATCAGAACATCAGGGTGGATGAGGCAATGGGGGCATGGAATCGGCGATAGAGTGTTGTCGGCCACTCAAACGTGCAGGCCTGGCATGTCTCCTGGTCATAGCTCTGTGACTAACCAGGGCGACTGTGACTCCCGTCAAGCGGGAACTGACTCTAAGATGCTAAAGAAAAGATAGGTATGATCAGGCCCTAGAGAGAGAGGTGCTACGGTGAAGTCAGTGATGCGAGATGTGAAGGCAGGGGATCCCATGATGTAATCAACAACGCTGGAGCATCCCCCATGTGGAAAGCACGTGAAACCACCTGAGGTGGGCCATCTGTAAAGACTATTATAGACAATGAGATCACGCATCCTGTCGAGGTCTAATAGGGCCCCAAAAGATGTGAATGGACCTCGTCTGTTAGCCGATCCATAAGGCTGCATTGAGTGTGGTTTGGTATGCCCGTAGGCTGCATTTAGTTTCTCTGTCCAATTAGAACGCTGTGGTTCTATTATCTTGGTGATGATAATGCATAATATTTTATTAGTGGATTCGGCCTGTCCATTCCCTTGGGATAGTAGGGTGTGCTTTTTCTATGGATTATCATAAAGCCAGACAAGAGTTCTTGGATAACCTCATTGACAAAATGCGCGTCTCTATTCGATATAATTTCAATGGGATATCCGAATTAGGTGATCATATTCTCGTATAAGAATCTCATTGTGCTTTTGGCATTTGTCTTTCTGACTGCTTTAGCTTTAGCTCACTTGGTAAAGTAATCAGTGGCGATAATGATGTAGCGTGCCTGTGTTTCCTTTGCTGCTGGATGGATCGGACCCACATAATCAATCCCCCATTTTTCAAATGGTTTTTGTGCAATAAGTGTTGTTAGGGGATTGAAGTCCTTGTGTTGTGGTTTAGTAGTCCGTTGGCATACATCACAGTCTTTGACATATTCATAGGCATGTGTCTAAAGTGTTGTCCACTAGTAGTCTGCGAGGACTTTTCTTGTTGTGGCTTTCTCTTGGAAGTGTCCTCTTGCAATGCCTTTATGGACTTCGCTAAGGATTAACATGATCTCATAAGGCATTACACATCTTCTTAAAACGTGGTCCTTGCCCATCTTGTATAGTTGTCATGTAATGAGTTGATAGGGTGCAGCTTTTAAAATTAGTTTTCTGGCATCCACTATTTGTATTTCAAAGGGTGGTCTTTCCACCATTAAGTACCGAATGATATCTGCACACCAATTTGGAACATCTATATGAAATAGTGTGGCATTTTGCAAGTCATTCTCTACTCCAGTGGCTTATTCTCCCGTCCTGACACGAGACTTATGATCGGCAATGTAGTATCTGGTACCTTTGTGGACCACTATCTTGGAGTTGAATTCTTGAAGCAAGAGAAGCCATTTGGTTATTCTTCCTATTGTACGTGGACTGTTGACAAGATAAAGCAATACTTGATGGTCGGTGTAGAAGACAAAATCATTTGCCAATGAGATAGTGTTGAAATTTCTTAACATTATACACCATTGCGAGGGCTTTTCTTTTTGTGGTGGTATCGTTGATCTCTGTATCATTGAGTTGTCGACTAGTAAAGTAGAATAGGCAGTCTTTCTTATGTTCACCAGGTTGGCAAAGCACACTGTCAATTGCATACTTAGAGCCATCAGATGAACATGAAAATCAATATCCCAATTGGGAGATATAAGTATGATTGCTATGATTAGGCGTCACTTTAAAAGCTTAAAGGCTTAGTCGCACTCTTCTATCCATAAGAATTCCACTAATAAATTGTAAAGTGATTTGGCTATCATGGCATACCGCAAGATAAATTCCTTTATAATAGTCGGCATATCCTATAAAGACGTGTACATCTTTGGAATTTGTAGGAGGAGATAATTCCATGATGATTTTGATTTTGCCCATGTTAGTTGCAATTTCATGTTATGAAACGATGTGTCCCAAAAGAACTTCGTGGGTGACCACGAACTGACATTTTGTTGGATTTAGGGTGACCATGAATTGGCATACTCCCTGCATTTGATTAGAACTGCTTCAAGACATTTGAAGTGGTCTTTTTTGTTCGAGTGGCTGCACAAATAATCTAAGAACACTTGTAGAAACGTATTCATAAATGACTTGAAAGCTGTGAACACGACTCGTTGGAATGTGGCTTGTGCATTACAAAGGTTGAATGGCATGACTCTACATGCAAATATATCCCATTCTGTAGCAAATGCTATTTTGATTGGTCAGTAGGAGCAATTTGTACTTGCTTATAGCCATTGAAGCCATCCAAGAAGCTATATGTCTCTGATTCAGCCACCTTTTCCAATACTGTTTCTGTTAAGGGTAGGGGATAGTGATCCCTGATTGTGGCAGCATTCACATTCTTTAAGTTAACGCATATTCTTAGCTTCTTGTTGCGTTTAGACACGATGACGATGGGTGAAACCCAATCAGTGTGCTCGATCTCATAGATGAATTTGACATCTAAGAGTTTTTCCAAATCGTCATAAACCATGGTGTCATACTTTGGATTTGTTCGATAAGGTCCACATACCTTAGGGTGGACATCTTCCCTTATAGATATTGTGTGTACTGCCAGTTCTGGTGAAATTCCTTTCATTTCCTCGTACGACCATGCTACGACCATGCTAGGAAGTCTCGGTATTCCATTAGGAGTGCTTTGAGTTTTGTTTCATCTTCCTGTATAAGCTGTTTTCCAATGAATACCAATTTTTCTTCCTCCCCTTCAGCGAGGTTTATTGTGCGAGTTTTTGCCGGTCCCTCATAGATTGGAGTCTCTCCAATGCTATTGGTTTCTTGAACTTCAGATTCTCTTAGTGGTCTTGGCATTGTTATGGGGACAGTACTACTTGTGTAGTTCTTGAAGTACTCTGGCACTTCTCAAAGATTAGTCTATGATGGTGTTGAACTAGCTTGACATGTGCTATGAGTATTGTGTGGCATAGTAGTATCATTAATCAATTTTTGAGGCTCATGTAGACTTTCTTTTTTTAAAGTCTTTGTATCAAGCTTCATCCGCACATGTGACTTATACTTTCAAAACTCCTTACGTTGGGAATTGTGGGGTAACTTTTCCACGGACAAAGTATTCCCAAGTAAGGGTTCATTTGCTGTGCATATTCCTTTAAGTTCATCAGGGGACCATTCAAGAGGAGGTGGCTTAGATTTTAAGGGACCTGGCTTGGTAAGATACAATTCGACGATCCTAGTTTGGACTCGTTCGAACTCATTAAAGTGTTCGGTCTTGGCTTTGCGGCGAATCTTATGCTATTATTCAGCTTTGGAGTTTCAACTTTGGGAAGCTCGACTTCCATTAGGGCATGCAGAATAGCTAAGTCATTATCAAAGACTTGATCTTTAAATTGAGCATTCTCAGCTTCAGTTTCAAGGTCCCAAGGAAAATCCGAGTCCTTATTGGAATGGATAGCTTCTTCAGATTCCATTCAAGATCCACCATAAAGAATGTCACCTCTAGATCGATTGGTCCTTCATGTGTGAGGGGAGGATTTACGTGCAGGACCTTAGTTCAATCTGCGAGAAGATGGGATCTAGTGAATGGCAGTTGTCAATGGTTGCCAATGCTTGGATCCAAATTATTGACATTGCTTTGTGTATCGCCCGCTATGGCATGTTGTTGCAGGGGGGTTGATTTGCTTGAAATCATCGTTGAAGAGGTTTCATCCAATGCTTTAGGCACGATTGGTTTTATTGCTTCTGTCCCCACATTCACTCTTACTGCGGTGTCACGATTTTGGATTGTCAGTTCCGCAATCATGGAGGACTTATCTTTCACGCAACCAAGGATGTCCCAGCAAGATTTGATAGGATTTCTTGGAGAGATTCAAAATTGTGAATTGAAGAGAAAAGGCAAATGAGGAGAGGATGCCACGTGGCATTCTTCAAGCCTTGGATGGATTTGGCAAGGTTGCTTGAGGAAGCACCTGGAGAAGACACAGAGAGAAAGAGGTGTGAATGGGTTGGTCGACGAAGGAGAAACCAAGACGGGCAGTTTACGTCACACATGCGGATGAAGGCCCGTTTCATGTATGGAAGGTTGTCTGTACGACATACGAAAAGGTAATCGAACTGCATGCCATTGAATTGTACGGATTCCAACTACCTACGGCCTATATGGACTGCAGGCGATAGCACGGCTGTACGTGGTGCCCATATTGAGTATGTGTTGTACGGAATTCAGGCATTGTATGGCTGCACGGGTGCCAGGCTGAGAACTGCATTATGGAAGCTCAGAGCTGTACGGTTTGCAGCAAGACAGTGAATGTACGGGGATGTACGGGCAGATTGCCTGTGCTTGTACAGACGGCTGTCTGTGTGGCAGTGTTAAAAAGTGCTCTCCGGTTAGTATGCCATAACTCGTGTTTGGGCTTAGATGGATGCTTCGAAGTTGTTGGGTGGTCATTCTTGCTTTCATTTTGTGAGTTTGAGTACATAAGAGGTCCCATGACCATTCGTTGGTAGGCAGGGGAATTGTGTGATCCAGAATGGATTGCTAGTAATAGTTTCGGGTTTTTATGCAAGTGCCTGGGAAAGATTTGGATGCTTATTGTATGCTTGATGAAGACAGAGCCCAGCAGGGCTGAGGCAAAAGGGCATTGATGCCTAAAGGAATGTGGAGTGCCCTGAATTCAGGAGGATTTGTGTTTACTGTGTAATCCTTTTGTAGGGACTTCCAAGTAATAAAGAAATACCAAAAGGGGCGCCAAGGGTTTGGGGCCAATCTGTGTCCTTGTTCTTGTCACTCTAGCTCCCAATTTGTATTTGAAACATTTGCTGAGTATTGTTAATGTGAAAGCATTGGCTGGTTAGTTGTCTATTACCATCCTCTTGTTGGCCTTGAGGCTGGTTTTATTATCTCGAGTTTGAAATTTTGTTAGCAAAAGAAGGCCAAATGACAGTGAACCAAAGCTCAAGCTCTGTGGATGCTATTGTCTTTTTGATTTGGAAACTACTTTTGATAGTTTAGAGCATACGGTTAAACTTTTGACAACCCATTATCATGCTATGTTCTTGCTTAAACGATCCCAATGTATGGAAATGAAATAAAAGCAAGTGGTACAAGGGTCTTCGAACTATTGTCTGAAACCCATATTGGAACATTGCAGAAGCATATTTCAAAGGGTCTTTCACATAAGGGCAAATTGTAGAAATAGATTTCAAGTTGCAATTGTTCCGTACAAGGAATTTGTTTTATAAAGCTAGTCAATATGTTCAACATATGAGCTTTATGGGCAATGCTTTGTTTACAGAGAACGCCTCGTGGATGGTGTGAGAAGCTGGTTGATGTGGCTGAGGGGTCTGATGAGTAAGAGCTCTGTTACGTGTGCAGATTTTCTTTACCAATTGATATCCTTGAATTGTTTCTGAAGAATGAATGTCAGATATCCTACAACATATCAAATTGTATTGCAGGCAAGGTTTACGCTTTGTACTTTCTCCTGGACCCACAACTGCAAGCAAAGTCTATTTGGCCAAACGATTCAAATGGGCTACCTTGGATGAGCAGGCAAAAATGGATCAAGTCGAAGTCTGTCCTCAAGCTTTGAAGATAACACATGAGATTGCAAAGAGAGTAGGAGAGGATGGTGGTGGAGCTCTTGTGATTGACTATGGAGAAGACAGGCTGATTTCTGACAGTCTACAGGTTGGTTACTATAATCAAGCATGGTTGTTGATACTTGAACATCATATCTCTGATAGACTTCACACATTGGGGACCTGTTTTCCAGCTCTCAATGTTCACATTTTTGAAAGGAAAAAAGAAGATAGAAAAGTTTAGCCCTGCAGGATGTTAAAGAAAGATGATATGCTAGGACCATTCTTGTACATTACATCATGAGCGTTGAAAAATAACCGTTCTTGATTGTTTTCTAAATTGAATGATCTCAAATTAGATATGCTTGATTGGGAAGTTTGTCTTACATTTGGATATTCCATTTGTGAAAGTATTAAGGTATCAAATAGCACATATGGTGCAGCTTTCTCTTGAACAGTGTAACAAGTAATAGGTAGTGGTCTTACTTAAAACTCTCGTTATGAATTGAAAATAATCTTTCAATGATCGGAAAGTCAGATAGCATTTCTCAAAAGGAGAATGTATATTCCACACTTATGGTGCAGCTTTCTCTTGACTAGAGCAACAAGTAATAGGTAGTGGTCTGACTTGAAACTCTCGTGATGAATGGAATACTTTCAATGATCAAGCGTAAAGTTAGTCATTTGTGGTGTGCTCTCTAGATGTGTCCTCTCTCCTCATCTCCACTCTTCTCCTCTCCCCTCTTCATATTTTGTCATGGTATCAGAGCATCCTTGCCTTCTGCTGAGGCACTGCGATCTGTATGTGAGAAAGCAAGAAAGAAAGAAAGTCTATTAACGTCCACTGGAGACCAAAAGGTCTATGGGACAGCAAGAAACCCTCTAGTACATCTGCTTTAGGGAGGGCACATGGCAGCTCCCAAGGAGTGCAAAAAGCCACCCCTATTATATAGAATACCTACATGATAGTCTGGAAGAGTAAATAGCCATACATCAGTTTAAGACTGAGAGTCTTTTGGTTTTGATTTGAACTCTCTGATTAGAGTATGAAAGAGTGTGATAGCTTGAGAGATTGAAAGATTGAGTTTTTCTTTTCCGTGAGAGAAAAATTCCGTTCATTTAAAGAAAACTTCCGTCCATTCTGTTCATCTCTAGTCGAGTGAGAGATTTCTATTGCACGAGAGAGAGAGAGAGCTCTTGTGAGTCCACTTTGTCTGAGAGAGAGATATATATAGAGGTGTTCCAAGAGAGTTTGAGAGTGCTTCTTTTGTGAAAGAGAGGTGAGAGATTTCAGTTTCGAGAGGTATTGATCACACAGAGTGTTGATTCCTGCTGCTGCATAACAGAATTCTAGCTTGACATACTGGGTCTACTACTCTGTGTCCATCAATAGAGTACACACACCTCGTTTTTTTCATTGTTGTGTTTGAGTAGTGCAAACACGCCAACATCGGAAAATGGTCATTATCAGGAGATATCAAGCTATTTTGGTCATTTCTAGTCCATCTTTTATATTGCCACTCATTAAAAATACAATTCCAATAAAATTTTAAAAGATAAATCTCTTTTGAGAATTTGCCATGCTAGGAACTAGACTGACCTAGAACCTTGATTTGCTAAATTGACTTGTGGAAAACACCCATGGGTAGGCGGGCATCCTTGGTAATGTCAAATGTCTATTTGTCTACTTTGTCTTAGGTTGAGAAAATTTGATATCATAAAAAAAAAGAAAAAGAAAAAAAAGGAGTTGAATGGAGTACGAAGTAAAATGTATTTTAAATGATGAGAAAATGCTTGTTGGTCCAGCTTTTGTGTTGCTTCTTTTGAAAAACAATAGTGTAATTGAAAATTTTGAAAAGTCAATGTCTTTTAAGATGTTTCCATGCTAGGAACTATGATTTGCGAAGTCAACTTGAAGTGCAAACAACCACAAGGGTTTCTGACAGATCAGCCATATATTGGGACACTGACTGGAAGCGTGTTGTTTTGTATGATGCTGTTATCCTTTTCTTTCAAGGCTCCTTACCGCTTCGGATTGTCTTTGACTTGCTTATATCTTTCAGGCTCCTGTTGGGGTTTAAGGTGAAGTTTTGGGGTCTTAAGGTTCTTAATCATAGGGCTAATATATCTTTATTACTCAGGTTTATGAGAGTATGAGCTTGTTGGCTCACTCATTGTAACTCGCAAAATTTTTCTCCCTTTTTTTCAAATTTTTGGTCCCCAAGGCCTGTTAGCCCAAGAAAGTGTGCTCTTATGCGGGTAATCCCAATGATGAGGGAAATTTGTCACGAGGGCATGAATTTTAGCGCATCCATGTTGGTTTGCATGTGGGCCCCAAGAAATAAAGCGGGCAGGGCCTTGGGTTGCTAGCTGAGCAAAGGGCGGCCCCTAGGTGTTAATTGTGCCTTGGGGTGAATTGAAGTCCTTAGAGGACTCTTAGAGTGATCCGAGAGGGGCTAAGGTGCGTGGACTGCCACGTGGCACCTTCTAATCCCAACCATGTTATGTGCATGCATGAGAGGGTAGCTACGAGGAGGTGCTTGTCAGGTCGAATCAAGGAAAGAGTCACGTGGTCGACAAGCAAAGGGGGATCGCGTGAGCTCTTGGGCTGAAGGTCACATGAACAGAGAAGCTGGTCGAGAGAGAATCGAAGGATTTTAGAGCTGTGGGTCTGCTTGGCGCACGCGAGAATTATCAGGGCTGAGAGTACAATCTTTAGTATGACTATGTTTGGATTTCATACAGGCAGGTACAACACTGTTGGTAGTAGAGGCATGTATGGTTGGAGCCTGTGCAGAGGATTGCGTACAGGAGCCGTACACGATTGTACGCTTGTACGTGCACCTTGGTACGGTCTGAGGAAGCATTAGTACGGCCTATTGTACGAAAGGGTACGTGGTTGCTTACAGATTGCCAGCACGAAGGCTTACATGTCAATGTACGGATCACTGCAATATGGCCTGCAGGATGCGGACCTCGTACAGACTGAGGACAGGGCCTGTACGGAAGACCAACGCACACGGTCTGTGTGCGAAGGTAGCATGGAGCAAATACAGGTGTACAACGGACTTTAGATAGGTGTTACGACCTTGGTTTGGGCTGCTTGCAAGGAAAGCACGGCTTTTGGCTGGATAGCAGTTCATGTGGCAGGGTGGAGGTGTTAGTCCTCCCTTTTAAGTTGCAAAAGGTCGTGTATGAGCTGAGTTTGTTGCCTTGGAATTGACTGGTCAAGTTTGCAATCATCCTCTGACCCAGATGCCTATTGTTATGCTTGTGAAAGCAGATCCCAGCAGGACTGATGCATGGGTTAATGATGCCAAGGCTTTTTGGTAGGTATCTTGTTTCCTGTAGAAACATACGTTTGGTTTCCTCAAAAGATTGATCACATGCAGGCAGTGGATTTTTGGCGAAGGGCACATGTTGGTACAACCTTGCTACTGGTTAGGGAAGGGTCGGGAATCCATGCTTGAGATGGAGAAATGGGTTGATGTATCAGGATATTTGTTGCCTATATGGTGAGAGGCTATAGGTAGTGGCAGTCTAGGACATTGGAGAAAGCTCTTGTATGCTTTCTCTTTCTGCTTTGGCAAATAGGAGGTTAATTGGGCACTAGTGACAGCTGTGGGGAACTGTGTGGCCAAGTGTGGTTACTAGTAGCAGTTCCGGCCTGTGTGCAAGCTTCCTGGATTAGGGATGGAGACCTATTGCCAGGATTGGCGAGTGGTGAAAAGCCGAGGCTATGCATGGTATGTGGAATGCCCTAGATGCAAGAAAGAATATATCCTTTCTATAACTTGTATTCTGGATTTCTCCAGTTAATAAAGAAAGACTGTAAGGGGTGCCAAGGTTTGGGGACAATCTGTGTCTTTGTCTTGGTGTAGGGGCATTGTAGTAAGTTACTTGCTGAATGTTCTAATGTGAAAGCATTGGCTGGTTATTTGTAGGTCTAGTACCCTTTAAGTTTTTAAAGGCCAGCTTCATGGTTTCGTTGCCGGGACACATCACAATCTTCTTTAAGGAGGTGAGCCTGTGGTTGTCTCTGGTGCAAGTATAGCTTGCTGTAATTGAACTGCAGCAAGGAAAATTCAGCAAGTATGTCACTCAGTGATTGACGAGGATTGGGATATGGGATAGGACCTATGCCATTGAATGGACAGCCAGCCATTAGTTATGCCAAATGGGAAGGGTGCTCCATTGCAATGGTTTATTCATGGTCCTGGTGTTGGTTCGCATGGCCAAGGCAATGGTTTTCAGCATGCAGACCAGGGACAGCAAGTCATTCCGCACCTCACACCTAGGGGATTTTGGTGGTGGTTCAGTGTTCAAGAAATGGCTGGCCAGGTTGGGAATGGTCTAGGTATGCTTGGAAATGACCCCGTTGGTTTTCTGCCTGGAATCAAGGTATGCAAGGGTTTATGCTTGGGGGTACGCAGGTGGGAATGCAGAGAGTTATGAATGGAAACACTGGTATGCAGCCAGGGATGCAAAGTGCAATGCATGGTACTATGGGAGCTCGTGCAGGCGTGATTGGTATGCAGAGCACTGGGGCTTTTATAGAAACCCTGTTATGGGTAATGGCAATGTTGGTCAAGCTTTTGTTGTCCAATGTGATGAATGTGGGAACTACATTGGTTCAGGTCTCATGCAGATGGACGGGTGGTTGCCTATGAGAGTAGAATGTTGCAGGATGCTGAAAAAAATTTGCAAGTTTATGAGAAAGAGCTGCTGGCTGTGGCTCATGCTCTTTCTGCATGGGAGCATTACCTGCTAGGGGCTGATTTCACTTTGCAGACAGATCACAGACCTTCAGATATTTTCATCACTCAGACTAGGTTGTCTGAGAAGCATATGCGTTGAGTCATGAGTTGGATGAGGATTTTGCAAGGATCTATGATCAGTTGTCTGATGGACAGCAACATGAGCACCATACTCCCAGAGATGGATTCCTTATGATGCGTGGTCGTTGGTGTTACAAGCAGTTTAAGCCTTGCATGCAGGGCATCGATGAACTGATGCTTTAATGAAAGCAGTGGAGACTTTCACTGGCCAGCTTTGTGACAAGGGATGGATGTCTTTGTAAGGAATTTGCATCATACGTCAGAGGATCAGTGATGTAGCTTACTGATTGAAATTACCAGATCATTATGGGTTCTAAGAATGGCCAGAGCTATTGTGAGCGTAGGAACTACTTGGTGACAAGGCATCTTATGTAGCACCCATTCTATGCACATCCATGGTCTTGGGTTCCAAAGGCGGAATCATGTGACCATGCATGCATGCATGCAATGTCATTCACATACATTGCCAAACACAACACAATCAATCCAACTGCCTTAAGCCCTTGCAGACCGCTTCCAACAAGACATAAAGAGAAGCTATTGTCTTTTCTCTATCAATTAAGCTTATATTCCTTGACATAATTTGCCATTGTTTGTGTACAATATCACATGGTTCTTGAATTTTTTGCACAGCTATTTCTTTCAATATTAACTACCACGCAGGGTGTAGTCCAAAGAGATTGCTCCTTTCAGTCCTATCAGTGGGAAAAGAGCTAAGAGCATAGCCTTATTCTCAACCCCAGCAAGATGCTGGAGGATTCATAATGCCTGAAATGGGAGTCTTCTCAAACCTTTCCATGGAGATGTGTCAGAGGATATGCCATATGAGATGCAGCCAGAGGTTGAGGAACTAGATGAGATTTAAGTTCCAGAGCTGACATTGGCACGTAAGGAAAGGAAAGTTAGTGAAGTTTTAGAATCATTCACCATTGCAGATGGAAGAGGGTGATTTGGCAGATATACCACAGTTATTGTAGCTTTACCTGGAAGCTTTTTATCTTGAGCAAACTTCGGTTGTGGCTCCTTCAAGCTCAGCAAAGCATTATGTCTGGAGCATTGCCTGATGCTCAAGAGAGGGGTAATACCTCTGTCTCTTTGTTACGGATAGGCTCAGATATCTAGAGGTCGCTTGGTGACATTGTATGTTTCAACCAAGGTACTGCTTGCTGATAGTACATCTGCCTTGGGACTTGTATGATCAGTGCACTAGTCACTATGAGATAGTTTTTGCAATGTATATGGATCTAACCCCAACCATGTTACGTGCATGCAGGGGAGGGTGGCTATGGGGAGCTGCTAGTCAAGTCGAATCAAGGAAAGAGGCACGTGGTCGATGAGCAGAGGGGGATTGCGTGAGCTCTTGGACTGAAGGTCACATGAATGGAGAAGCACTTGGTTAGGAGAAAATCGAAGGATTTTAGAGCTATGGGTTTACCAGGTGCATGCGAGAACTCTCAAGGTTGAGAGTACGATCTTCCGTACGGCTGTGTACGGATTTCATACGGGCAAGTACGGCACTGATGGTAGTAGAGGTGTGTATGGGTGGAGCCTATGCAAAGGACTATGTATGGGAGCCATACACAATTGTACGGGTGTACGGTGCACCTTGGTACAGACTGAGAGAAGCATTATTATGGCCTATTGTACGGAAGGGTACGTGGCTGTGTACGGAATGACCAGCACGAAGTCTCACACATGAGTGTGCGGATCACTGCAGTACGGCCTGCAGGATACAGACCTTGTACGGAATGATGACATTGCTTGTATGGAAGACCAGTGCACTGCCTTGTACGGTCTGTGTACGAAGGCAGCATGGAACAAATATAGGTGTACGACCAACTTTAGATAGGTGTTACGACCTTGGTTTGGGCTGCTCGCAAGCAAAGCACGGCTTTTGGCTGGATAGCAGTTCATGTGGCAGAGTGGAGCCTCCCTGTTAAGTTGCAAAAGCCGTGTATGAGCTGAGTCTATTGCCTTGGTCAGGTTTGCAACTATCCATTGAGCTAGATGCCTATTGTTATGCTTGTGAAAGCAGAGTTCAGCAGGACTGATGCATGGGTTAATGATGCCAAGGCTTTTTGGCAGGCATCTTATTTCGTGTGCAAACTCGTGTGCAAACATACTTTTGGTTTCCTCAAAAGATAGATCACATGCAAGCAGTGGATTTTTGGCGGAGGGCACATGTTTGGTACAGCCTTGCTGCTGATTAGGCAAGGATCAGAAATCCGTGCTTGAGATGGAAAATGCCCCTGGAACCCAGAGGGCTGGTACAAGTGTGGTTGATGTAGGCTCTCTTTTGGAGAAACAGATTGATGTATTAGGATGTTTGTTGCCTAAAGGGTGAGAGACTATAGGTAGTGGCAGTCCAGGACTGTGGAGAAAGCTCCTCCTGTATGGTTTCTCTTTCTGCTTTGAGCAGATAGGAGGTTAATTGGGCACTAGTGATAGCTGTGGGGAACTGTGTGGCGAAGTGTGGTTACTAGTAACAGGTCTGGGCTGTGTGCAACCTTCTTGGATTAGGGATAAAGACCTATTGCTAGGATTGGCGAGAGTGGTGAACGGTAGAGGCTATGCAGGGTATGTGGATGCCTAATGGGATGTGGAATGCCCTAGATGCAAGAAAGAATGTATCCTTTGTATAGCTAGTATTCGGGATCTCTCCATTTTATAAAGAAACACCGAAAGGGGCGCCAAGGTTTGGGGCCAATCTGTGTCTTTGTCTTGGTGCAGGGGCACTGTAGCTCCCAATCTGTGTTTAAGTTACTTGCTGAATATTCTAATGTGAAAGCATTGGCTGATTATATGTAGTTCTACTGCCCTTAAAGTTTCTGAAGGCCGGTTTCAGCAATACTTGCATTTACAAGTGTACTGCCCCTTTCCCAAAGGCTTCATATTCTCCACACATTCCCGTTTAGCTCCTTTCTTTCTTCCCATGTGAGAGAGAGAGAGAGAGAGAGAAGAAGAAGAAGAAGAATATATTATCGTCCTCTGAAGACCAAAACCGGCCTATGGGACCTGAGCAATACAATATCACAAGTACATGAAAGCTCCTCCCGAAGATGGGAGGGTGGAAAGAGAAACCACCTTCTAGGATTCAGGTGGATTCCTATGCTTGAAGAGCTTATACACAAATGTTCCTAAAGCTGAAGGTGACCCTTTATGCAGCAAATCAGCCAGTTTGTTATGTCCCTCAAGGAGGTGATTGAACTCTTCCCTAATGTGTGCATAGTGAGGGCATATCATTACCATGTGTTCTTCTGTTTCAACCATACCTTGATCACATAGTTGGCATATTCTACTCTCCCTTGGCATCTTTTTCCATCCCCCTGTTTCTATTTGCAGCTGGTGTGATCGGGTGCGAAGTGAGGCTAAAGCCCTCCGCAGCTGGTGTGATCGGGTGCGAAGAGAGAGAGAGAGAGAGAGAGAGAATCTGAGAAGAAAGCTTCACTATTCAACAGAGAGGGAGAGAGGGACATGCGAGGGAGAAAGAAAGAAAGAAAGAAAGAAAGAAAGTTTATTAAAGTCTTCGGAAGACCGATGGGTCTATGAGACTGTGAAAAACTTGGTACAAACAAGGTGTGGTGGTGGAGCTACTAAACGAGCATCCACACTGCAAATGCAAATATGCAGAATGTTAGTACTAAATCATAGATACAACATAGTCATGTCGTGTAGGTAGTCGACTATCTCATCATCATAGTCATCATCATCATCATCATCATCACCATCAAGACATCAGGGTGGGTGTGGCAATGGGGGCATGAAGTTGGCGATAGAGTGTTGTCGGCCACTCAAAGGTGCAGCCTTGGCATGTCTCCTGGTCATAGCTCTGCGTCTAACTAGGGCTACTGTGACCCCCATTGGGCGAGACCCGACTCCAAACATGGAGGGGATGTCCCCAAGTGTGATCTTTGTGTCAACCCTCTGTCTGAGTTGTCGGGTCACAGGCTCACGACCATGTCGAGGCCTCGCCCCATGGGTGTCCATGTGATCTGGCTGTAAAAACTCCGTGATAGAACTATGAGAGGGATCAGCCAAGGAAGAAATATGCTCCTGTCTCCGTGCTCGAAGTATCCTCTTGCGCAGTCTAAGTGCCTCATGAACGAAACCTGCCAAACATCGCTTGTTTGGGTAGGAGATAAATTGGGCCAAATCCCCATAACTATCTCTGAAGAGGCAGTAGAAATGCCCACGGATGTAATAGTAAACAGGACACCTGAAGATGAAGTGCTCCTTTGTGCATGAGGGCTCAAGATGTATTAAAGATCATAACCTTGGTTTTGCCTAGGTTGACCTTCAAATCATGAGACTCACAAAAGGACTGTAGTGCGTCAAGGTGTCTCTGGAAGCCATCTGTTGTGGAAGACAAGAGAGCCACGTCATCTATGTAAAGCAATATCCGGATCAACGTGCCCGCAAGGGAGCAACGTACCCCCCCTGTGTCTGCATCACTGTCTCAAGCTCATCAATGTATAGGCCAAACAAGGTAGGTGATAATGGACACCCTTGTTTGACCCCGATAGTGCTCATGATCTCGTTTGTCTACCCAGATCCTGCTCGGACTCTGCTTGAAACTCTCTCATAAAGTGCCATGACATGATCTCCTAGTCGTAACCCAAATCTTGTAGGTGCCTCTTGGAACCGTGTCAAATGCCTTGCGGAAATCCACAAAGCAAGAGTAAACCCTCTGCTTCCGTCCCCTTGTCTCCTCGATGATACATCTGAGCATGAGAATGTGGTCCATGGTCCCATCATCATGTCGGAATCTAGCCTGTCTTGTTGCTCTAAGTCCTTGACTCTTTGCAAATGTGCTGACCTCAGAATCAAGTACTGACGCATAAATCTTGGACATGACATGCCAATCGTTATGGTCTTGTAGTTCTCCAGACTCATGGCATCCCTTGCCTTGTGAATGAGTGAGATAGTGTTAATGGTCCAGGTGCGTGGAAACCCCAAACAAACAGCTTCATTAAATAGCTTTGCTAAGATCGGGGCTAGAAGGTTAATCCCATATGCAATGAACTCAGTGCATAGTCCCTCATGATCCTTTGCTCGGCCATTATGAAGTTTCATTGCGGCATCCTTTACCCCCTCTCTAGTGAAGAGGGTGCAGGACGTGGGGCGTGTCATGTGTGAGAGGTTAGGAGCTGGCTGATTAGGGATATCATAGAGTGTGCGTGCATAATCAAACTGCACCTGGGTGTCAGTGATGAGTGGTGAGGGGGACCGTCCCTCTAGAAATCTCGGCCAAAAGTCCTTAGAGTAGTTACTGAACAGAATGTTCAGTAGCTCCTCCCCATTTCGGCAAACATAGTCTAGTTTCTTTCTGCATACCAGTCGACGGTACTCGCATAGCATCTCTGGTTCGCTTAGAAGATTGTTTTTGGTTTCGAATCTGAGCTGATGGCGTAAAGCCTTACACTCATCATCGTACCAGCTATTACAGGGTACGGTTCTCAGGGGTGGTGGGCCGGTGGAGCTGGTGGTGTGGGGAAAAGCATGAAGAGCAGCCTCATGTAGTGAGCGGGTGACTAGGGCAGCATGATCCTTTAATAGGGGTGTGAAGTCAATATATGCGAGAAGTATATACAGACGGCCAGAGTAGGCAGGTGAGTGATCACGATCAAAGCGTATATCATGGTATGTGGAGTAAGAACTCAGCGGGGTGAGAAGTGCTGCGCGGCGGGATGCTAAAGAAAAGATAGGTATTATCAGCCCTTGGAGGGAGAGGTGCTACGGTACAGTCAGTGATGTGAGATGTGAAGGTAGGGGATGCCATGATGTAGTCAACAACACTGGAGCCTCCCCCATGTGGAAAGCACGTAAAACCACCTGACGCAGGCCATATGTCAAGACCATTATAAATGATGAGATCATGCATCTTGCCGAGGTCTAATAGGGCCTATCCATAAGATGTGAACGGTCCTTGTGTGTTAGCTAAAACCCGTAGCATACCTGCCTCCTCAAGGTCAATGTCTTGCAGTAGAGTGGAATCCTCCTTGAAGTTGAGGAGTGGTGCCTGACAAGTGCTTGTCCTCGTGTTGAAGTCCCCAACTAGGAGGACTTCTCCACGGCGGCTGGAGAAGTCAACAATGGACTGATACAAAGTGGCAAATGGAGATGTCTCATCCTCCCCTTGAATATCTTTGGCAAAGCGGGAGGTCTCAAGGGTGAAGTAGCAAACATTAATAAACAGATCCAGCTGTCAGTGTGCCAAACTCGGATCCAAAGAAACCTGGAATGTGCATCTTTTTGCTCCACTAAGATGGCCCCCCAAAAGTGTGGATCTGTAAAGGACTGCGACTCCTTCTGACTCTCAAACCCCTCCGGTATCCCTCGTCTCATCTCTGTAGGCAAACTCCCATGTATACCCACTGACTACTGGTAGTGGGCGCTCTGGGCTCTGATTTGTCTCTGTATAAAAGACTATGTCGTGACGTGTATAGGATTCTGAGAAATTCCCTAGTTCTGACCACAAGGTACCATTGCAGTTTTAGATCATGCAGGATAGGGTCTCGTATATCTGAGTCTCATAGACCCCGCCCCCATATGTGGGAGGGGAGGTGCGTGCCTGACGGGGGTCTATAAGGAATCGTCCATCTCGTACTACTGCCCACTTCCCCTCCTTGCGGGCTTGACCCTATTGTTGCAACGGGAAGCGCCTCTCCTCAACCTGTAGTGGAGTGAGGTCCTCATCCATGGAGATCGCTGGCTGGTCTCGTAAGGCTAATCTACGACGTAAAGCCAAAAGTTGTGCCTGAGCGTCATGGAACCATATGATAAGGGGCTGCTCTCGATTTGGGTCCCTCCCTACCGGCGCGCCATGCTCTCTCAATCTTGTGCTCAGTCATCCCTAGAGTAGTGGCCACGAAGGTCGTTGCATCTGCCATCGATGTAGCCTTAGTGCGTGGGATCTCACGTACTCTGATGTTGAGAGCCTTATTGGCTCTCTCCTGTTGCTCCAGGAGGGTAGCCGTAACGGTTACCCTTGCAGATTCATGTTTGGCTACGTCGACCCATCTGGACGTCTCCTCGATGGCAGATTGCATGCTCGCAATCTATGCCTCCACAACTGGGGTGCTCCCTGGGATTGTGTGTATAGCAGTGACCTCCTGTTGGAGCTGCGAGATCTCTTGTCTGAGCCCCTGAATAAGATCAGCTTGGTCTCGGATAGCTTGAGACTGCTCTTGTATGAGACGCGCCTGGCCCTGGGTGAAGCGTGTTGGCTCCTGTGCAAAGCGTGACAACTCCATCTCGCGCTCTCGAATGCTATGTATCTCCATCAACAAGTTCTCCCAAGCCTCTGATGGGTCAGCTCGTTTGTGCCCTAGCGGAAACTGAAAGGACTGTGGCAAGAAAGTGGGGGGATGAGACAGGAGGCTAGGTGAGGACTGGGTGAGATGGGTGTGGTATGGAGACGATAGTGGCCTGGAGGAGGCGATCCCAACAAGATGTGGGAACGTGGGCCGACTGAGAGGCAGAGGGGAGAGAAAGGTCGAGTAGTGCGGACGCTCCAAAGTAGGTGTCATAATCGGGGAGAGAACTGTAGTGGGAGAAGAAGGGAGAGATGGTGTCAGTGACAACCCCTCTATCCTAGGGGAGGGTGGAGCAATCGATGTCATGGGTAGGGGTATATCAGTGCCAGTAGCTGTAGCTGTGGATGGGGCTGAAATTGAGGCTGAGGCTGAGGCTGAGGCTGAGGCTGAGGCTGAGGTTGAGGCTGAAGCTGAAGCTGAGGCTGAGGCTGGCGCTGAGGCTGATGTAGCTGAGATGGAAGCTGAGGCTGAGGTAGACCCCTCCTTTGCTTTGCTGTCAACTCCAAGTCCACTGTGGTTGTAGCGTGTGTTCACATCCTCGAGTTTCAGTTGTGTTTGTTTCTTGTTTTTGTTGGTGGCTTTATTCATATCTTTGCCACCTTTCCCCATTTCTTTGTTTGGCTGATCCCGCGTTCGGTGCAGGCCTTAGTGCAGGAGCGGAAGCATGAGCCCCCCCCCCCCTCCCATGGCAGGAGGCGCACCTAGTCTTGGAGCTGAAAATGGCGGGGAGCAGGAGAGCTAGAAGGGGGGGCTGAAGGGGAATGAAGGTGGGGCTGCAAGGGGCTCCTGCAAGGAGCTGCAGGGTGGAGCAGCAAGGAGGGGAGACGAAGCAGCTCGGAGGGAAGGAGAGGCTGGAGCGGAGAGCAGCTGGGGGGGGGGGGGGCAGAGGAGCTGCGAAAGAGGAGAGGGGGAGTGGAGCTGCAGACGGTAGCAGCGAGCAGGAGGGGAGGAGGGGGCAGAGCTGTAGCAGGCAGCTAGCAGGAGCGGAGAGGAGGGGTGAGAAGGAGCGGGGATGAGGGAGCAGCGGGCGTGGCGGGCGGGCAGGGAGGGAGCTGCAGGGCGGGGCAGCGAGCAGGAGCAGAGAGGAGGGGCGGGCAGGAGCGGAGAGGAGGGAGCTGTGGAGGGGCTGCAAGGGCAGAGAGGCAGCCGGGCGGAGGAGCTGCATGGGCAAAGGAGGAGCTGCAGCGGGTGGGGGAGCTGCGAGGAAGAAGCTGCAGCAGGCAGGAGGGAGGAGCTGTAGCAGGCGGGAGGGAGGAGCACGGGAGCGGAGAGGAGGGGAGGAGGCGGAGCTGCAGAGGCAGCGAGCAGTGAGCAGGAGGGGAGTGATGAACATGAGAGATAAGGGGAGTGATGAGTCCGACCTCCTTTAAATGAAATTTGAATCAATTGAGCTGCAGCACTTAGGTCACAGAGGACTCTAACCAAGGTTGAAGCCTTGAGGCTGTAGGTTGTACGGCAATGGTACGGCAGGCTGTACGTGACTGGTATGGCTGTATGGCTGTTGGAAGACCAGGCTCACAGCCTTGAATGACGAGTGATCACAAGCCCACGGTGGTCGTGATTTCCAAGGCGGTCTGCTGCTTGGAAGCCGTATGAAATGCACAGAAATCTATTTGCCAAATTTCCAAAACCCGTTCCGTTCCCCCCTCCCCAAAAAAAAAGAGGTCACGCCTGCATGGCCATTCCGTACTCGTACAGAACAGCCATACAAAATCCGTACGGTACGACCAACCGTACGTTTATGGATCCAACTTTGTTTTCCGCCATGCTCCATAGTTTTTGAGCTTTGAGAATGTTCTCAAACTTGAACTTCTAGATGCCATAATTGGTGCCATCCAATTTGACATCCTTTGGAAGGGGACGCTCATCGGTCTTACTCCACACAGGCTAGGTGAGTTATGTGTGTGCTTTTCTAAGAGTAGATCAATCAAATGAAAGTATAACACCTCAGAAAATGTTAGTGCTTCTCCAATCAAAGACACTAGGATCAGAAACCAAGTAGAATAAGGCCACAGCCCTTATCTCACTGCAAAGCCGTCAGGTAATGATGATGCTCCCCTTCAAAACCGCAATGGCCTTGTAGCAACCACATACTCTTCTCGTATTGTGAGGTTTTGTGCTTATCATAAGCCCTTCTCTTAGTGTTAGGATAACAGGGGAGACAATTACACGTGCACTCTTGACAAGCCCTCTACTGAGGATGCTTTGTGGGTTACAATAAACTTTTACAATCGATGTTGTGTAGAGGCTAAAATAGTTCGAATGCTCAAAATGATGTCAGCAATCCTTCTAGTGACCTTGGCTGTTGTGCTCAGCCAAAAGGCAGACTATAGGACCCCTGTAAAGAACTTTTTCTTTGTTTGCTATCTTGGAGTTTCTGCAGCTATGGCTGCTTCTGAATGTTGGACTCCTATTTTCTTTGTCTATATCAGAATGAATATGCTTTATTGCTGATCTTTGAAACAAGTCAATGTCCTTTTAAAGCTCTTGTTACAAGTATTGGTCATTTTCTCTATGCTGGTTGCTGTTGGATGTAGTTGTTAGGGTGGCGCTAGTTCATACTAGTTTAATCTTTGCATTGCAAAATTCCTAAAGGTTGCAAACCTTTGCTGAAAATAAGCTTCCTTCAGTTTTTGTTTGTGTGCAAAGATCTGATGTTACTCTTTGTTGTTACTTCCTTCGTTTGCCTCCTTAGCAAGATCCTCTGTAGCAGCTGACCTTGCAGACCAAGAATTTGGCCCTTGCTTCACAGAGCCTCAGCTGTGTTCTGGAGATGGGACGGCTCATCCTGTTTTGTGAATTTATGCAGGCAATAGAGAAGCACAAAGCGTCAGCTGCGCTCCGGAGACTAACTGGCTTATCCTGTTTTGTGAATTTATGCAGGCAATAGAGAAGCACAAATTCGTGCCAGTTTTGCAGGATCCTGGCAAGGCAGATCTTAGTGCCTATGTTGACTTCGCTGCTTTGAAACAGACTGTCCGAGAAATTGCAGGTGTGTTAAGAAAATTGAATATTCTCGCCAAGGGAGAGGTTCTTGGTGAAGGAATTTCTACTTTCATTATGAAAGAGAGGTGGCATATGGGTATTATTTTGAAGATATTGCATTGCCCTCATATCTGCTATTAATACTCTTCTCAGATATTAATTGATTTGTGGGCTTCTGCAGTTGGGGCATCTAGTTTCGGTCCCATTTCACAATCACAGTTCCTTGGGATGCTTGGCATCAATTTTCGACTGGAGACATTACTTAAAAATGCAACCCAGAAGCAAGCAGAGGCACTTCAGTCCGGGTACTGGAGATTAGTTGGTGATGGCATTGCTACATGGTGGGAGGGTGAGGAGAGGCTAGCTCCTATTGGTATGGGCTCTCGCTACAAGGCCCTTGCAATTGTAAATGATGCATTTGGTGCTCCACAATGTTTTTAGTGGGCATTTTTGTCGAGACTAGTATGGTGAAGAGAGGCTGAATCTTACCGATTTGGGCCCTAACCAAACGATGGCTGTGCTCAAGGTTATCTATGCTAACATAGCAATAATCCAGTGATCTGTCTTCAATGTAGAGGTTCTGATGTGGAATTTTAAATGCACCAGAGCCAGTAAAAGCCAGTTCGCTGTAACCATGTCAACTTTCCTAGAAGTTTGCAGTCATTAATGGATCTTATTCTCTCCAACAAGCTTGAGCTAGGTCCATCATGTTGGGTTTAATATCCAGGGTGGATCAAATCTGCAAAAGAACTAACAGGTTGGTTTTGACCGATGGGGTTCTGAATTCATCTCAATGTTACAATTTTAATGTTACAGTCAGTGATTGACTTCAAGGTGGGAGGTTCTGTTCTGCACTGTAGCTGTGCTGAAGTTTTCAGACAGCAGAAGGTAATTGGTTGAGGGAACAGTTTCATTCGTGCATGTAGACTGAGACCATGCATATATACATAAAGCAGAAGCAAGGATTCTCAAGCAAAGAGTTTGCAGTGATGCTCTCCCAAGCCAGTCTTCCATCTGAAGGTCAGTAACCACCGCTACTAAAAGGATGATGATGAATGGAAGGGGGGTGCCTTCTAAGCTGAAGCTGTGCCCTCCAGACAAACCGTCATGTTTGTGTCCAAATGGACCCAACCAAGAGCTGACCTCATGAAGCCAATATGCAGCCAGCATGCAATGTGGCAAGATGTCTTTATTGGCAGACATGTGGCCTCCCTGCCATGTGCTACCTGCTTGCTTGCTGCTTCCTCAGTGCTAGATTTGGGCCTTCATTTGGCCCATGTGTTTCATGGCCTGCCTGGTACATAGGTATCTTTGGTTTTCTCAGATCTTGTCCTTGTGTGCGCATTGGCTTCTCCGCCCTTACAGCTTGAGCAACCAGCAAATGTCCCTACAAAGTGGAGGGTGGAGCATTTGTATCAAGCACCACTTTCAATGTCCAATCTTTAGACTGGAGGTCTGATACAATGTAGCTGATGCAAGTACTCTTTCGCTCTCAATTGAGTGTGTTCGTGAGGATGTTTGCTGCATTCTTTATGGCTAGACAAAAAACAGGGCTCCTTTCTCTGGATCTTCTCTTGGACAAAGTTTTAGTGAACCTTCATATGCTAGTAAGCAAGACTCTTTGTAAGACATGGCTGCATCAATATGAGAAGAAGCCATGACATCCAATATTGATTGTCTATGCTTAATTCATCTGCCTTGCAAAGTCAAAATACAAGCAGCTTAGTACTGTCGGAACATGTTTGTGTTCAATATTGCCTTCCTATTGTGTATCTTCCTTGTGCACTCTCAATGAAGATGCACTCTGAGGTGTTTGGCTATGTTGTGTGTGTAGTGTCTACACATTGCAAGATGCTTGATCCCTTGGGGATTCAGTAAGTGTATTTGAATTTGTTGAATGTCAATAACTTCATGTTCAAGAAAATAAGCCCATATTTTCGTATTGAACTGTTTCAATGATCAAGTGATGAATCGTGCATGACACCACAAAAATCTGAGTTGGTGTACAATGATTATGATCCTATCCGTTGTAACTTGTTCATTCCAACAAAGGATATCATAGGTCTCCGAGACGCCTCCCAACCAATAGCCCAAATCTTCTGACACCTCTGCATCTACAATTGCCTAGCTTAGGTGATGTATTCATAAAAACCCATGTACCGCCGTTCCTCGCAGCGGGAGATTCAAGCCCCCAATTCCTAGAAGGTCCCATTGCTATAATTAGTTGCTTGCTAAACCTTAGTGCCCCTCACCATGTCTTTAATTAATTAGGTCCTTTAGGGTTCATTGACACTTACCCTTATCCCTATGAACTTGTTTCTATGCGCATAGTTAATGAACTAACTTGAACTCATGCACGTGGAGACCTGATGACCTTCTAGTCGCCAAGTGTTGGACATCATGGATTACCAAAGTCCATAATGTCAAACAAGGATACCCAAGATTTACTACCCAATCTTGGATTGTTTTATTTAATGCAAGTAGGACCCAAGATTGAGTAGTGGGAATCATCTTGAAACAAATGATTAAAAAAAGAGCATCAACCAAATTTTGGAAGATATGTTGAGAGGATATGCTTCCTTAAGGCAAAGCTCTTGGAACAAGTTGCTAGAATGTGCCTATAATGATAGAAAGCACTCTACTACAAATATGATAGAAAGCACTATGCACACATTGTCTCGTAGCTAGGGGTTTGGTGTGAAAGAATATTGAGAAAAACTCTCTTCTTCAAATTGCCAAATATATTTTCTTATCTGCAAAGGTTTTAGCTCTGTCCACAGATGTTTGATCTAGTTAGTTTCCAACATCCTCCATATCTGCATTATATAATTCGTAGTACTAGCTACCTTTTTGTGGAACTCCCACTGTAGTTGGATTAGCTGGTCTAAACTCATAATTCAGCTCAAAAGAAGTCAGATCTGTGGACGAGTGCTTTCTATCATTGTAAGCAAATGCTAGCAATGGCAACCACTTGTTCCAAGAAAAGCTCTGATTGTGTGACCCTTTTGTCCTGTATCTTACGTGGACTTCCATCTCCATTCGCACTGTATATGCATAGCTAGATGTGATGGTTTTTTTCCTCTTGACCATATTTGACCTAATAACATTGTTTATTGAGTCTGAGGAAACATCATAATGACTTTATGCTTGGCCACTTGCCCTTTTTTCATCTTTATTAGTTTTTACATTGGCAAAGTCAAAGTACCCTATTGTTGTGGGTTTAGACAAGATGTTACAAGGTGCATTCTTAGCGTTTTAGCAACAAAAAAACATAATACAATTGATATCACAGAATATGTCCAGTGTCCTTGAATACATGTTGAGATGGTGCTATATTCCTTTAGACGTGGAGTATTAAGTTCTTTTCAAATACTTGTCATATTTTTTTTGTGTACACTCTCTATTTGGGTCTTGTGAGTTTGTAGACTAGGTGGTGGACCTCTATATGGTAGTGTTTCTTCTAGTTGCCCCTTGGGGTGTTGTCAGTGGTTTCTATGGTCCAAGGCTAATACAAAGAGTTTTGCAACTAGCTAATGAAAAAAATTTCTATTAGACTTATATAATACAAAGTTTATACTGAAGAAAATTTGCTTCAATTGTTGTAATGCAAAATTTGATGACTGTAACGCTTGTAGGTGTGATGGTACAAGAGTTTTGCAACTAGCTTATGAAAAAATTTTCTATTGGACTATTACGATATAAAGTTCGTATTGAAGAAAATTTGCTTCAATTGTTGTAATGCAAAATTTGATGACTCTAATGCTTGTAGCCGTGATGGTACAATTTTGTGACAATGGAGTAAGATTTTGAAATCCTTTAAGTGTTAACAAATGAGATATATCTGCAAAAGGAATGTGGTGCCATTGGTGTGGAATACATGGTTATAGAAGGAATGTGGTGTCAGTGGTGTGAGATGCATTGCAGTCTAGGAGTTTAGGTGATGAATTCAGAGGTGAGAAATCTCGCCACTCTGTCTCATAACAACTTGTTAAGAGAGTGAGATACACTGTGCTTCTTACTACTAAATTTATCATAAAAACTCCAAGAATTATTGTGTATTCCATACTAATACTACCTCAAGTACTCATCATAGAAAATGCAAGTTGATCATTGACCACTACAATTATATTCCAGCAATTCTAGTGGTTGGCATGAGCCTATGTCTACCAAGAAAATCCTCTTCCCCCCCCCAAAAAAAAGAAGGCCGGTAGTGCTCAAAAGTGCTAAATGGTGGTAATAATCGAGTTCTTTCTTATTTTCTTTTTCATTCAAATCTTAGATTATCACAATGGAATTAGGGCCCCTCCATCGATTTTGAAATCCCTTTTTGCATTCTGAGGATTCAAAGATCTATTGGGTTTTTCTTATTCATTTCTTGTTTAGATCACTACAACGTGATCAGGGCTCCTCCATCAATTCGATACTGGCATATTGCATTGTGACGATTTTGAGACTTGTCTCATTATTTAAATTCTATTTCTCCTTTAGATCACCAGATGTGATAAGGCCCCTTTGTTCCATTCTAAACTCTTGTATATTGTTGTGATGATTTTGAGTCCTTGTGGACTTTGTTGGAATTTGAAATTATCTTTTTTTCTAGAAACTTGGACATCTGCTGCTATTCAAAGCTCATTCCTTCCCTCGTAATTATGTACAGATGGCTCAAGAAAAATAAACATCTGGGAGGTTGAATAAAAGAGATCCAAAGATAGAAAAGTGAGCGTGGAAAAAGATGAGTGTGAGCAAAAGGATGGCAATAGTGGATGGAGGGAGGTGGTGAAGGTATCAAGAGTTGCATCCCTAAAGAGATTAAAAGGCCGGAGATACATGACATGTGCCATACCCAAGAGTCCCTTTCAACGATTGGCAAGGTCCATATGCATACACTATAATTTGGGAATGCAATGGCAAAGACCTACCCTTGGCACCTTGCATGAGTCTACGAAGGATTTCTTGGTTGAGTTTTTCTAGGATAGTTACATATCCAACTCCCATGTACATAGGCCAATATTTTTTTGAGGGATATGAGCTCGCTACATCTTCTCAAGTTTCAATTTGATAACACTCTTAGGTGCGCTGTTATTTTTGACATGAAGTAGAGTGGCATATTGCATCTCCCTCCAATCAGAAGGCAAAGAGTAACGACTACATAAGTCCCTCAAACCATATGTTCAATGAATACTCATCTCAATGCTCAAATTCTAGCAAGTAAAGAACCTATTAATAATTATAATGAGGAGGAGAAGAGGGATTAGGATTCATTGAGGCCTGAGAAGGAGAGAAGGCTTGGAAAGGAGAGGAGGCTTGAGGAGGAGAGGAAAGTTGAGGAGAAGAGGGAAGGTAAAGAGGACCCGAGGAGTTGTGAGGAGGATAGAAAAAGTAGAAGTTTTTTATTAAGCAGATCAATTTTGCAAACATTGCTACATTGGAGCAAAGGGAAAACCTCATTTAATGTAATGTTTGTCATTTGAGAGTGACCTCAATAATTTTTATTCATTAAAGACAAGTTTTAATCCTTTACAACCCCAAGAAAGAGGTTAATCACAAATCCATCCTCAAGTTTGATACACAAATTTCCTTGGCTTGACACTTTAGTATTTTGATTTAAGCCAATGAGCTAATTTGTGTTACTTTTTGGTGCAGTATGCTTATATCACACACACACACACACACACACACACACACACACACACGCACGCACACACACACACACACACACACACACACACACGTGTGCGCACACGCGCACGCACGCACGATTACCTCCTTTCTATGATACTGAGCAATAAGAAAAAGTCCATGTTAGAAGTTGTCCTTGGTTGAAACCTTTACATTTGGATGAGGTGCAAGTTATCTGTATGGCATGCCATAAGAAGTAACATCACATACTTAGTTCTAATCAAATAATAATTGTTCTCAAATGGCTGTGTAGCTCAAATTGACATTCAAGACAAGCAAAGTATTTTTGTCACTTTAATCATAGGCTATCATGGCACCGTGAGATAGTAAGCATACACTTAATGTGTTGCTACTTTGATGCTATCTATTGTGTCTAATACACACATTCATGTTCTATTGTGTGTAATGTATGCTATGATGGGAAAGTTGGAAAGAACGTTGGTATTTGCTATTGAGGCAGTCATGCATGAAGATGACTTGCTAGAAAAAAATAAGTTTATAAGATGCAAAGTAGAGTGGAAAAGGGAGAGCCATGCTATGTTTGGAGAGTGCTACAATTGCATGTTGCTCTTGAACCAAATTTATGAATTGAACCCACAAGTATGTAATGGACTACTTTCTATACAATGTCGTATTATATTTCTTTATTTTTAAATTGAACTCATAAGAATGTAATGGACTACTTTCTATACAATGTTGTTTCATTTTTTTTCATTCATGACAACATATTAACTTTTAGTTTCCTTGTAGAATCCCTCAGTGTTAGCACATAGATCTTTGTATCTACATGCATGTAAGGTTAAGATCATTCTAAACCACATTGCTAATATTGGGGACCAACTTGCAATGTTTACCCCTCCTAAAAGTCTTTTACCAAGCGTACTTGTGAGCAGACACTCCTCCCTTGAATGCCAGGTATCACATACAACCACCTCCTCTTTTGAAACACATTGGACAATTAATCTTTGTTGTATCTTGATGAACCAAGAAAGTTGGGTTTATTTGTAATATTATATCTATATTGGAGAGATACTGAACCACCAAAATTTGGTTTTTATAGCATCATATTTCTCTTTGAACCCAAAGTAGTTTTATATTCAATCCGATTTGTTAAACTCTTGAGCATACATTGTAAACATGTAGATCAAAATATATCTATTGAAATAGATTCTTGTTTTTCCCGAAACATCCTTGCGTAGTTATCTCAAAAGTATCAACATTTTTAGGAGCTCAGGTGGAGATTGGGGCTTCTTTACAAGTCAAGTCTATGCGGAGACTCTCCTACAAGTATCTCTGATGAGGTCTATCTAGTGTGCTTCACGATCTCTTGTTTACCTACCAAGCCTTCTTGATTGGCTTGTAGTACGTTGAAGAGAGTTGTGTGCTTCTTAGCTGATCCAACACTCATCATATTGTGTTAAGAGTCCATTGTAAGTGGCAGAAATCTTCCATAGAGATGAGCTACAATCCATAGTCATCTTCTATCTTTGAGTCAGTGAGATAATACAGAGTTTTTGGTCTTTTTAGCATCATCTATGGATGTGATATGCTCAATTTGGTTTGTGAACATCAATTGCATGTTTCGATTAAGATAGAGGGAATGTTGTGCTTACAATATCTTGTTTATTTTCCAATGGTGGTATCAGAGCTATTATCTATAAGGGCTTGTGAGAATTCATCAAGAGGCTAGTTGTAGCTTGTGGGGATTTTGTGAAAGTTTTGAGAAAAGATTGTCAATTTTGTGAAGTCATGGACACTTGGTCAAAAAAAGATAAATCTATGTTCATTGATTCTTCCTTTTCCAAGTTTAATGGATGAAATTCCCCATTGTAGAAACTCTCAATTCGATTGTTTCTAATGGACGCTACTGCAGAAGGGTCTCTAGGCGGCCATCAGTGGCTCTAAGAAGAAACCTACCAACAACCAAAGCTCTAAGAAAATACAATCATGGAGAGTCAAGAATGATAAAGATTTGGGGATACTTAGACAAGCACTTGGGATGGATTTCTTTCATCATGTCAACAACAAAAAATTGGACACTTTTGGAAGGTTTAATTGGGTCAGACAAAAAACTCAAACATTTTTCTTAAATAAGAGCTTTTTAAATTGACATGGTGAGATGGATAGAGGCAAGATATAATGAAGCAATTGCATGCACTAGGAGCTACGGTAGATGTTGTGGATGCCAAAGACATTCTTCTCTCTAGCCTACCACCATGGTATGTTGAATTGGTCACCGTTCTTCACTTCAATTTTCATGACGTAGTGTTGACACTTCTAAGTGAGGAGAGGAGACCAGAGGTGCTATTTCTAGGGGGAAGCATGCCTATGCCTTGAAATATGGTTGGAAAAAGTCATAGAAAAGAAAGAGAAGAGTTTAAGGGAAGAAGATGTTCAAGCGTCAATATTGTGGCAAAGATGGGCATGTCTAGAAGTTTTGTTATAAAAAGAATCGGATGTTTAGTGAAAGTTAGAGAAAGCTTATATCATGGAAGAGTCTACATAGGTCAAGGAGCTTGTAGATCTTGCATTGGATAAAGATGAAACTAGCATGATATGATGGTTTTCCATTCTAAAAAAGCTTCAATTTACTATCTTTTCTTTATGCGCCTTGCCCTGTTGGGTCACCATCTTTTTCTTTTGATAGTGGTGGTGTTTTTAGCATAGTCCCATGTGTGTAAATTGTTCACATTCTTGTTGCTCTCTCCATTTTCAATCAGTAAAGTTTGTGTTTTGGTCCCCTCCTCAAATGAAGGGGGGATTATTGGGAGTGTGATCCTTGGAGGTGACATCTTTGATGACATTTTATGTGATTGATATTTTCAATTTTGAAAGGGGTGAAAAACCTATGAATATGTACACATACGTACATACATGCATGCATACACACACACACATACATACATATGTTAAGAAACATCATGTGTTAGATATGTGCATAGCACTAACCCAATAGAGTGCTATAAAGGAAAGGGTCAGATACCCTAACCCTAACTCTAAAAGGATTTGTATATATTATACATTCTCAACTAAATCTAGTGTACGGTTAGTCATTTGTGGTGTATCCTCTAGCTGTGCCCTCTCTCCTCATCTCCATTCTTCTCCTCTCCCCTCTTCATATTTTGTCATGGTATGCCTTCCACTGAGGCATCGAGATCATTCTTCTCCTCTCCCCTCATCATATTTTGCAATATTTTATCATGGTATGCCTTCCAGTGAGGCATCGAGATCATTGTGTGAGAGATTGAGAAATTGAGTGTTACTTTCACTTCCATTGAGTGATAGAGAATTTATGTCCATTTTAAAAGTTTCCGTCCATTCATTTGGTTCATTCTTCTTGAGTGTTTGTGAGGATTCTTGTGAGAGATTCATTATTTCTTGAGTAATCTTTGAGTTGAGAGAGCTTTCATTGATGCTATTTAAGAGAGGGGGAGAACTTTGTGAGAAATAAAAATAGAGAGATGCTTTGAAGAAGTCTCAACTTAGTTTCTCTATCTTATGAGACTTTCTGTGAGAGAGAGCTATGGAGCAAAGCTACAACCACCTTGGATAGCAGCAACATCTTTGAGAAGATCAAAAGAGCAACCCATGATTCTCAAGACGCAGAGGGACAATTGATGTGCCGTCGCCATTGCATTAATGACCATCGAAGCTGAAGAAACTACTTAGCCAACAACTTTCACCAATGCTGCCTTGGCTAAATACTTATTAGCACTTTCTGCGATTGCCATTATTCCGATGTATCTAGACTTTGACATGCCATTTTCATCGTCCAGAGGAGGCAAAGGGGCTGCTAATGAACAAGGGTGCCGCATTCAAAGGCTTCACACGTAGAGTCCATGTACAACAACCTGATGTACCGGCACCTAGCGTCCATGTACAACAACCTGATGTCCTAGCTTCATGCATAGCAACACTTGACCTGCTGCCTCTGCCAACAGAGCTCTCCAGCCGAACATGCTCTAGCCTCCTACAATGCCTCTAGCATCTATAAACTTTCAACTCTCGGCTCTTGTAATAGCCTCGCCTTCCAACTTCGCTAGCGCCTAACCATTCAGCAACCTCTGACTCAGCTCTGACTCATCTGGCCGATAGCTCGCATGCAAGCCTATTTCCAACTACGAATGTAGGTTGCTCCACGGCCAACCAACAACATCTACCATCTGCTACGAGCTCTTGGCCCTCGTCCTTCCACAGTAAAGGCAAGCACAATGGTGGAGGCAAATCTACTGGACTCCACGCAACAACGAACTCACCAGTGACTTACGTCAATCCAACGATGACCAACCGCTTCAACAACTACTTTGACAAAGATGCCCACAGCCTCTCCTAGTACCACAATGACAACCTCAGCTCTAGGTGACACGGTGACTGTGCATCTCCAACACCCGGTCGGAAACGTCTGTCATCAATTAAATCTTAAAGATTCCATCAGCATCATAAAATGCCACAATAGAGTGAAATATCACCAAAACTCAAAGCTCAAAGCATCAAAAGATATAGCTGACTCATGTGCATGTACTATGCATCCATATGAGAAAATCTGGCCCAAAAGAAAATGTCAACTGCAATGGCAATCCAAAATGCCAATAAGTGCCAAATGGCTCAAGCATAAACACCATCCATGGGCATATGCATCAACAATATCTCATCCAAGAGAGCATAACACTATTAGTGCATCACCTGCAATGTGTCAAATGGCTGTCCCTCAGCATAAAATAGCATCCATGTGCAAAGCATCCATGACACAATGAGTCCAATGAAATGATCCAAAATTCAAGAATGAAGGTGTTTCCAAGCTCCTGAAGTGAAATGGACACCAAAAGCAGGCAATGGTTGTCTCTACAAGTCAATACGGAGTCTCTGTCATCGAAGGGAATAGGGAAAAGCTAAAAAAACGACTTTTTCTTTGAAAACACTAAACAGGCTCTCGAAACCACTTCGCAAAACCAAAGTGACTTTTCCAAAGGTCCTTTAAGGTCTCTGCGCACTCGGATGCAAGTAAAATCACCCACAAAGCTTCCCAAGAGCTTCTCCATCCTCCCACAGAGCTTTTGAGCTTCCAGGCATTCACGCACGCTCAGCTAGATCACCCGAGCTCTGATACCAATTGAGAGTGCTCTCAACAGAAGCAGAACGGAAGAGGGAGAGAGAGAAACAGACAGCCACGCAAGGTTTTGGTGGGTGCAAAATACCCTAATCTTCTTTTTCATTCATTTATATATGTGTTTGAGTATTGTACATAACCAAGGTAAAGGCATTGGTGCCATCCAACTTATCATCTTCATGAAGAACTCCAAATAAATCTTGATTGTTCCCAGCCATAGCAACTGTGATACCCTGAAAAAGACCTGAAAACCCAAAAGCCTCAAGGCTATCACTGCAAAAAAAAGCTGGCTGTCCAAAAAATGACAGCAAATATCTGCAAATTTCAAACCCAAATTAAAGGGCAAATGCAGATCTGGCCCAAATGTGATTGTGATAGGCAATGTTCACTGCAAAAACAGCAAATTTGGCAAAAGCCCCAAATTTATTGAGGGCAAATAGGCCAAAAAGAGGGCAAATGCAGAAAAGCCCCAAATTTTGCTGAAATTTTTGCAAATGTGACCCAATGTATGCAAATCTGACTCAATGTCCTGCAAATGTAACTTAATGTCCTACAATCTGACCCAATGTACTACAATCTAAACAAGAATTTGCAATCAAAGGAGGTGAGAGGAACTAAAAGCCCCAAATTTGCCAATGTCCTGCAGAAGCCCCAAAACTGCAAATGTTTGTAGATGGCTGTAGGTAGAGTCGCACGTGTGAAACTGTACGAAATACCCAGAGCAAGTACAAGCTATAAAGCTATACAATCAGCTGTTCTACATGTACATGTGTACAGAAAGCTGGTACAAGCTGCTGACGACTGATCTATAGGTATACATGTACGAACGATCATACGAAAACATGTACCTTGTACGGAACATGTACAGTGTAGGTACCTTGTACGGAGTTCCTACGCAGGTACAGTTGTACAGAGAAGTTTCTACACAGGTATAGTTGTACGACGAAGTTTCTTTGTACTAAAAAGTTCCTGTGCAGCTACAATTGTACGACGCAAGTACCATTGTATGGCGAATCTACCACTGAAGATATGATGATGCAGATACCACTGAAGGTACGGTGATGCACGTACGGACATGCAGTACGGTGATGCGATGCGTATGTATGGTGACATGCAGTACAGACATACACGAACATACAGTACTACGATGTGGCGCGCAAGTATGACGATGTGCAGTACGGCTACAGGTACCAGACCTTCCGTACGACTGTACGGAAGAGAATGCAGTTACACCTTTGGTTTGGGAAGCTGGACGCCTGGATCTTGGACAACAGCTGAAGAGCCTCGAACAGGCTGGAAATGTGACGACGACTAGCAGTGCAGCAGACTCCCAATGAGCAATGGGAGACTCGGGGGCTGACTTGAGCTAGAAGACAAGAGCAATACCTGCTCTGATACAACTAAAGGTCCGAAATGAAGAGAGAGAGAGAGAGAGTGCAGGTACAAGACGGATAGGTAGTCATGTCAAAAAACTTAGATAACTTGAAAACACACAAGTACAAAGTACTTGTACCTAGTCCTAGGAGTAAGTGTCCTAGGTGTCACATAGGACTAAGTGTCCTAGGTGGCCTAGAAGGCACTAACACTATAAGTGCCTACACTTATGCCTACAAGGCACATACCATGGCCTATAGGGCATCACTAGAACCACCACAAGATGGCCTACAATATCACCCCCTTAGGAAGTTGGCTGAATGTGAATGATCTAATGAAGAAGAATATCAATATAATGAAATTTTATCTTATATAGGGAAAGGAAGTATCGATCATGCAATGACATGAGACATTGCATGCTTCAAGATGATTATACCAAAAATGCATGAAAAAGATGCTTTTAATTGCACTAAAGTAAAAATTTGAGTTCTTCCATGTTAATCAACAACTCAATTTTCTTTGATAAAATCCAACTTAGCTAAGATGACGTGCATATAGCCAGTACATGACCAAGACTTCCTATACATACAAGGGAAAACGTTTTGGGAAGTTCACTAAAGAATATGTAAGATAGCATGTGCATTAATATGTGTGGGGGTTATTAATTAAAGAAGTCAAACGACTTTCATAGAATTGTAGATACAAAAGGGCTTCTAAGGCTGAATTGTTTTTAAAAAAAAAAGGCTTATGAAATATTAGTGTAAAACACCCATGTGAAGAAAGAATATTATTAGTCCCTTTAAACCGATGAGAGATTTTGCACAATGAAACCCCGAGGGAAGATTGAATGAAATTGACATGTTGCTCCTTGGAAGAGGGCATGAAATAGCTACTCAAGTTGTATAATATCCATCCTTTTTGTATCTTGCCAATTGCTTCCAAGGATTTGTATGTTCCAAACTTTTGATCCCTATTGAGTTTAGAGATTCCATGTAGAGCACACTTCTCTTCACAAATTAACCTTAAATCTCGTGTGTATCACAAGACCTAGATTAAAATTCTCTCGTATTTGAGACCAAAACCACTATGGAAATCCCTATATATTGAGTGCATAGGGTTGATGAATATCACAAGAAGAAGCCTATTAATGGATCTTTAGAAAAGTGATCAAGGATCAAGAACCAAAGGACATGCATGATACATTAAGAATTGGAAGAGATTCTCAAGATGAATATGAAGAAGCAATGAGTATGATTGCTACTAGGTCAATTCATTATTTGCAATTGACAATCACTAAGCCAATATTAAAGGCTTCACTTATCCTTGTGTTTTAGTAAAATAAGAAATATTGTACATCATTAAAAAATAAAGCTTTATAACATTTAATAAGGGAAGATATCTAGGGAAAAAAAAGTTATAAATGATCTACAACAAGCATGGTAGGAAATTCAAAGGTTTCTTAGGCTAATGATAGGTATGTTGGAAATATTTTATTGTTAAGTTTAGAAGACTATAGGAAATTATTATATGAGGAATATTATTTAATCCATGAAAATGCTGTATAAGGTCCACCTATAGGAACCGAAACAAACCAACTACTAAATCCACATATCATGGACATCATATTCAACGGGATTTTTGTTAAAGAAGCATCATTGATTATGAAAACATTATGCGGATGAGAAAGCCCAAAAAAAGGCTCTCAAACCCTTCTTAATGCTTGTATTTGTTGTGTTTTCTCAAATTTAGAATAAGGACTCTAGTAGCTCTTAAGGAGGGGGTCCTTTTTTGAGAACTAGGCTCACTCAATATGGCCTAACCATCTTCTTGAGCTCTCAAAGGGATCATGATGCATGCACCTTTTCTACTTATTCCACTCTAGCTCTCATAGCAAAGATTGGTTCTTATACAATTTATATGAATCCCTAATTGGGTCAGCTAAGTCCTTGCAAGGAAGGTTTGGAAGGCAATTCAATTTCAGATAGGAGAGCCAATAAATTGGAAGGCTATTCTTTTAGGGGATGCACCTAAAGTCAAGTTTGGAATGTGGTCTCAATGAAAATCATGCCCTATGGTGTATTTGGTTGTTCATAAATAATATGCAACTCAATGGTGTCCTTAGCAATTGATAGGATGAATTCTCGGACTGATTCAGTAGAAACATGATTTCTCTTAATTCATGATGACTGTTTACTATATTTTTCTAATTAAAACCTCTTCTAGTTGATCTACCTATAGGCTCACAAAAAATTGGACTAGGAGATCTTCAACATTCAACCATACAAAGAAATGGAGGCCCATTATAAAGTCTTTTGCAGTTGCAACACTATTTAGAAAGAACTTCATGCTAAAGGTCCCTCAGGGTTAAGGAAGAAATTTCTTGAAATAGTTCAACCTACCTCTTGGAGTTTTATCACTGTTGTCTCTCAATTGCTTAGCCTATTAGCACCATTTTCATGCATCTGGACATTTTCTACTATTTTCTTTTTGTAAAAGATGATATTTATGGAACAAAATGTAATATGCTTTTTTTTAATATAGTATATACAACCTTTTTTCTACTCAAAAAGAAGGAAAGAAAAAGTTTGATTAGAAAAAGTACAAGCACTCATTCTAGCAAAAAAGCATGCAAACAAGAAAATACCCATAGCCACCAAATTTAAAAGCCAAGTGTTGACCATCAAAATAGTCACTAGAAAGTTTTTGAATAGATAAGACTTGATGTGACTTGTGTAGCATGAGATGAAGTTGATGGTTCTTGATTTGCAAGATTCTAGGCCTCTCCATCCGAGAGTTCCTTTCCTAGAAAATAAAGATAGTTAAGGCATTCTTGGATTAGTAGATCCATTATTAAATAACCCACAGTCTCTAAGACCTTGTTGATAACCCATGAGCTCCTTTTAATTTTGTTAGACTCATGAAATAAGAATAAGGACCCAATTGATGGTTCCCCAAGTGCATCCTCGTAGTCCTCACACCCTTGCTAGACCCTTCTTGCTAGAGGTCATACAAAAACAAGTGGAATACATCCTCCAAAATAGGAGTCTTTAATAAGGACCATTAGTTTTACTTATATTGAGTCACTTACGTTAGTCCAAATCTCTTTATGCATTATCAACCATATGACTAATGCATAAAGAAATTCAACTTGATTTATGCATTATCAACCATATCACAATCTCTTTGGCTTGGATAAGATTAGACCTACTTGTCAAATATAAGGGCTACCAACTCTTTTCCATCTATTGTTAAAAAGAGCAAACAACTCAAAAATCAAGGGGTTAAAAGAATTTTGTAAGTATTGTTTGTCGTATAAGGAAATACGGCATACTTCCCAAGTAACATCCCCTCACCATGAAAGAAGCACAACTTGATTCCTAATAACAGTGGATATCCATTCTCCGTTGTTACAAAAATGAGGTAGGAAATAAGGTTAAAAGTTGTGGATGGATGCATTAATCCTTATGGATAGCACAAGAAAGGAATGGAAAAAGTAGACAAGGCAGTAGTTTCATAGGTTTTACACGCACGTGCGCACAACACACATCTTCCCCACACCAACATAGTCAAATGTGCCTGCACATCGCCCCCCACGTGCACGCATGGACACACACACACACACACACATTTTTTTTGGGTGAAACTATGAACATCATATTATGAAACAATCATTTTACAAAAGGGCAAGACTCCAGAAAAGAGCCAATGCCCTATCCATTAGAAACAGTAAAAGAAAATCTCAATTCAAGAGACATCCAAATCCTCCTTATACCGCAATGAGGCTCGAAAGAACTCATAGGGGTGCTGAAAAGGAGAAGCTAGAAATGCATGATTACGATGTAGCCATAGGATCCACCGCCCAGTATCTAATCCAATGAAAGAAAAGAGAGTACTAGGACAAAGTAGCTGGTAATTTGTCAAATATCCAGAAAAACCTCAAGAACCTATGTGCCGAAAATTTGAGAGAAAAAATAAGAAATCCCGTCCAAAAGGTCCCTTAATATGGACAAAACCACAGTAAGTGCTGAATACTCTCAGGAGCATGATGACATCTTGAACAAAGAGGAGAGGTGATCCTTCTTTGAGCCAATTTTACTCCCACCGAAAAAATACTAACAATGCATCTCCAAAAAAAAAACCTCTGCTTTAATGGCATTTTCAGCTTCCATATTAACTTCAAAGTCGCTTTCCACTAAGATAAAGACTTATTCAAATGCCAAAGAGAATTTGCATGATGAGCAATCCATGGAGGAACACATACACACACACTTTCTTTTTAGTGAAAGAACACACACACACAACAATAACTTTACATGGCAACACTAATCCCACAAGGCTAAAACTTCACAGTTTCATCCCCAAGAATTGCACAAACCCTATAAATCACCTAAATCTTTGTTGTAAAAACTATAGAACATCCAATTTCATTTATGCCAAAAAGCTCATGTGAAGAAATATTAAATGGGCTTGTTAAGTCCATTTGTGGGTTTTTGTGCTTCAAGCTAGCAACCTATTCCCCTTTGCTCATTCAAAAAGTGCTTAATTTCAAATGCTGACACAAACTTTAAATATTATTCTATGTGGCTACACTCTGAAGCGCCATCTCACTTTCCTTGTAATTCAAAATTCGAATTTTCCCTCCACTAGAGTCAGCTGAAAGTCAGATAGGCAGGCCAGAGTTTTCAATTCTTTTGGATTCTTCTTTTCAATAATATAATATTATAATACATGTATCAAATGTGTCTTGTAGTCTGGTATTTTGTCACCTTCCCCTAGAAAAACCCCACATTCTTTCTTGCTGGGTCATAGCTTGTTATCAATCCATGTTTTGTCCAAGTTTAATAGTCCCTTTATCTAGCTTTTTGACAAAAGTAACTTTGATCAGAATTCCCCTAGAAAAACCCCATATTCTTTCTTGCTGGGTCATAGCTTGTTATCAATCCTTGTTTTGTCCAAGTTTAACAATCCCTTTCTCTAGCTTTTTGACAAAAAGTAACTTTGATCAGAATTCCATCTAAATAGAGCAATTTATGTATTAATTATTGTTGTTTTTTGTTTTGTTTTATTTGTTTTATTTGTTTTTTTTTGGGGGGTTTGACATTCCATCTCAATACTGATTTGGTAGAAGCCGAAGTGCAATGCACGCATTACTGGTTATAAGTATTCAAGCCCCACTGGGATGATCAATTATCAATACGCCTGAAATTCAGTTAAGTGACGGGGAGAAACTTCCCAAACAAAACTATTCCAAAAACTGGCTGGCACAAGACCATAAGTTCGGTAAGAAGTTCCCAAAGGAGGACAATACAAGAATAATGCATCCCACTTGCCTGCCAAGCTTTGATTGCAAGGCGTAGCCCCAGAAATGGAACAAACATGTTTTCATACTGTAGCAATGTAGCAGTGTCTACTCCATAAAAAGCACTGTGCTACGAGTATCCAGGCATTTTTCAGAGCAAAAAATGCTTGAGAACTATAACCAATATGGCAGCTAAATGCAAAGCAAGACAATGGGCTGCTTCTGAAGTCACCCGCAGTCACAAGCACGACAGCAAACAATGACGTCTTACGTCACCTTGAAACATTAGCATCAATTATATATCATCACATTACACTGCAATTCGGGTTCTGTGCTGCCCCTGGATCGCCCTCTTGCAAAAGCTCAGAAAGCCTGCCATGCAAAACCAAAATTTGAAGTCAGAGATCCTGATTATAACCATCCAACTAGGCCAGGAGCCCATACTGAATTTGAACACCAGTCTTAAAAGGGTCAGAATGTATCAGTTCCTTCCTCTCAAGGCACAAAACTGAAACGAGAAATCAAGAATTTCACTAGAATGCCACTTTCTTTTCAAAGACACTGGATTACAATTATAACACGTACATGGGCAGCCCATCTGCTCCAAGCTCCAACCCAGGAGCAAGTTCTTGAACAATCTCACTTGGAGGTTGACCACACTCTTGCATATTTTGCATGATCTCGACAATTCTCGGAAAATCCTCAGGGTTTGTCTCATATATGCTGCAAAGCTGCTTTATCAGTTCATACTGCCTTGAATATCGACTGTAGTCCTCAGTACTAAGTTTTGCCTTATTGGCCTCCAGCCAGTGTGGATATCTCTGGCCAATTTCTTTCATAGGTTCCTGAAGAATATCTTTGGACAGAAGCTGCCGCATCATTGTATCCATGATCGAATGCATATCCTGAAATAAGTGAATAAAAAATGAGATACCTGTCAGTAAAAAAAGTGCCCAAGTATTAACCCATTAGTAATGTGTATACAGAATATCCTCATCACCTCATATTGCAACACATAAACCCACTTTTCGTATTTTCCATGTGTCCACATAACTCTCTGAACTCAACATTTGTTCAGCTCTATCCCAAACATGGAAAGGAATATACTCGTGTGATAAGGCTCAATCCAATCCAAAGAAAGCTGAAAAAATGCTGAACTCAGTTTGCACCTATTTTCATAAACTCTGACATACAAAGAAAAATGGGAGACCGACAATACAACTTCACATGTGCTTACTTAGAAGTTAAGAGGAAGGTATGCACCTAGGTGTGCTGGACTTCCGCCCTACAGTAATGGAGATGTAGATCCCTGGTTCTCCCTCTGATCCTCACAAAAAATAGTGACCTGCACATGAGTCTCCGAGAATGCATGGATCCCTGGATATGGGGTCCTATTTATAAGGGGAAATCCCCACCAAACTGGTTGACTGGCTCCTACAGACCAGCCAACCATGTGCACACAGATCAGCTAACTGGCCCTGTGGGTCTGCCAACCAGTCAGTAGCAGACTGCTGAGCCAGAGTGGCCCCTCCTTCCTATATAAGGCCCTGCCAAACAGGCGTCTATTTTGCAGGTCATCTGCCAGTACCAGATTTCTCTTGCTGCTTCTGTACCACACCTGTCGTACCTACTGTACAGCTTGCCCAGCTGTTGCTGCTGACCAGCTGCTCTCGTAGCCCTTCTTTCCTGCTGTGCACTGTTGCAGACCTTCTGCCCTCTGCTTGGGCTTACAAGTTCAAGTTGTTGATCAATGGAGGTGATCAAGAGGGTTCTCCAGACTAGGCCAATTACATGATGCTAGAAGGAGTGGATAATGATCCTGTCAAATCCTTCATGCTGGAGACAAGGGATGTTAAAGATCAAGAAAGATGATAGGTATCCCTCCAGCAAACTCTCGAGTGAGTCTATCACCGATTGATCTTTTACTGGTACTATGATCAACATGGACCAACCACTAGATCTCATTGTGCGAGGAATCAAGGACTAGAACACAAATTTTCACCGGTTGTATACTGGGTTGAAATAGGTCAGTACCTTGCAGGTTTGGTTGGTCCGTATTTCTCAGGGGACGATTGGATGGTTTTGTTGGTGCCTTGAGATATTGAAGAAGACATCAGAGTGTTCATGACGAGGGCCAGAAGTTGTACCAATGTTCCAAATAAAATCCAGTTGTTTGTGAGCAATTCTTGGAGATATTAGAGATGCGGGATACAAGACTAGATAAAGAAGACATCCTTAACTTGTTCATGAGAGTTTATGCAACAGAACTGATGTAGCAGTTCTTTGAAAGAGTTGGTGTTGGGCCACACTGTGTCATTGAGAGGGGGTATTGGAGATATAGGGTCAATGCCCCACCTGTGAGCCCCCAAGTCAGGAGAGCTCAGGGGGTCGACATCTCAGCATAGATGAGCTTGTATTGGGAAGGGTTCAGGCTGCCATGTGGGCAGCAACATGGGTGCTACATGGGCAGCAGATCACAGTCCTTATTAGGGTTTATTTGGGGCAGCTCAGTGGCAAGCATCACTAGACTGTAATTCCAGGGTACGTGTCTTCATGATGTTGTTCTGAAGATTTCAATAGATTTCTTGGGACCAATGTTTGTACAGGTGCCCTCAATGGGATGGAGAGTGGAGGGTGAAAGCCTTCCGTACAGACAGAGGGAGATCTCTCATTGCTGAGGCTTTCCACACCTATTGCAAGATTGTCCTTAAAATTAGCGACAAAGGCTTCGACAAGTTCAAGTTGCCGATCGATGGAAGTGAGCAAGAGGCTTCTCCAGCCTAGGCCCAGCTACATGATGCTGTACCTTGCAGGATCTGGTTGGTCCTTATCTTCGCAGGGGGACGACTGGATGGTTTTGTTTGTGCCTTCGGATACTGAAGAGATCGGAGTGTTTGTGACTTGGACCAGAACTTGTAGCAGTGTTCCAGACTGGATGCGTTTGTTTCTGAGCGATGCGGAGAAGTTCCTAGAGATACTAGAGGTGCAGGATACAAGACTAGATAAAGAAGACATCCTTAGCTTGTTCCTGAGAGCTTCTGCAAAGGAGCTGATGGAGCAGATCTTTGACAAAAAAGAAAGAAAGAAGAAAGAAAGAGATTTTATTAGAGTCTTCGGAAGACCGATGGGTCTCTGACACTGAAAGAAAAGCTGATTCAAATCACAGTAAGGGTGGAGCTACTGAAACGAGCATCATCACTTGTGCTGAATCCTAAGTCTGATCATACATAATCAAATACATCTGGATGTAACAATGAAAAGAAAAGGACTGGAGTGGAGCGTAATCCTTCGTATGTCATGTCGCCCTAGCTGGTGCATAGCCGGTAATGGGACGCTGGCACCCGTCAAGGGGTGCCGTGCGTCTCAATCTCCTGGACGAGGCTCAACGCAAGACTAAAGCCACCGTGACTCCCGTGGGACGTATCTGTGAAGATAGTGGGAGAGAGGGAAGGAGTCTCACTTGAGGCTTTCTCACAATCACAATGGGGGAATACACACGAAGGTGGAGGCTGAAAACAGTTTTCCTCTTCTTAGTTGTGAAAGTCAAAAGAACTCTAGTACAAAGAAATAGAAGAACCCTATATGTGGGTCTCAAACCAAACTCAACTAACTAAGGTAGCATACTAATTGAGCCACGAACTAGTGTAGATAAGGATAGCTGTCATCCAGCTATTATTCGTGGGCGGTATACCAACCGCATCTGTAGCTAACAAGTCGGTGACATAAATGCACAACGATCACCCTGGCATATCGCGAGTGGAGCTCGATATCTTAACACTCTCCCTCGAGCTCAATCCCAATTCCTGCACACCAAGCAGGTCTCTGAACTTGCGCAGCTTCTCTGCGCCCAATGCTTTTGTGAAGATGTCAGCTACTTGATTCTCTGTGCTGACATAAACTAGATCAATAAGACCTAGTAACACTTTCTCCCGCACATAGTGATAATGCACCTCAATGTGCTTTGTTCTAGCATGAAAGACTGGGTTCTTTGCCAAGTGTATACTGCTCATGTTGTCACAATAAATGACAACTGGCCCATCTGTAGACTGATGCATATCATAGAGTAGCTTATGCAACCAAGCTACCTCACATGCAGCCATTGCTGCACCCCTGTACTCAGCCTCTGTGCTCGACAAGGCAACTGTACTGCTCCAAGTGACTGCAGCACTCCCAAAAGAGAACACATATCCACTGGTAAATCGTCTATCAGAAATACTACCAACCCAATCAGCATCAGTGTATCCATGCAACTGTATATGAACCCCAGCCTCATAAAATAGTCCATACTGCAATGTGGACTTCACATACTTGAGTATGCGTCTACCCGCATCCAAATGCGGTTTCCTTAGAGCCTGCATAAACTGACTTACCAACCCAACATAGCTCAAATCTGGCCTGGTGATAGTCATGTAAATCAAACTTCCTACTATGCGTCTGTACGTAGTAGGGTCTTTCAGAAGCTCACCTGCATCTGCGCTCAGCTTCACATTCTGCTCCAAAGGAACTGAAATAGGCTTACAGCCTGTCATCCCATATTTGGACAGCATATCCAGTCCATACTGCCTCTGCAAGAGCTGTATCCCACTTGGTGATCTAATCACCTCAATGCCCAAGAAATAACGCAGCTCTCCCAAATCCTTCATCTCAAACTTCTGCCTCAATAGCATTTTCACATGAATGATATCTTCATCACTATCACCTGTGATGATCAAATCATCAACATAAATGACAAGTAGCATAATCCCTTTCTCTGTTTTTCTCACATAGAGTGAGAAATCTGCCTTGGAAATCTGAAAGCCAATAGTAACAAGATATTGTCCTATCTTATCAGACCATGCTCTAGGTGCTTGCTTCAAGCCATACAAGGCTTTCTTCAACCTGCAAACAAACTCAGGATGAATAGAATGAACATAACCTGCTGGCTGCTCCATAAAGACCTCTTCTTGCAAATCACCATGCAAGAAGGCATTCTTTACATCCATCTGATGTAAAGACCATCCCTTTGATGCAGCCATAGCAATGGCTGCTCTTACGGTTGCCATCCTTGCAACCGGGCTGAAAGTTTCTTCATAATCAATGCCATATGTCTGTGCATACCCCTTGACAACTAATCTTGCCTTGTATCTATTCACAGAACCATCTGCATTCTGCTTAATCTTATAAACCCACTTACAGCCAATTGCATTCTTGTCTTTAGGCAAAGGCACCAATTCCCATGTAGCATTTGCATCCAAGGCATCCATTCTTTCATCCATGGCTTTCTCCCATTTTTCATTTCCCATGGCTTGCTCAAAAGAAGTGGGTTCTGGTTCCTGTATCACTTTGACCATATAGGCATAGTGAATGGCTGTAAATCCATCATATTTCAGCTAATCCACAGGATACCTAACCCTGGTAGTCCTGCGCAAAATAGACTCACTTCTAGGTGCTCTCAAAACATCCCTGGTCTTCCTTACTCCAGGTGTAACAACAGAAGGAATACCCAACTCATCATTAATGCTCTGTTCTGAGCCACTGGATTCACCATCCACATAAGAGTGACCTGCATTCACATCAGACATGGGCTGATCTACCTTCTCTTTTCCTTTTCGTGATACCTGCGTACCACTATCTGCATTGCTTTGAGGAAATCCTCCTGATCTCAATCTACCTGTCCATGACGAAGTATGTGAACCACTGCTAGAGGACACTGTAGGTCCACTGATATTTTGTGATTGCTGCTGTGAATTTTGTGCAGCATTACCATTTTATGCATCTACATCAATCATCACATTTATTGGTTTATACCAGCTGCTCATCTCATCAAAAACAACATCTCTGCTCACTGTGAACTTACGTGTAGAAGGGTTATAGCATACCCTTTCTGCTGCAGAGAATAACCAATAAAGACGCACTTCTCAGCCTTTGGATCCAACTTGGACCTCAACTCATCTGGCACATGAACATAGGCAATGCAACAAAGAATTTTCAAATGAGAAATGTCTGGTTTCCTACCAGTATACATCTCCTCTGGTGTCATGCCATGGTATTGCTGCAGTGGGAGTCCTGTTCATTATATAAACTGCTGTTGCAACTGCTTCAACCCAATAATAATCTGGTAGATCTTTTTCATTTAGCATGACCCGAGATACCTCTCCAATATGCCTGTTTTTCCTTTCTGCAATTTCATTTTGCTGTGGGGTATGACTGCATGAATATTGCTGCTTTATACCATGCTCCTGCAAGAACCTTGCAAACTCATTTGAGAGGTACTCTCCCCCTCCATCTGACCTTAGGCATTTTATTTGCACGCCTGTTTCTTTTTCAACCATAGCTTTGAAAGCTTTGAAGTGCCCAAACACTTCACTTTTCTTTTTCATAAAATACACCCAAAGTTTTCTGCTGAAGTCATCAATAAATGTGACAAAATAGTGACAGCCACCAATAGATGCAGCTTTAGTAGTCCACACATCAGAGTGAATTAATTCCAATGGCTTTTTACTCTCTTGAACATGCCTAGGAAAAGATTTCATTGCCTGTTTCCCAAATTGACAGGCTTCACAAACCTTATGCATTTTTACAACCTTGAATTTAGGCAATCCTGCAACAATATTTTGGGCTTGCATTGATTTAAGTCGCTGTATATTAACATGACCACTGCGTTTGTACCAGATATCAATATCTGCAACTACACCGGTCCCATGTGCAAACTTGCTGCACTCAATTCAGGCATGTCCGCATCCAACGTAAACATCCTGTCCTTCTTCTTTCCTTTTGCTATCAAGCGACCATTATTTTTCATATCCTCAACAAAGCATCCATGAGGATTAAATCTGATCTGCAAGCCCTGCTCAACCATCTGATCAACAAAAACCAGGTTCTTGGTGATGTTCGGGACATGAAATACATCAGACAAGTATTTCTTTTTCCCATCCTGCATAGATAAAGGAATTTTGCCAATCTGCACAATAGGATGTGCAGTATCATCACCAGTCTCCACAAATCTTGATTTTTTCATTTTCCTTGCATCCTGCATCCATTCAGCATGACCTGTCATGTGGTTTGACGCACCTGAGTCAACATACCACACATCATTGCTTTCTTGTGCACTTGTCACAGAATTTGTCATATGCTGCACCATAACAAATGCTCATTCCTGTCATCACCCTGTCTACTAGAGGATGCATAATTGCCTTGCTGCAATTTTTCATTCATAATGTCATTCTGCTTTTTGTAGCAGTCTTTAGCCATATGCCCCATTTTACCACAGTAGTAGCATTCAACATTGCTGTTTGCATTTTGACCTCTCTGCCATCCACCACGACCTCTTTGGCTCCCCCTACCTCTAGAGTTACCACGTCTCTATACATTTTTGCCAAATTATCCCATGCCTCCTTTGACGTACTTGCATCCTGAATATGCACAATCATGGAGTCCGAAATACTGATAGACAGCCAGTACATAACTTTCCTGGCTCTCTCATGCCATCCTTTGAATGCCTGCATTTCCTGTTGATTGAGAACATTAGGAAGAACAGGTTCTTCATTTCCTGTTATGAACTCCCAATAGCCTTTTCCCATCAAGAAATTCGTCATTCTAAACTTCCATGCCTGGAAGTTGTTCTTGTCAAGCTTTTCAGTGACAATCTGTGAAAGAGAATCAGATGCCATTACAGAACACTGCAAAATATTCTGTCACTGCAAAAAACATAGCTTTTGCCTCACACGGACAGATCTGCAAAACTGACGAAAGTGATATTTCACCACAGTCACTTCCTAGTAACGATTTTGCATCAACAGGCAACAAGCATGAGTCTGTAACTCCCAATGTCTGCGCACAGGCATACGATGCAATTTCCGCGATAACTTTTCACCGACCTGCAGAACAGTGGTCGCACAGCAAAAACAGGACGTTTTTCTGAGTGCCTGCGGAGAACTTCCGCCTCCAAAACGGGCCCCGAAATGACCTCGAATCAGAAAAAATAGTCACCAAGGGCTTCGCCATGTCCCGCAGCATATAATGCTCTCTCGCCACACCGTGAAGGGCATCTCAATCTGAGACAGTGCACTCTTGCACTTCCGGCTGTGCTACCTGCAGAGATTTGCTCCCAAACTCGAAAAAGGAAAGCAACACTGGTCCTCTTACCAGGACACTGCGAACTTGGTTTGCTTTCTTGAGCTCCTTACCACGAACAAGGCTCTGATACCATGTGAAGATAGTGGGAGAGAGGGAAGGAGTCTCACTTGAGGCTTTCTCACAATCACAATGGGGGAATACACACAAAGGTGGACGCTGAAAACAGTTTTCCTCTTCTTAGTTGTGAAAGCCAAAAGAACTCTAGTACAAAGAAATAGAAGAACCCTATATGTGGGTCTCAAACCAAACTCAACTAACTAAGGTGGCATACTAACTGAGCCACGAACTAGTGTAGATAAGGATAGCTGTCATCCAGCTATTATTCGTGGGGCGGTGTACCAACCGCATCTGTAGCTAATAAGTCGGTGACATAAATGCACAACGGTCACCCTGGCATATCGCGAGTGGAGCTCGATATCTCAACAGTATCCTGGGTCTAAATAATGATGAGAGGTCTCCCAGAGTGATTTGTGTGTCCCCTCGATGTCTCGTGTGTCATGCTACGATCGTCGGGTTGGGATCTCTGTCACGTCTGCAGCTAGAGACTCGACGATCAATGTCACTCGATGGGAAGAACTCTATGATCCTCCTCTGAGAGGTGTCTGATGATGTGGCCAAGCCCCGTCGCGTGAGTAAGTACTCTCTGTGTCGGATCCCCTCGTGAATGAAGGCCGCGAGGCATCTCTGATCTGGGTAGGCGAGGAATCTAGAAAGGAGCTCGGAGTTGTCTCTGAAGAGGCAGTGGTAGTGACCTCGGATCTCGAGTACACTGGGCACTTGAAAATAAAATGCTCCTCCGACTCAACCTCCTGACAATTGCACAATATGCTATGTCGCTCTCTATGCAGAGGCAGTGTGATGATACCTGAAACTGTCCGATGGAGATCTGTAGTGAGTGAGGCATATGAAGCTCAGTGTACCTCGGTGGTGTGATGAAGCCCTCCTCCGAAATACGAAGACAGTAATCTCTGTAGAAACTTAGCTTCACTGGAAGCTCCCTTGGCTCCAACCAGGTCCTAAGATGTGTAGCTGCAGGAGATCCTCTTGAATGACCTGGTTGGTGTGTGGCCCGATTCGGATGGTGGGTGGGAGTATCGGAGGGGCATCTAAACTATACTGAAAAGGAGGTATCCTATCGATGTGGGACCCTAGTCTCACAAACCATATGTGAGTCCGTGCATACCAGCATCGCTCATCTCCCTCTACTACCAACCTCTTGGAAAAAATCGAGAGCCAACCATGGCAACCTTTGTCTCCCTAATGTGCAATCCCCATATGATCTAACCCGGTGTAGATATGTGATGGTCTGAAAGGCTGCATCTAGCTGGAGTGGAGAAGCACCACCAAACTCGGCCTGAATAATGTGATGTGGTACAGACGGTTTCCCCCGGATCATCCGTGAGAGCATGAGGATCTGCAGGCGCTCCACCCATGTCGACTCTATCTCTGACATGTCAGGCCCCCAACAAGGGTCGCCATACATACTGGTTGGTCGGACCAAGGAGTCGAAGAGAAGAGCCTCACTCCGAGAATCCTGGAAGTGGGAGTGGAAGCATTGTCTCTCTAGCCGAGCCAGTGAGGCGTATCCCCTGCTCAGTCTAGCTTGCATTACTGGTCTCATTTTGAAGATCAGGCTGGAGAAGATGGCCCCTAAGTAAGTGTATGAGGATACGATCTCAACTGGTGACCCACCGAAAGTAAAAGTAAACTGCTTCCGTTGCATGTTTGCTCGAGAGGTGTTAAAGATCATGACCTTGGTCTTGCCAAGGTTGACCTCCAAATCATGGGATAAACAAAAAGCTTGCAGTGCATCCAAATGTCGCTGAAGCCCCTCGGGTGTGGACGACAAGAGTGCCACGTCATATGCATAAAGAAGAATCATGATGATGATCCCGACAAGTAAGCAACCGCTCCCTCCGAACGCCCCCATGAAAGTCTCAAGCTCATCGATGTAGAGGCCAAACAGGGTCGGTGATAAGAGACAACCCTGTTAGACCCCTATGGTACTCAAGATCTCATCTGTACAACCTGCGCCTGTCCGAACTCGGCCTGAGACTCTCTCATACAGTGCCATGACTGCCCAGATGATCTCTTGATCAAATCCCAGTGTCTGTAGGCGTGTGATGAGATGAGCTCGAGGTACTATGTCAAAGGCTTTGCAGAAATCCACAAAGCAGCAATATACCCACTCCTTCCGTGATCTGGCCTCCTCAATGACACTCCTGAGTGTGAGTATAAGATCCATAGTCCCATGGTCACGCCTGAAACCGGCCTGACCCTCTGCTTTGAGCCCTCTCATCTCTGCGAACAAGCTGACCGACGCATCCAATACAACTGCATAGATCTTGGACATCACATGTCCAATCATGATAGTCCTGTAGTTACTCGGGTCCATGGGATCCCCCGCCTTGTGGATGGGGGTGATGGTATTAAGTGTCTAAGTGCGGGGGAAGCCAAGGCAAACAGCGTCATTGAATAGCTTTGCTAGGATCGGGGCTAACGTGTCGATCCCATATGCGATAAACTCAGTGCATAGCCCCTCGTGATCCTTAGCTCGGCCATTGTGCAGTTTTCATGTCGCGTCCTTAACTCCCCCTCTGGTGAACAACGTGCAAGTGGTGGAGCGAGGTGTGTGAGATTTGGAGTGGGCTGGTGTGGGACATCATAAAGATGGTGTGCATACGTGTGTCAGACTCTCGTGTCGATGAGGGGTGATGGACACCTACGCTCAAGGAATCTCCGCCAGAGTTGGTGTTGGGCCACAGTGTGTCATTGAAAGAGGGTGTTGGAGATATATGGTCAATGCCCCAACAATGAGCCCCAGAAGAGCTCAGGGGGGTTGACACCTCAGCATACATGTGGGTAGATGATCCTGTAGGGGGAAGGGTTCAGGCTGTCATGTGGGCAGCATATCATATTCCTTGTTAGGGTTTATCTGGGGTAGCCCAAAGGGCCATCAGTCTTTGTTGCTAATCTTATATTACTCACATTAAGGCCTCTTCAAAGTATCATACACATAAGACACATACACATATGGTAGAAGCACATCGATGCATGTTTTAAAACACATGCATGAGCATGATGTGTGATAAAAAACAAGGAAATGCGCATGCCCAACCATGCAAATGATATTCAAGCCACATCAAAATTTGTGAGCACATGGATATTACTAGCATAACGGAATTTGCAAAGTATCATTCCCATCGGACACATATACATATTCTTGAAGCATACCAATGCATATTTCCCCCCCCTCATAGATTCAACTGTGCTAATGTGTCAAACCCTTGAGCTCTCCTCATTTGGGGGTTCAAAGATGAGGCATTGACCTTGTATCTCCAATACCCCCTCTCAATGACACATTGTGACCCAACACCAACTCTGTCAAAGAACTGCTCCATCCACTCCTTTGTAGAAGCTCTCAAGAACACGTTAAGGATGTCTTCTTTATTTCGTCTTGTATTCCGCACCTCTAGTATACCCAAGAACTTCTTGCATCGCTCACAAAGAACCGGATTTAGGAACATTGGTACAACTTGTGGCTCAAGTCACAAACACTCTGATGTCTTCAGTATGCCAAGGCACCAACTGAACCATCGAGGAGTCCTCCTAAGAAAATAAGGCCAACAAGGTACCAAAGATCCTAGGTCTGTTTCAACCCGCACACAACTCGTGCCATTGGCATCCTAGTCCATGATTCTCTGAATAGTGAGATCCTTGTGGTTGGTCCTACTAGTATTGTCATCTTTCTTTGATCCTTACGATCCCTTGTCTCTACCATAAAGGCTTTGATAGGATCATCATCTGGTCCTTGCAGCATCCATAGTCACAAGAAACGTTTCGTTGTTTCGAGGTTTCGACAGGTTTTGTTTCGTTTCGTTTCGAATCTTCGGACGAAACGGATAGGTTTCGAAATGATACTTGATAAATACAAGGATAGGGGCAGATAAGACATGTTATATTCAAGTTTAGAGTGAACAAAGAGAAATACAAGTGTCAAGTGACAAGTCCTTAGTCAAGACACCCACTGTCTAGCCTCTAGGTAATCCAAAACACAAAGACATTCAGAATTCAAGTCTCCTTTCTCAAGTTTCAAATTTAGACCAATTAATATTTATGGAGTCAAAACTTAAAAGCATATTGACATTGGACATTGGATTCTAGCATCTAGAGATATGAACATTATTGATTCATTGAAATTTGAATCTAGATATATGAGTCATTACTTTCCAAAATGTCAAGTAAATATAAGTTCCCAAAATAGACATATGAAATAATAAGTTCCCAAAGTGACGAGTTGTAGGCTCAAACTTCAAAGTTCCAAAAATGAGTAGCATGAGTGATAACAAATCATAATTTGAAACTACTCAGTGCTCACTACTCTCTCTACCAAGTTCACTATTACTATTTGCATCTTCATTTGTGGATTCTGGTGCCATCGGAACTCTCTTCCTCCTCTACCCTTGCTACCATCTCCTCAAAGAAATCACTACTATGACCACTAGTAGCAAGGGTACGACCACGATCTCGTCGGCGTCTATAACAGCGTGGTGAAGATGAAGTGCCAATGCTTGCAATCAAGGGTGGTGCACTAGTAGATGCTTGTGCAATAACCCTTGATTGCGAACGTGTGACGCGTCGAAAGCGTGCCTCATCCTCTTGAAGGAAATCATATGCTATATCCTCATCGCTGCGCCTTTGGATGAATGATATATCAATATTCTCCCCTCGAGCCAAGCCTCGCTCAAGCTTTCTTAGAACTTCAGGATCAACCTCTTGCACCTTCCAATGTAACACTTCAGCCCCTTCAGCCCCACTGGTACTTTCTTTGTCTTTGAACCTCTCCAAGAGACGAAGGTTGGCATTTACATAGTCCAACCTATCAAGCTGTGATGTGCTCAATCTGTAACATGATACATCACATAAAACGTAATATTTTGAACTAAAACAAGATTGAAAATGCATCTAGATTCTAATTAGTCATGATTCGTAAAATTGAAGAAGATTCAAGACTCAAGAAATGCATCCAACCATTCATAACTTATAAGTTGGATTACCTATTTCTTTTCTTAGTATGGATGTCCGCACATATGCTCCATATGTGCTCAGTTGATCCACTAGTACAATCCTGTGATAAAGCTAATCTTTGCAAAGTGGGAGTAAGTCGCCCATTTATCTCCCACCATGATACAGCAAATTTCCTTTGCTCTAGACTCATAGCCACATCTCGCCTGAATTGGCTACGGTCATGAACATAGAGGACAGACTCTCTTTCAATCCTATAAGATGAGTCATGGACATTGCTTTAGTGTTAGATAGGAATTAGGATAATGATTCATGAAGTAGACTTTAAAGGCATGCATGCCAAAGTCAAAAGAGGTTGCAGGTAAAAGCTAATTGATCGTACAATATACTAAAGTCTAGAATCAAGAATCAAGATACTTAGAAGTTAGTACTCACATTCCTTGCTCTTCAGAGGGGATAACTGTATCCACATAGGATGTCCATCCATTCATAAGAACAATATCGGACCAATGACTTTCCTGCTTGTACAATGGATGCACCATGTAGGAAACAATATGGATTGGTTTATGAAACCAGATCCATCTTTTTGTCGATATGGCACGAAGATCATCCACCCTGTAAATTGCAATATATTAAATTTCAATACTATGTATAAATAAACATTCTCTACATTCTATGTAGCAGCTCATGAGTCATGATAGAATCACTAAAGAGTTTGCATTCCTATGACTTGAGAGAGATCTACAATTGAGCATACTCTCTTTAAGCTTTTGCATGTAGTGATAAAGATGACTCATTGTACTTCCCTCATGGTCAGATAATCTTAAAATGAAGTACAAAGGTGCAATGGCAGCCTTTATGGCTGCAGCTGTCAAGAGTGGCAGCGGAAGATGTAAGCAAACTGAAGCTACAGAATCACACAGAGAATACTAGAGACAACAAGATGTGCCACAAACAGATCTGCAGTAACTTAGCCCATAAACCAGGGCAGCAACTGTAATACAAGGAGTCCTGAACAGGAGCTGCAGAAGGGGCTGAACTGGAGCAGAGGATAGGGGCACAAGGAGGCTGGAGCCTGAGAGCACAGAGGCTGGAGGAGCCTGGAGCGAGGAGGCAGAAGCCTGAGGCGAGGAGGCTGGAGCCTAGGAATGAGGAGGCTGAAGGAGCCTGGAGCGAGGAGGCTGAAGGAGCCTGGAGCACGGAGGCTGGATGATCCTGCAGCAAGGAGGCAGGAGGAGCCTGGAGCGAGAAGGCTAGAGAGGGGGCCTGCAGCGAGGAGGCAGGAGGAGCCTGGAGCGAGGAGGCTGGAGGAGCTGCACCAGAAGATCTGCAGAGGGAGCGTGGGCAGCCAACAGAACAGTTGAAGGGAGGCTCCGGTGAAGATGGCCAGGAGCAGGCTGAAGACGAGCCTTGAGGAGCTGCTGGAAGAACTACAGAGATGAGGAAGGGGGAAGACCCTTTTATAGGGAAGGCCAGGAGGGTCGGCCAGATGGCCTAGACCGACCAGCCTAGTCGGTCAGCCAACTGGGCCGACCAGCTGGTCGGCCAGAGCCTGGTCGGCCAGGGGCTGGTCGGCCAGCCTACCCCCTCTGGCCCCCCCTGCTGCGTGGGAGCTGGTCGGCCAGCCTCGGCCCTGTCTCGTGGGTGCCCCCTCTGAGTGTAGGAATAGCCTCCGACCGATGGAAAGTAGTGTCAGATACAAGTGTGGAACCGGGAATGAAAGAACCTCACGAGGGGCGGGCACACCCACAAAGAAGCCCTCACTCAGAGCACTGTGCACACAAGTACACTGTAGACAGGAGATGCATATAATGCTAACACCCCCTCTCAGCTCCTGTCGAAGAAGCAGGGAGCTGGGTGAGTCCGCAAGAAGCTGGTACTGTCGATGACGAGCCGGACTGTTGAAGGATGGTGAACGGGAGAGTCCCCCTCGAGAGTATGTTTCCGGTTGGGGCCATGTAAAGAAACAATCCAAGACTCGGAGTGTAGTGCAAATGAGGAAGGTTTGTCGGTGAAGAGAATCCGGTAGATGGGAACCTGTACGAGAGAGTAAATGGAGAAGAGGATGTCTGTCCCCCTCTGAAACTGCGATGATGGTATCCTTCCAGGTGTCATAGTTAGTACCATCAAACTTCTGAGTTTCGGAGAAGTGAGGAAGGATTGGGATCTGTGTCTGGAGATCCGTACTTTTTAGATAGGACTCATGATTTCTTGAGTGGCTGAAGCCCCCCATGAGTTTCAATACCAAACAGAGAACAATCGAACCCAAAGATCAAGAGCCAATAAGTTCTGCCAGAAACCCCTGAATAAAGTCGTACGGGTGAAGACGGGAGCCGACCCGATGCGCGATGAAGGAAGGGGGGGAGAGGCTCTTGATGAAGCAGTAGGCTGCTATTGATAGTCCGGGGTACGGGGGCAAAATTCACAACAAAATTCACAAAACCGATTTTCAAGATGCCGACTGGTGCCTGGCTTCGGGGTAGGAGATGCTAGAGAAGCTGTCGAGGTCACAGATGTACCTGGATTCAGGGGCAGGATGAACAAAGGCTGCTGACCAGCAAGAAGGAGAAGGCAAAGAGCTGATCACAAAGGCAGGAGGAACATTGGCTGCCGACCAGCAAGAGAGATGCAGAGAAGAACTCACCCAGGTGTTGGTGGATGCTTCAGTAACCAAGAGGATGGGGAGCACCTAGTGCTCTGATACCATGTCAAGAGTGGCAGCGGAAGATGTAAGCAAACTGAAGCTACAGAATCACACAGAGAATACTAGAGACAACAAGATGTGCCACAAACAGATCTGCAGTAACTTAGCCCATAAACCAGGGCAGCAACTGTAATACAAGGAGTCCTGAACAGGAGCTGCAGAAGGGGCTGAACTGGAGCAGAGGATAGGGGCACAAGGAGGCTGAAGCCTGAGAGCACAGAGGCTGGAGGAGCCTGGAGCGAGGAGGCAGAAGCCTGAGGCGAGGAGGCTGGAGCCTAGGAATGAGGAGGCTGAAGGAGCCTGGAGCGAGGAGGCTGAAGGAGCCTGGAGCACGGAGGCTGGATGATCCTGCAGCAAGGAGGCAAGAGGAGCCTGGAGCGAGAAGGCTAGAGAGGGGGCCTGCAGCGAGGAGGCAGGAGGAGCCTGGAGCGAGGAGGCTGGAGGAGCTGCACCAGAAGATCTGCAGAGGGAGCGTGGGCAGCCAACAGAACAGTTGAAGGGAGGATCCGGTGAAGATGGCCAGGAGCAGGCTGAAGACGAGCCTTGAGGAGCTGCTGGAAGAACTACAGAGATGAGGAAGGGGGAAGACCCTTTTATAGGGAAGGCCAGGAGGGTCGGCCAGATGGCCTAGACCGACCAGCCTGGTCGGTCAGCCAACTGGGCCGACCAGCTGGTCGGCCAGAGCCTGGTCGGCCAGGGGCTGGTCGGCCAGCCTACCCCCTCTAGCCCCCCCTGCTGCTGGGAGCTGGTCGGCCAGCCTCGGCCCTGTCTCGTGGGTGCCCCCTCTGAGTGTAGGAATAGCCTCCGACCGATGGAAAGTAGTGTCAGATACAAGTGTGGAACCGGTAATGAAAGAACCTCACGAGGGGCGGGCACACCCACAAAGAAGCCCTCACTCAGAGCACTGTGCACACAAGTACACTGTAGACACGAGATGCATATAATGCTAACAGCAGCTTCTTACTGTCCAAGATGTATGAAGTGATTGTACATGCCTCCGCTTTGCAGCTTCCTCTCCAAGCTTCCCACTCTTCACTACAAACGAGACGCCTAAGCGCATCTTTCGTTTGTGTCATCCTACAAGTTTAGGATAAGTTAAGAATCAAAATTTGAATACATAAGTATTAAGAATTGAAATGAACTCTCCATTGGCTAGCTAAAAAACGATGTTGACTTACCTTTGAAGAACAAGAAAGAGATAGCCAAATCTTGTCTTAGATGGCTTCACAAGATCATACTTGCATACTGCTCTGAAAAGAGCTAATGCAATGCTCTTTCTTGTTATGAACTTGATGATTTGGCTTGCTTTATTAAGAGTAGATTGCACCCAATCCAACTTGGCAATGTCCTCCATCATCAAGTTCATCGAGTGAGAAGCACATGGAGTCCAAACAATGCTTTTATAATCTCTCTCAACCAATTCTCCCATCTTGGCACAATTGGAGCCATTGTCAGTAATAATTTGGACCACATTTTGTGGCCCAACCTCCTCAATGGCATTTTTAATGTGTCCATAAATCCATTCCCCAGTGATACTCAAGCCAGGGGTGGAGGAATCAACTACACGAAGTAATGTAGTGCCAGCACAAGATGAGACCAAAATATTTATCATGTGGCGCCGCCGCTGGCCACATATGGCAAGTCACAAGAATCAAGATCCATAAGTAAATCATACATTTGTTGTTAATACTAAAATCAGCCACCACAAATCTTACCAAAGACTCAAGAGTCAAGAGTGAAGGATTGTACTTATAACTTACAGTGTCACTCCATCCATCTGACACGATGCTACAATCATATCGCTCCCAACAAGCTCTCAAACCCACAAGCTCCTCTTGAATCTACCTCACTTGGTTTGTCAAGTGGGTAGTTCTCAAGGACTCAGAATTTGCTGGTTGTAGACCTGTAGCTCCTACTGCGGCTGCTGCCACAAGTGCACGATGGAACTTTTGGTATGCTGGACATCGAGCTATGTTGAAAGCAAGGTTGCATTGATAGAAGAAATGATGCTCAGCTATTTGAGCCTCTTGCTTCAACTTTGGAGCAAAGCTAGCATCAAGGGTGATTTGGCGCCTTGGCAGCTCTCTTCCCCTCTTTCTTGTTGTTGCAGCCTTGAGATGAATATGGGAGGATGTTAGGATCCTCTCATGACCCACAGCAACACTAACAAAGCTTGATGAATGTGGAGAAGCCACAACATGCAAGGGAGCTTCATTTGCATTGACATTGGGTAAAGACTCACCAATGTTAGAAGACTCCGGGGTGATATGAACTTGGGAAGAAGCCCCAGTATTACTTTGAGAAGACACTTGAACTGAGGTTCTTGTTGAAGAAGAGGCCCCTCTTTTCAGCGCTTCACTTTCCTTGGCTTCTTGCACCTTCCCATCGATTATCTCAGAAGGCAAAGGTAGAAGGAGCAATGACCGGACCTCTTCAAACTTTGATGGCAATCCACCATGGGCCAAAAAAATACCTTCTGGAACATGAGTGCAGCCATGTGTTCCTTGTGCTCTCTCCCAAATGTAATGTGCCTTCACCCGGTTTTTTGCTCCTCGAATTGTTTCCCCACAATACTTGCAAACCACACATTTTGTGCCAGAAGTACCATATTTGCTAATGAGACCTGAATCTTGCCAAACATCACGCTGAGTGGGAGACTTGCGAGGAGGCATGATGGAGAAGGCCTTGAAATTTGGGAAGAAACAGAGAATTGGGGCAAATTGGACTGCTGCTCCTTGATCCAGGTGCTGCTCCTTGAGCAGAACCAAAAAACAGCAGCAACAAAGGGGATGGTGGGCAGGACTGTCGATGGCAGCAGGCCCTAGGCGTGGGAGTCGATTGCAGCCTGTTTGTCCAAGTCGTTGATAGCGTCGATGCTTGTGCAAGCAGCAGGTCGTTGATGGCGTCAGTTAGTGCAGGTCTCCCTTCTAGCCTCTAGGCCTTGTGTTAGTGGTGGCTAGCAGCAGCTAGCTTGAGCATTGCAAGCAGCCTGCACGTCAACGGAGTAGCGGCAGTGCTAGGCTCTAGCACATATGCTAGCCCAAGGGCCGATCCTCATGCTTCAAAGTCAATTATTCAACTTCAAGATAGATGAAAGAGAGTCAGCCCACGACTTCCTAGTGAAGGTGAAGATTCTCGGGAACCTGCTCGGAATAGTTGGTCACAATATGGACAGTAACCAATTAGCAATGATTTTAGTTTGTGTACTTTGGAACCCATCACGCCTCGCCCTTCACCTTAAGTGCACCAGGTTCTTGTGTTGCTGCCCCCTTCTTACAGACAGGTCCTTGTGTAGCTACCGCAACTCATCGCGCCTCGCCGTTCACCTTAAGTGCAGCAGGTTCTTGTGTTGCTGCCCTCTTCTTAGGGACAGGTTCTTGTTCAACTACCGCGACTCCTGCTACTGATTTCTGTAACATAATCACTCGAGGTTAAAACCATGTTTCCCGTGGTCTCACTTTTGTTGTGTTGATCTGTGAGGTCCCAACAGTATGTTTTTGTGTTGCTACCTCATTTTTAGAGGCTTAGGTTACTGATGTGGTCTGTGCTGTAGATGATGTAGAACGTCGCGTGGTATCATATGAAGACGTTGTGTGAAGATTTTTGAAAACCCCAAACTCGTCTGAACATATGTACATGTGTGATGTTCAACCTGTGTGTGTGCTTGCTGGCGTTCAATCAGATTTTGTGTGAGCAACTTTCGAGCACTTCATGGTATCCAGGGACGGGATGGTGTTCATCATATGTGGATGGTCAGTGGGCAATCAAATGCTAAATGACTGGTGGCATGCAATTGTGTGCACATAGTCAATGAATATGTGCTTAAGTGCCTTGGTGTGTGATTTGGGGGAAATGTCTTGAGAGTGGTAAAATGTCACTGATGAGGTGGCAAATAAAGCTAAGGTGGCCAAATTGATTTGGAAAGGAGCATGCATGCACGTGGCTACGTGATGAGGAAGAGAAAGCTCTCGACGACAAGCTGGCATGAACGGGAAGTAGAACGAGCTTGTGGAAGGATCGAAGGCAAGAAGGAGCTTCATATATAGGGGAGGCTCTTCTCGATGAAAAAAGGAGGAGGGAGGCGTGGTGAATTGAAAAGCACCGAACGGGAGGAGAGCAGGGGCCGTGAGTTGGTGAGGAGCTCGCTTGGGGATTCTGGGTTGATGGTGGCGTCAACTGCAGGCCAGGAGAGCTCACGGGAGTAACTTAGGCGACGAAGGGAGAGCTTGTTGATAGTGGTTGCAATAGTGAGCTGGAGATTAAGGAATCATGGGCTCACAGCACAGAAGGCGACAGGAGTTACGTGAGTAAGGGAGCAAGGAAGAGGGGAGCTGTGGCGACGCGATTACACGCTGCATGGTTCTGGAGATGAGCGGAAAAGATACGTAAAAGGAGAGACCTTGGCTACAAGGAGCTTTGGGATTTGGAGCGTCGTTGCTATGCAAGCCAGGGAGATCCTTGGATAATACGGGTGGTGTAACGAGAACGCAGCACGCGGACTGATGGATGGTGAAGGCTGTTGAGAGAGCTTTGTGAGCTCTGTGGGCGAAGGGAGGACCACAGATGAGGAGGACTTTGGGAGCTCATAGGGAGCGATGGAGGTCTCTTGTTCTGCGCGCTGGAGTATCTTGAGCGATAGAGAGAGCCGCTGGAAGGAAGAAGACGATGGTGGGCACGGGAGTTTTAAGCTTCTTGGCTGGCTGAGAACCTGAGCACGGAGTGGTGAGGAATTGCCAGGAGGCAGTATCCGACGGGATGGCAAGCAGCTGTTGTGGGAGCTCACAGTAGTAGGAGTTCCTTCGATAACTAGAAAGGAAGACCTTAGACGATAAAGGCTCGTAGGGGTGGTGAGAGAACTGTGAGCGACTAAAGGTCTTGGGAAGAAGCATGTTCGGTGGGCAGGAGGACTAAGGAAAGAGAGCTATTTGGGAGGCCAAAACGACTGTGGGAGGGTGTATACATCGGGTCCAAGAGAGAAGACTGATTGGGCTAGAAGCCTTCTGATAGAAGAGGTGGTCGCATGGGAAGAAGACAGATTTGTATGCAAGGAAGGCGGCAGTGATGACTCTGTTCACGTGATGGGAGTGGGATATCGAGTGCAGAGGCTTGGAGAACTCAAACGACAGAGGATGTTTGTGTTCAGAGAGAAAGCTTTGAGAAGCTGCTAGCAGTTAGTGTACCGATTGAAGGAGTGGGCTGAGAGAATGGGGTGGACAATCGTGTATAGAAGCTGGAGTACCTTGGTTTGAGAAAGCATGAGCTGCTGCAACAAGAATGTGGTTGAGCTTGCATGAGATTAAAGAGGCTGAAGTCTTTGCTTGAGGTGTCTTTTGTGTGGGCTTGTACATGGTTGACTATGAGCTATTGCTTAGTAAAATGGCGGGCTGCATCATTTCTGGTACTTGATGCTGATCTCGGGAAGACATGATAAGATGTCTGACTTCTGATTGTGGCCATTTTGTGGGTTGATGTCTTGAAGAGTCAAGAAGATAGTCTTCATGTACATCGTGGGTTGGATGCATTTGAAGCTGAATGTTTTCTAAGTTATTGAAGCAAGAAGTCCACTTGTCTTGAACTGTGTAGTCCACTGGGTTTTTTTCTGAAGTAGACTGGCTTCTGGAGGAAGTGTGGCCAGAGTGTGAGTTGTATCAGAAGGTATGTGTAGAGCAATGATGTTGTATGAATGCCTTTTGCCTTGTGATTGTGTTGTTCGGGTGTTTTAAACGTGGATGAGGGTGGCTGTGAAGGCGGGTTAGGCTCTACTCTTTTTATCCATCCAACGTGAGTACCTTGGGCACCCATATGAAGCTATTGCCTTGCTAGAATCCTTGAGGTTCCAATAGCCGCTTTGATACCCACTTGTAATGGCGCTTTTGCTAACCTTTTGTTGGTTGGTGTCGAACTGTTGCTCTTTGGGCATGCGTGAAATACTACCCGTAGAAAAACAACCAACAACACTCTCATTTTCTCTCCCTCTCTCTCTCTCTCTCTCTCTCAACAGAGACACTACGGCCCAGGACAATCGTCGGGTTGGACCCCCCCGAAGGTTTTTTTATTCATCAGAGAGTAATTGAGTACATCAGTTCAGTGTAGGAGCTGTACATAGATAATCCAAAACGTGAATGAATGAATCATTACATGAGCTCTCAGGCTCCCCTTCTTGGCAACAAGCCACTTTTCAATTTCTACACTACTTTCCTAATTACATGCCACTAAGGGCAACTCTGGAGTCTTTGAAGCACTTAGTCACTCGAACCGCCTCCTAGACTCTGATTAGGCTCTCGTAGCGCTAAGGAAAATAACTCTTCCTACAACAATTAATTAAAGCGCACCACCATGGCACCCATTAATTGTTAGCGCTTTGCATGCAAACAACACATTGTGGACTAGTTCTAGTCACGGTGGCGTCCCCACTGAATACATGTGCACACATAACAAATATAAAAAATATATATTTATTTATTCTCTCGTTGACCGAAGTCAACGCTCTTGATCATAATTAAGGGGCTTTGACCAAGGGTCGAGGCGCCTTAATTATAGCCAAGTCTCTCCAACCGAAGTTGGCACATCTTGGTTAACTGTGGTTAACTCTCTTGACGCATGCCAAGTCTCGTTGACCGAAGTCAATACTCTCTGACCGTAGTCAGCTCTGTAGTTCTTTGGTTAACCGTAGTTAACCCTCTTGGTAATAAACCAAGTCTCCCCGACCGAAGTCAAGTTTACTTGACCAGAGTCAAGTATCTTTGATCGTAGTCAATTCTTTGACCATTAAAAGAACTCTTTGACCATAATTAACAAATATAAAACTCTTTAATTATGATCAAATAAATGGTCAACTGTACTTTGACTTAGGATATTTACATTCTAGTGACATCCCCTGGACTTCTATTCAGTTGACCTCAACTGAAAAGCTTCCTTGTAAACATCCAAAAGCTGTGGATAATCGAATAACATGTCTTCGTCCATCCACTTGGCATCTAATGCCGTATAATTCTTGAATTTTACAAGATACCAGTAAAACTCCTTGCCCTGAGGGCCTTTGCATACAGTATGGTACACAATTTGCTCTGGCTGAAGGACCTCCTCCAGCTCATCCACTTCTGGTGGATCCTTTGATACTGGCTCTGTAGGCTCTGGCCCTTGGAATTTCTTTATAAGACTCACATGGAATGCATTGTGAATCCTCCAATGCTCTAGCAATGATAACATGTATGCAACCTCATTTATTCTTTCTGTAACCCTGAAAGGGCCATAGTATCTCCGAGATAACTTTGCATACACTTTTTGTTTGCCTTTAAACTTGCGGAGCCTAGCTTTTTCAAACTTCAAAAGTACCCAATCCCCTTCCTTGAGATCTAACTGTCTCCTATGCTTATCTGCAACTCTTTTATGTTTCTCTTGAGACCTTTCGATTGCTGTCCGGACTTGGCTGTAAGCTGTTTGGAGGTCTCTCACAAACTAATCAGCTGCAAATATTTCATCCTTGGTCCTCAGGATAGGTGGCAAAATCACCTTCCCATAAATGACCTCAAAGGGGGCTTTCCCTGTAGAGCTGTGTACTGTATTATTGTAAGCAAACTCTACCAATGGTAGGTACTTTTCCCAATCTGAACCTTGGTCACCCACGTAGCATTTCAGCATATCCAATGCTGTAGAATTTTCTACTTCACTTTGACCATCTGTCTGGGGATGGAAAGAAGAAGAAAAATTCAAATTTGTCCCCATGTTATCAAATAAAGCTCTCCAAAATAGACTGGTCATTCTGGGATCTCGATCACTGACAATGGGCTTAGGCATACCATGATGCTTAAAGAGTTGTGCCATGAAAAGCTTAGCCATATGATCTGCCTTTATGGTTTTGCGAATCGGAATGAAATGAGCTTGCTTGCTGAATCTATCAATGATAGTCCAAATCCCATCATTCCCTGACTTTGATCTTGGCAAATCAAAAATAAAGTCCATTGTAATACTTTCCCATGGTGCCTGAGGCACGGGAAGAGGCATAAGTAGGCTAGGTGCCTTCCGTCTATCATACTTCACTTTCTGACACATAAGGCATTCAATAAGAAACTGATGTATATCTTTCCGCATCCCTGGCCAAAAGAAATACCTCTCTAGTGCTAGAGTTGTTGCTGTAATTCCTCTATGTCCAGCATAGGGAGGTGCATGGCATTCCTCCAAAATCTTTTTCCTCATCTCCTGGGTGATGCATAGGCAGTCATCTTTCATTAGATACCCATCTCTCAGGGAATAGTGACTAGTGGACTGCCCCTCTTGCATTTGCTAATAAAATCTCGCCAAAATCTGCATCATTAGCATATTGTTCCCTCATGTCTTCCAGGTCCTGATGATAGGCAATAGTCACATTATTGACCTGGGGTCTTCGAGACAAGGCATCTGCCACTCTGTTCCGAATTCCTAGGGTATGGACAATCTGAAAATGATACATTGACAGAATGTTTGCCCATTTCATAAGCTTCTCGGGCTTCCAGGTCCTGATGATAGGCAATAGTCACATTATTGACCTGGGGTCTTCGAGACAAGGCATCTGCCACTCTGTTCCGAATTCCTGGGGTATGGACAATCTGAAAATGATACATTGACAGCATGTTTGCCCATTTCATATGCTTCTCAGAAAGCTTGGTCTGAGTCAAAAAGTATCTCAGACTTTGGTGATCTGTTTTAACAGTAAAATCTGCACCCAAAAGATAGTGCTTCCATGTATGGATGGCATGAATTACAGCCAATAACTCTCTCATAGATTCCCAAATATCTTTCAACATCACGCAATCTTTGGCTCTCATAGGCTACTACATGTCCATTCTGATGTAATGCAGCCCCAACACACTCTCCACAAGCATCGCAATCAACATCAAAAGGTTGATAAAGATCCGGGACTACAAGAATAGGCTCTGTAGTCAACTTCTCCTTGAGTGTATTGAATGCTTTCTTCTGTGATATTCCCCATGTGAAGGCTGCAGTTTTCTTAGTAAGGTCATGTAATGGAGCTACGATATCAGCAAAATGCCTGATAAATCTCCTATAATAGGAGCAAAGTCCCAAGAAACTACGGACTTCATGCACAGTTTTCAACTCAGGCCATTCTTGGATGGCTCAGATCTTTGCAAGATCCATCTGTATCCCATTCTTGGATATTATATGCCCTAGATAATGGATCTCTTCCAAGAAGAATTCACTTTTCTTGCTATTGGCAAAAAGTTGATGATTTCGAAGTGTTGGAAAGGTCACCTCCCCATCTGTAAGCCCCCAAATGAGGAGAGCGTGGGGGAGGAAGACCTAGGGCAGGATGTGCCCAAGAGGAAAAAAAGAGAGGGGGCTGCCACATGGGCAGCACCTCACATCAAAGAACATGGAAGGTACCCGGAGCTAGGATGGATCTGCATGGCGCTGACATCAGCAGTGTACGGAATTGTACGGCGCTAGAGAAAAGCCTGGCAGAGGGCAGAAGCAGCAGGACAAACAGGCGCTAACATGGCAGGTCAGGAGCGCAGGTGTACAGGGCTGCATGGGGCCTGGTAGAGCAGCAAATGGGGCTGCCAGTGGGCAGTGGCATGCCTTATATAGGCTGGGCCCCTGCCTTGATTGGAGGGCCAAAAGCCCTAGAAGTGTGGCCAAAGGGCCCTCGTTTTGTGAGCCCTTAAAGGGCTATTGTGGGGTAAAGGGCTGTTTTGGGGCAGACTGGTCGGCCCAAACAGACCAGCCAGTTGGCCCATTTAGGGCTGGCTGGTCGGTTAGTTCAGGGGCCTATAAAAGGAGAGGCTTGTGGCCTCACTTCAGTATCCAACAGCCAGCATTCCAGGAGGCAGAAAGGAGCAACAGGAAGCCACCCTCTGGACCTATATCCAGGAGGTGAGAGAGTGCTTGAAGGGCTGCAGACTTAGCCAGGAAGAGGCTGGACCTTGGCTGTCTTCTAGGGCAGCAAGGTGCTGAGATCGTCATCTTCTGGAGCAGCCATTCACAAGCAGGTTGGAGCAGTGGAACAGGGACCTATGTGCTGCAGACAAAGCTTGGCAGGGGCTGCCCACCTAGGCTGATTCACAGGCAGTAAGGTGGAGAAGAACACACTGGACGGAAAGTCTACAGACGCTCGAGGTGGAGCACGCGGGCTCGAGTCTAGAGATAGCCAGCTGATAGGAGAAGGACCTTGTGGTAAGATCAGAGGACCACACCATTGGTGGGACTCTGGATCTCTCTCTCTTGTATTGTGTCCATAGTTTTAGACAAAAATATATATTTTGGTGGTTTCTCTATCTGGCCGATTCATTGTCTATTGATGAGTCTGCACATCTATTGAATGCACATAAGTAAAGAAGTTTGTGATTCCACACCCCACACCCACACTGTGTGAGCTCCTGGGCATTACCATGAGTCTTCCGCTGTGTGTACCCTCTGTTAGATATTTTCTAACACAAAGTTCTTGAAATACCAAAGCAAGATGTTCCCTGTGCTCTTCTTCCGTCTTTGAAAAGACTAGGATATCATCAAAGAAAGTACCCGTGAAATGCCTGTACTTTCAGAAGATGCGATCCATCATTCTATTGATGTGGCTGGAGCATTTGTCAACCCAAAAGGCATCACTAAGTATTCATACAACCCGAATGTAGTGCGAAAAGCTGTCTTATGCACATCTTGTGGTTGTATCCTGACTTGATGATAGCCACTCTTCAAGTCTATCCTGCTGAAAACATTTGCTCCTTTGAGTTGGTCAAGCACATCATCTATGCGTGGTATCGGAAATCTATTTTTGATAGTCATCTTATTCAATGCACGATAATCAATCCACATTTAAAAAGAACCATCTTTCTTCTATACTAGAAGTATTGGTGAACAAAAAGAAGACAAGCTGGGCTGAATCAACCCTTTGGACAGCAAGTCCTGTACCTGAGTCATAATCTCCTCTCTCTGAGTCGCACTGACTCTATAAGGTGGTTTGTTTGGTGGCTCACTACCAAGCATTAACTCTATCTGATGATCTTCTGGTCTCTCTGGGGTAACTCCCTTGGCAAAGCATCGGAAAAGCAATCTTTAAAGCTTACAAGAAACTGAAATTTATCTTTGTCTACATCATTCATTTCAGCATGGATATCATTTTCTTTTTCTTTTACAAAAACCATGTGCGCAGAAATTGCAGACTTTATTGCTTTACCACATGTAACATCAGATAAAATGGGGATAGTCTCCCCTTTATTCCTGGCAACTAAACGCTGGTTTTTCCCCCTATGGATAAAACTCAGCACCCTCTCAGGGTATTCTATCGTCACTTCCTTTCGATGGAACCACGGTGTACCAAGTACAACATCATGCTGCTTGAGAGGAGAGATTAAAAAGTCCTCTTGATCTACATAGTTCTGCACATGGACACGAAGCTTTCCAATCAAAAGAGTAACTTGCACTGGATTCCCTTGAAACATTTGATCAGCGTCAAGAGCTCTGCCTAGCTCTTCAACTTTTATCCCTAATCTCAAGGCTAAATCTTCAGATATGAAATTGTATGTAGACCCTGGATCAAATAGGATTAATGCTTGCTGATCTCTTATCTTTCCCCATGATAGCAAAAGCTCTTTTTCTTTTGGGTCTGAGGTACTCCCCAAAACATCTGGGACTACTTCCACCATTGGCCTCGGTGGTACTTCTAGCTTTTTCTGCTCCTTAGAGCCCGAAGGCTTCTCAAGGCACTGGGCAGCTATATGTCCCTCTTTCCCACACTTGAAGCATTTCCCATCTCTGCGGAATTCAGCTATCTGTTCAGGAGTGAAAGGGAATTTGCCTTTGTATGACTTTGAAAACTGAGTACCCCTCGGCTTCCGAGGCTGAAACCCTTTCTTTTCAACCTTGGGATACTCTTTCTTTTCTAATTTTGAAAAATCAGCTTTCACATCCTGCATGCAAGGATAGTACTGTGGATGGATCTTGTAACGGCACCAGACTAGCTACTGAAGCTGAATGCATAAGGTCTTGAATGTTCTTTGCCCCCAAAGCATTTACTACTGCCTGGATTCTTAGACTGAGACCAGCTCTATACTTTCTCATTTGGGTTCCTTTGGAGATCTTTTTGAAAGGTGCAACCTGCAAATAAGCATCCCAAAACTTCTGGTTGTACACATCCACTGTATCTCCTGCATCCATATGCAAACTGTCCCAATCTTGAAGAACATGATCTCTAAACTGTTTAGGCATAAATTGCTGATAGAAGGCTTTCTTGAAGTCCCTCCACTTCTTTGGGGCTGACCCATCTATGGTTTGTGCACCCCACCATGCACTAGCTGTCGCTGTCAAGTGCAAACTGACCATTCTTAACTTGGAGGATTCTGAAAACTTTTCTGTACCGAACACAGCACCAAACTCCCTGATGAAGTGCAATGCTTTGTCTGTATGACCATATTGTCCATTATAGGTCATAAACTTGACAGATTTACCTCCCTCTTTGAATTCCTTCGTCTTTCTGGAAGACTTACTCTTCCTAGATCGCCATCTGCCCCGCATCTTTCTTCATGCAGGCGCCTTCCTGCTGCAGCATCCTTGCCTCCTACCAGGCCTTTACTAGCCCCATACAGCCACGTATGCATACCGTACCCTTCCATACTCCTGCGCCATCTGTTCTTGCTGGAAAACACTGCGCAATCAGGCTGCTGCAGGTCCCTGATGTCCACTATCTGCCCCATACATCAGGAGCTCCACGACTTGCCAGGTACCCTTCTTGTTAGCCCATTGGCCCTATCTGGATAGCTGCCCACATGGCAGCCTGTGTGCTGCGCATGTGGCAGCCTCTACCTTTTGTTGTGTCCTTCCCACATGGCAGCTCATACGCTGCCCATGTGGCAGCCCCAATATCCCCTGGTCTACCTCCCCCATGCTCTCCTCATATGGGGGCTTACAAATGGGGAGGTGACCTTTCCAACACGGAAATGTTGGCTATACCTCATGCTATACAAAAATGGCACCACTACGCTTATGGCAGTCATTTTAAAGTGAGGACTGACCATAGAACACTCAAATATTTCCTCTCCCAAACTAATCTCTCTCCCAAGCAAAGGATGTGGTTATCCTATGTGCTGCCCATGTGGCAGCCTCAACCTTTTGCTGTGTGCTGCCCACATGGAAGCTCATGTGCTGCCCATGTGGCAGCCCCAATATCCCCTGGTCTACCTCCCCCAATCTCTCCTCATATGGGGGCTTACAGATGGGGAGGTGACCTTTCCAACACGGAAATGTTGGCTATACCTCATGCTATACAAAAATGGCACCACTATGCTTATGGCAGCCATTTTAAAGTGAGGACTGACCATAGACCACTCATATATTTCCTCTCCCAAACTAATCTCTCTCCCAAGCAAAGGAGGTTGGTTATCTATCATCCAAAACTATGATTTTGACATTGAATGTAAGGCAGGGAAAGAGAACATAGTGGCTGATTCTTTATCAAGGATGTGGGCTTGTACTCTCAGCTCTATTACTGAAGTTTACAAAGAATGGATTCATGGCATTCAAGAGGAGTACTTTGAAACACCTGCAGGGTACAAACTATATAATGGCCTGTTATGGTACAAAGGAAGAATCTACCTTGTGGAAAACTCCACTTATAAGCAGCTGGTTATGCAGGAAATGCATTCTTCTCCCTTAGCTGGACATCATGGTCTGTTTAAAACCTGTGAAAGGATAACGCAAAGCTTTATTTGGAAAGGGATATGGAAAGATATATTCAAGTTTGCAAGCCTTGTCAACAAAACAGAGAGTTGAATCTTAGGCCTGCATGGTTGCTTCAACCTCTCCCTATACCAGATGGTAAGTCGACTCATATATCCATCGATTTCATAACTGCCTACCTGTCACATCTAAGGAATGGAACATCATATTTGTTGTGGTCAACAGACTTCTAAATCAGCTCATTTCATTCCTACCAAGACACAGTATTCAGCACCCATGGTGGCTACCCAGTTTCTGGAGCAAGTGTTAAATTGCATCGACTGCCACAGGAGATAGTGACCGTGCTGCAAAATTCATGGGATAGTTTTGGCAGCAACTATTCACAGCAATGGGCACTCAAATCACTCCTAGTACAGCACACCACCCCCAAACTGATGGACAAACAGAGAGGGTTAACAGGTGGCTAGAAGAGCATCTCAGGCATTATTGTTTTAATACTCAGTCCATGGGACAAATGGTTACATTTGGCTGAATTTTGTTACAACAGCACCAAACATCTTCAATTGGGATGAGCCCATTTGAGGCTTTGTATGGTTACAAGGTGCATATTCCCTCAACTGTTTTTGATGCAGCTATGACTAGTCAACAAGCCATTGATGACTTAGCTCATGTGTCTATTATTCTCCAGCAGTGCAAGGACAACATGGTCAAGGCACAAGCATGCATGAAGGAAAATGCAGATGAGCATTGTAGGGAGCTGTCATTTGAAGAAGGAGACTATGTCTTCCTAAGGCTTCAAAAGGCCGGACATACTTCCTTGAAGGGGAACACCAATATTAAATTGGCTCATCATTATTATGGTCCTTATAAGGTGCTTCAGAAAGTTGGTAATTTAGCCTACAAGTTGGAACTACCTCCTTCAGCAAGATTTCACGATGCTTTTCATGTTTCCCTCTTGAAGAAATATTTGGGTCCCATAGACCAGGCTATGGAGGAGCTTCCACCCATTGATGAGGAGGGTCAAATGCAGTATATGTTGGAAAGGTCACCTCCCCATCTGTAAGCCCCCATATGAGGAGAGCATGGGGGGGGTGAACCTAGGGTTTGAGTGTCTGTCACATGGGCATCTGATTGGATGCCATGTGGGCAAGAATCATAGAGATGGTGGGTACCTGGAGCTAGGATGGATCTGCAGTAGCAACAGGCGAAGCAGTAGCCAGCACAAGGAACCCGTACGGCGCAGTACACGTGGCTGGGAAGAGGGCCTGGCAGAGGCACAGACATGGCACGGAGTGCAGGCCCAGATCTGCAGCAAGGAATGTGACTATCAGTGGGCAGGTGGCAGGCCTTTTATAGGCTGCATATTTGCCTTGAAAGGAGGGCCAAAGGCCCTGGAAGTTTGGGCCAGAAAACCCTGGCTTGTGTGCCTTATAGGGCTGGACCAGCTACAGACTGGTCGGCCAGTCTGTAACAGGCTGGTCGGTTTTTATCAGCCCCCCTTGGGGCCTATATAAGGAGGCCATTCAGGCCTCATTTCAGCATCATCTGGAGCAGCAATTTCACCAGCAGAAGGAGCAGCAGCAGGGCTACCTTTGGGCCTACAGTCAGGAGGAGAAAGAAGTGCCTTGTGCTGCAGACTTAGCTTGCAGGAAGCTGCCCACCTAGACTGGTTTCCAGACAGCAAGGTGGAGAAGATCATTCTAGACGGAAAGTCTACTCACGCTCAAGGTGGAGCACGCGGACTCTAGTCTAGAGATAGCCAGCAGATAGGAGAAGGACTTTTGTGGTAAGATCAGAGGACCACACCATTGGTGGGACTCTGGATCTGTCTCTTTTGTATTGTGTCCATAGTTGTGGACGGAAATATATTATTTGGTGGTTTCTCTATCTGGTTTGGTTCATTGTCTATTGATAAGTCTGCACACCTATTGAATGCACATAAGTAAAGAAGTTTGTGATTCCACACCCACACCGCACACTAAGTGAGCTCCTGGGCATTATTTCCGCTGCGTGTACCCTCTGTTGGGTATTTTCTAACAGTATATACCCGAGAAAATCATTGGATTTAGGGACATTATTCTGAGGAACAAGTCCTTTACTGAGTACTTCATCAAGTGGTAAGGATTACTAGATGAAGAATCCTCTTGGCAGCCAGCGTCTATAATAGATCAGTAGACATACTTACTCAGCTGATGCCTTGTTCAGTTATGATCAAATTTCTGGTGTATGGAGTTGCAGTGAATTCTTCCTATTCCACATATCTGCTGCAGTTCATTCTGTGTTGGTGTCAATTGGCTGCTGGATTCACTGTTTCCACCTGTTATGACCAGATATGCATTTCCTTTTCATTCCATGGTTGTAATCCCTTGATTCATTCACCCTTGCAAATTTGAGGGCAAATTTCAAAATTTGTTTCTGTAATCGTGTCATACAGAACGTTTCATTCAAATCTTGCAACCTTGTGTAGGAGGGTGCACATGCTTATCAAGGGCAAGAAGGATGGAGTCTTCTGCATCATTTATACTCTGCCATGGCTTCCAACTCGACTATACCAAATTTTGGTGAGGCTGGACACGAGGACGAGGTTAACTATCCGATTTCGAAAGACAACATTCGGGGCCATCTAGAGGCCAAGGAGGTATGGGAAGTGACAGAAGGAATAGAGCACATGCCTGTAGATGTCAGGGAGGTTAGGGTACTGACAAGGTATGTTAAGATGGAGTGAAACCTCAAGGATGCAATTGCGCTCTCCATGATTATAGGAATGATTCGGTAATTTCTCATATTCATTAGCAGATACAGCAACATGATGAAAGGGAGATTTGACACAGAAAGTTAGCATTCGACAAGGTTAGGGTACTGACAAGATCTGTTAGGTGAAGGAGTGAAAACTCAAAGATGCAGTTGCACTCTCCATGTTTACAGGAATGGTCCGGCAATTTCCTATATTCATTAGCAGATACAACACACGATGCAGGGACGATTTCAAAGTATCTCTATGTAACCAAGAATATCTGGAGGATCATTGCACTCTAGAATCGATTGGTCACCATCATGATGGAGGGAGGGCAGTCAGCACATGACTACGTTGTCAAAGTGAAGGTTCTCGTGAATCAACTCGTACCGATTGGTCGTAAGGTGGACGGTAGCCAATTGGCCTTGCTTATGATTAGTAAGCTTCCAAGGAGCTATGAAGGATTTACAACTATGATCACTCCTAGAGAATGATCTGAATCTGAAAAGATAGCAAGATGGGGTCAATCGAGTATGCATGCACCCCCTCCGTGAGCCAAGACGCCATCCCCCAAGCGAAGTAGTTCCCGCTGCGTACTCGCCACTATCCTCAGAACTGCTGACCAAACCGCCGGGCATCCCCAAAGGCAGTGACGAATCATCTCTATCACGCCGACTATACAACAATGGCATCTGCCATCCACCCTCGTCTGCTCCGACTAGGGGTCAAAGGGTAAGCCCCCGTGTGCTACCAAACGAAGAAATAGGAAATCTTCTGTGGTCGGAAGCTGGACCAGAGGCGTCACCAGAACCGGAGAATGATCTCCCTGGGGACCTAGGTGATAAGTTTATGAGACTATTTTAACAACTTTTCTTCACAGCTCTGAGCACAAAACTCTGTCAGCACACCAAATTCTTCTCGGACAAAGGGACAGCCAGAAGAAATTAATAAACTGATGATAGACTATATATATCTAGATGAATCCAGAACAAGCCCAAACCCATCCTCTGAAAACATAACACATACTGCAGTTTCAATCTCGTGACAAGGTGGAGAACCATAGACTCCATCACACATGGCAGGCATAAACTTAGCATCCCTGAATGCATCACCTGATCGATGAACTGCCGAGCAAAATGAGACGCTATCATGTATTTCAAGAGTTGAGTCTTATGGCATATTTCAAAGATAGTCTATCATCAAAGATGTCATAAACTCAAGATAGTCTATCATCAAAGATGTTGTAAACTCTTCTCCAAGATATGGACAGTCTCAGAAAACTAATCAACTCTTCGAAAATTGTGGTAAATCTAAAACTCTTGAGATATATGGCTTGGACTTGCAACATTTGGCATAAGGTTCCTGTCTGTTGAAATGAATGCCTTCAGCTCTGCAGACAAGGTTGTAACAAATTAGCAACCAAGAGATGGTTTGGAAAAAATGGAAGCTCTTTTGCAAGCTGCCAAAAACAATAAGCCAGATGCCCATGCCAAGCACAAGAGATAAGCCACAAGATTAGAAAGAGAGCTTTCCAGTTGGAGCTGCCAAAATCCACAATATATTTCATCTTCAAAGTTCAATGGCGAAACCACTTGTGGGTAAGAACTTGCAGCTTTTCTCAACGTTATCATCAAGGGTCACACCCTCTGTAAAAAAATGTCTTTGCAAATAAAGTCCACACAGAAAGCGCCTGCATGATACCAAGAACTAATGACAACCAAAGAGCATCACACAGACGCACAACTCTTTGGCAGGATGATGGACAGCATCTTCTCATAGGTAGTGCTCGTTTCAAAGAGCCACCAATTGCAATTTTGAGCCAAAATTGTTGGGATATCTCAAGGTGTATGCCCCAGGCACACCTTGGTGTATGCCCCAGGCACACCTTGGTTTCTATGTGTGTGTGTGTGCTAGAGGCACAGTTAGGTGCCCATAAGCACTGTTAGGTGGTAGATGCCACATAAGATGATTGTGAGATTCTAGGAGCTGATTGAGGAGATGATTATGGAGCTTAGGGGTCATCAGTGATGTCAGTGATCATGTAAGAGGTGCCTACATATGGACCTCACCTTTCTTCATTCCATAATCAAGCATTCTCATTTTGTGTTCACTTCATGCTTTCCCTTTAGTTCCTCAACATGGTATCAGAGCACTATGATCCTCCTTGAGCCCATTTGTGCCACATCATCTTCTTCTTCTTCTTCACCATTTCTTCCCAAAACTTGCTAGAGCTTGTTCTCCCTCGTCTTTCCGCCATTCTCCAAATTCTCTGAGCTGGAGATACCCCTCGTATGGGCAAACTTTCACCAGCAAGGAATTGAAGAAACATCGTTGTTGTTGGTCGCCATTCCCCGAAGATCGTCGAAACTCCCTTCTGCGTATTCTCTGTTTCTGCTCCACCTTTCTCCAATTCCTTTTAGAGAAAGCTTCTCCATACCTTGGACTATCTTGTGTTGAAATTTGAGCAGCAATGGTTGCATATTCGAGGAGAAAACGTGGAAAAACCAGTCGATCTTCAAGCTGCTAGCTATGGCGACGTGACGCGGCATTTCGCCCTTCCTCCTCAGTGGCTCCTCTGGTATATGAACTTTGTTTCTACCTAGAAAGCCCTGTTTTCTTTGCTCTAAAGAAGGAGATACAAGCCCTCCAAGTTCAGGCCTTTGTTTTGGACAGTTTTGACAAGGTTGTGAGTTTAATGCTATGTTAGGTGCTACTTTAGCATTTCTGATGTTTTAAAGTGATGAATAGCTTCAGTACAACTATGGCTACAGCTTTGCTTTAAGTTGCTATACCTGGATTTGCTTGGAATGCTTTCATTTAGCCACCTCTATGAAGCATGCAAGTGAAAACATCATTTTCATTATGTTTTGTAGTATGGAATTTGGTTGCAAGCCTTTGCTATTCTAAATGCTTGTATTTTGAAGCTCTTCAATTCTTTCTAGCCTTGTAAGAGAGTAGACACTGCCCATTCTGGGTTAGACCCTCTCATGGCTACCATCTTGAATATGGAAAGGCTTTCACACATGGCAGATTATTTTTGGTGCTAGCTCTCACATCTCAATATTGTCACTTAAGATTGCTTTCTTTGAATTGAAGATGGTTAGTGCCACTCCTCTGGCTGCCCATGTCAATCTTATGCGGAGTCTCATGACTCAACTTGCTTCTATCAACTCTCCAATTACTACAGATGATGCAATGGCAGTATTGCTCAAAAGTATGCCTGAAGATTATGATCATGTTGTTACCACTTTGAAAAATCTTCCTAATCCTAATTTTGAAGGTCTTATTTCTGCTCTTTAAGAAGAAGAAAGGCACATGGAACACCAGAGAGGCAATGACACAGCATACCAGAGAGGCAATGACACAGCCTATGCCATAAAATTTCAAAAGGACAAGTTTTCACCTTGCAAACATTGTGGGAAGACTAATCACCTCTCAAAAGACTGCTTCAAGATCAATCCATGCAAACACTGTGGCAAAAACAATCACCATGAAAAGTATTGTAAAGCAAAAAAGGAAGCAACTACAAAGTCAGAAACTGCCAATCTAGTCTCCACATGATGAAGATTATGCTTTTTGAACCATCTCCATATATGCTCCAGATCTCTCTTTTTATGTTGAGTCAACGTACTCAGCCTGGATAGTCCTCCAAAATGAATGAAATAAACTATTGTGTTCTTTGTAAACACCTCTGGTCACCATATGATGTAGGCCATGTGTATGCTCACCATATGATGTAGGCCATGTGTATGCTCCATGGTACCTCCTGCAGACATTGTGTGCATGTACATGCAGGGGAGATAACCATTGGAAGGTCTTATGTATCCCTTTTGTTTACCTCACACCCTTGGGAACCCTTGCTAGCATGAGATCCTAGCCATAGATTAATCCTTGACCACCATGAGATGGCATGAGAAACTATGAGACTAGATGAATCCTTGACATAGCCTGAGGCATTCCCTTGAGGGGGGGGTTGTTGGGATATCTCAAGGTGTATGCCCCAGGCACACCTTGGTTTCTATGTGTGTGTGTGTGTGCTAGAGGCACAATTAGGTGCCCATAAGCACTGTTAGGTGGTAGATGCCACATAGGATGATTGAGAGATTCTAGGAGCTGATTGAGGAGATGATTGTGGAGCTCAGACGTCATCAGTGATGTCAGTGATCATGTAAGAGGTGCCTACATATGGACCTCACCTTTCTTCATTCCATAATCAAGCATTCTCATTTTGTGTTCACTTCATGCTTTCCCTTTAGTTCCTCAACAAAAATGCTTTGGATATCTGTGGGGAATAGGAAAAGTAAGCCCACTTTAGCTTTCTAGGGGGTGCTGGAATGTGAGAGAGCTAAAAAGGAGCCCTATAACTCTACCCAATTTAATGAGATTCAAGCTCTCTTCTGCTTCCGCCTCACATCTCTATACCTTCTTCTCCTTTCCCTCCACTCCCTCTGTCGCTCAATCCTAAGATGTGTTGATCGTTTCAAAGAGCCACCGATTGCAAATTTGAGGCCAAAACTTTGGAGGTCTATGGCAAACAGGAGAAGTTAGCCAACTTAGGATTAGCTTGCTAGGGGATGTTGGAATGTGAGAGAACTGAAAAGGAGCTCTGCAAGACAACCCAATCTGATGGGAGTCCTATTCCGTAATATAGTTCAAGCTCTTTCTGCTTCTCACTCTCCCCTCCTTGCTTCCACTCCCTTTGTCACTCCATCCTCCCCATAACGTTATTGCACGTGAAACAACACTTATGTTGTTACCTCAAAGACAGCTCAGTTGCTAACTCGACCAATAGCTAGCTCATAAGGTGCTGAGGTCACCTTACTCATTCCTCTGTTGATATAACTTCTCACATGTATTGCTGCTGAAGCACAAGGCACAGCTTTGATTATTTACCAGTCTAGAATTTATATTTTGTAGCCTAGTATAAATAAGGGTATGTCTTTTGGGAACATAAACCAAACTCTATTCCAGTCTAGAATTTATATTTTGTAGCCTAGTATAAATAAGGGTATGTCTTTTGGGAACATAAACCAAACTCTGTTCCTTCTTCAAGTTTTTTTTGGTTCTGAGAGCAGGCTTTGTCGTGTGAGGCACTTACACCCACGAAGCATCTCATGTATATGGCATCCTTGGCTCATGCTTCTCGAGAGTCGAGAACCCTCAATATAAGCTTTTACCCTCGGAGGATGTTCCCAAAAGACCAAGCCCTTCGCACAAGTAGATCAAAAGGATTACGTGTTCAATTGCAGCGAATCGCCTATATCCTTCACACATAACCAACAACGCGAAAAGAAGAGCCACGGAGAAGAAAGAAAACTTATGAAGGATTAAAGCCTCCGAGACATTATTTTACTAGTTAGCGTGCTGGCCTACGAAGAAACATCCTGCTGCCTCCAACTCCCAAAGCGAAATTAAGGACAACTATCGCTTGTAGCACTGAAAAAAGGATCCACAGGCATTATTTATCGGAAGGAGAGATACCTGAGAGCCCCCGAGATCCTCAAATTGCTTAACTAGGCTTTCAACGAGCTTTTCAGCCATAGCCTCATCGTCCTGAGGTGTGTCCAATCCTTCCAAGGTCTGCCTCGTTTGCTGCGCGAGCTCGTCCAGTGTATCTGACAAATGCGTGCCGTCGGTAGAGGGAGTGTTCCCGGCATTCACCGCCTTTCCTTTAGTGGAATTTGTTTTTCTTCTGCCCGGCGCTAACGCAGGGAGGCCAAGGCCTAGACCCTGTCCCACAGTGGCCTTCCCAGAAGAAGTAGACGTAGCATTCGAGTTCGCCAGAAATTCCTGGGAAGGAGCTGTCTCTGCTACCCTGGAAAAAGATAGCAAAAGTTGATCAAAAATGTCGACGCAAAGGAGAACGTATAATCTGGCGGATAGGAGCGCACCTTTGATTGGGATGAAGCCCGTCAACGTTGCGGAAGTCGTCTAAAGCACCTGAAAGGCCATTGTGACGATATTACAGCCCGCACGATTCAGAAAACGAAGCAAATCAAAGGCGGTAGCAAGGCAGAAATCGACAGGGCATTCACAGGAAGTGGAAATCGATCGAAAAGGCAAAACGAAGTCCAAATTAAGTTCCGAGCGTCAGGGATGATTGAAGGGAAGGCGGAAAGATGAAAGGGACGGGGCGATGGGCAAAGGAGGGAGCAACCCACTGTCAAGGATGTCATCGAGATCATCGTGGTCCGCCATAGCCAAAGCTTCCGAAGCTCACAAACACAATCAGAAAGACAAACGTGGTATACAAGATAGATCCTCTGAGGAAATGCGGAACATTTACACCAGCTCCTCCTTTCCGAATTTCAGGAGTTAGGAAATCCCCACCGAGAGATCGAATACCGCAAACCCCCTCAACCCCCCAGTCCCATGAGCCGGTTTCATCTGTTTCCCAACCGGTGTTCGCGGCCGACAAGCGGCCGTCGATGGCGTGTGGCTTTGATGTGGCACACGATTTTGGCGATGTCGCATGGCGCAATTGGTCTTCTCAACGATTGGTCAATATCGTGGATGGTCGGCACGGCTAGATGGTTGGCTGACATGGCATGTGTCCTACAAGGAGTGGCATCACAAGCCATTGGTTTGTCGTAGGCTCGTGAGTGGGAATGTCCATGAGCAAAATGATGAGTAGTCGAAAAAAGTGCATCATGGTGACCACGACTGTTGGATCCGGGACCAAGGCAAAAGTAGTGTTGAATTCTTCCATCTGAGCTACCAAGGCATAAGAGGATCCCAATTCAGGAAAATTGAGCTTTGTCTGCAATATTCGAATTTGATGCTTGCATCTTCTCAAAATCTAGCCAAGACCATATTTGACACAACTGGATGGACACAGCAGTCGACATTGACTGGGTAGTAGGTATGCCAAATTGCCTCGTGCTTCAAAAACGAAACTCTCCATTGAGGCTGAAATCCTACTGTTATGCATGTAATAGGCACCTGGGTGGGGTCTAGTTGTCGGTATCTCCTCTTGTGCTTCTAAGATTTTCCCCCCTCCAATTTTGGAAGCTCCTCCCGATCAGCTTGGTCAGCAGGGCACAGACTTCCATAATGTCTTTTCGATTGAGGTGGAAGCTATGGACCTTACCCTTCCAATGGTTTATGTCTGCCACATCATCGACAGCCTTGAATGAGGTGATGGCCTCGTACCAAGTGTCGTGGTCGGGTGTGCGCTCTTGAGGTTGCTCCTCTTCTGTGTGGGGGTGCTCATTGACTTCTTCGTGATCCTCCTCCTCATAAGGACCTTCGATATCCGAGAAGAGCATGGGCTTAAGAATTTTATACCAAGTGTTGTTATCCATGTCTTCTATTTCCTCTGACTCGAGCGATTGCTCCTGAGTGTTGGTGGTGGGTGGTGTGGTGGTGTGCTGTGTAAGAAAACAATACAACGTCTGTGCTCAACAGATAACAGGATCTCATATGCAAGAAAGAAAAGCAGATAGTATGGAGAATCAAAATTTTGATTACTGTAAAACTGATACAATAGATGGCGCTGCCTCCCAGTCGTGCGCTCCTGTGTGAGAAGCTTCGATGGCGTGCTGGAAACAATAGAGGACGGAGGCTGGATGCTAAGGAATCAGGGTTGCTATAGCCAGTGATAAATATGGGCTTCACGGGCTTGCTCTTATATAGCCACCAGTCGTAGTTGGTTAGACCCCGAAATAGGCCATCGACCACACGTTAGAACCGCGGCGTAGAATAGAGCAACTTACCTACAGTTTTCGTTCGGCCTAGAGCCATCCGGGATTATCTAGGGCTCCAAACAGGCCCCGCAACCCGAGAGTAGGCTGCCTCGGGAAATCCTCCATCTACCCTCAGTGCGGTCAGCCATGGGATGCCTTCTCGCACTTGTATGTAGCCTAGTTGGCAGTGTGCCAACTCTATCTGAAGCCGTCCAGCCATCAGGCCACACATGGCCCCCATCTGGTGTCCAAACCAGGGCCTACCAGATAACCGAGCTACTCAAATGCCTTCTCCTCATATGAGGGGCTTACAAGTAGAGTTAGATGGTTCCCGAGTAGTTACACGAGAGTGGAGCATTGATATCTAACACCCCCCTCAATGTCCACCTGCAAGTGAACTTACTTTTTCGACCCAATGCCAAGTCGATGAAGATGCCTCTCCAGCAAGTCTCTTCCAAGAGCCTTCGTGTGTGTGAAGATGTGCGCAGCATTCTCTGTAGTCGGACAGTACACCAAATCGACCTCTCCATCCATGATGAGCTTGCATACAAAGTGATATTGAATCTCAATGTGTTTTGTGCGAGCGTGATACACCGGGTTCTTGGCAATTGCCATGCAACTCTGATTGTCACATGATAACTGCGTAGGCTTGTTCTGCACTGCACCCATGTCCCCTAAAATCCTCCTTAACCACACTGCCTCACAAGAAGCAAAACATGTTGATTTGTACTCAGCCTCGGTAGAAGAAAGAGCAACTGTGGGTTGCTTCTTGCTGACCCATGACACAACTCCAGATCCAAGTGAGAAACAGTAACCTGTCACTGATCTCCTGCTGTCCACGTCTCCCGCCCAATCCGAGTCACAGAATCCGGTCAAGGTGTTGCCCTTGGTATAGGTGATGCCATAATCAAGTGTGCCTTTGATGTATTTCAGCACCCGCATCCCTGCCCTCCAATGGTTCTCCCCGGGCTTATTGGAAAACCTGCTTAGTACACCAGTTGCAAAATTGATGTCCTGCCGTGTGTTGCACAAGTAAATCAAACTGCCCACAAGCCTTCTGTACTTCGCTTCGTCCACCAGTGGTGATGAATCCTCGTTTGAGAGCTTCACGTCAACCTCCATAGGAGTGCCAACTGTCTTACACTCAACCATGCCAAATGCCTTCAGTATCTCTCCACCATACTTCAGCTATGAAATGAAGATCTGTTTAGGCTCTTGCCAAACTTCAATCCCCAAACAGAAATACATCAGTCCAAGGTCTATCATTTCAAACTCTCTTCCTAGCAAATGCTTTGTCTGCGAGATCTTTTCCTCATGGTTCCCTGTTATGACAAGGTCGTCCACATAAAGGACCACGATCATACACCTGTCTCCTTCTCTGTAGATATACAAATTTGCATTAGATGGGCTCCTCCTGAACTTGTTTTGCAAAAAGTAGGCATCAATCCGCTGGTACCATGCTCATGGGGCCTGTTTCAGCTCGTAAAGTGCCTTCTTCAGTTTACAGACTTTACCTTCTGAACCGGGGATCATAAAACCTGGTGGTTGTTCCACGTATACCTCCTCCTTGAAATCTCCTTTCAGAAAGGCAGATTTTATATCCATCTGAAACATGGGCCAACTTTCCTATGCTGCTAAAGCCAAAACACTGCAAATTGTGGTTAGTCGAGCTGTGGGAGCAAAAGTATCCTGATAATTAAAACCATGTACATGTGCGAATCCTTTTGCCACGAGCCGAGCCTTGTACTTATCCAACGTGCTGTCGGACTTGTACTTGGTCTTGTACACCCACTTGGTGTTGATTACCTTGCATTTTGGTGGTCGATCCACAAGGTCCCAAGTGTTGTTCTTCATTATGGAGCCATACTCTGACTGCATAGCCTCCATCCACCTATCATCACCTTGTGCTTCTTCAAGACACTTGGGTTCTTCAGCACGGATCACCTCTGTCATCAAAGCGTAGTTCACCAAGTGTTCCTGCGCCCTTCTTTGCTCCTCTAATCTCTTGGACCGGCGGTGTTCGGATGATTCCTCCTCAATGGCTGGAGGTTCTCTGCCGTCCAAAAGCTGCTTTACCCACTTCGGGAATGGCCGTTGCCGTTGTGGTTCTGCAAGCTCTTCTTCCTCTTCTTTATCTTGAATCCTCCCAAGCGCTGTTGGGGGAGTTCGGTCTGCTGTTGGTGGTTGTGCTGGATGGATATCCTAGTCCTAGTTGTCTGGGAAGGAAGCATCCTCCTCCAATTGATGCGGCATTCTGAGAAGACCACATCGCGACTTACTATTACCTTCTTGGTAATAGGATTATAGAGATGATAACCCTTCACCTCTTCACTGTAGCCCAAGAAAATACGCTTCCGGCTCTTCGGTTCCCATTTGGTCCTACGAGCATCAGGGACATGCACAAAACAGTCACATCCAAAAACTCTGAAATGTGCAGCTGAAGGTTTCTTACCAGAAAAGGCCTGTAGTGAAGTCATCCCGTTCACAGCCTTTGTGTAGCTACGATTCAGAATGTAAACTGCCGTGTTACATGCTTCAACCCAGAAAGTCTTTGGCAAATTTTTCCCTTTCATCATACTCCTGCCCATTTCACAGATGATACGCATCTTGCGCTCTGCTACTCCATTTTGTTGTGATGTATGTGGCGGGTGTTTCTGCCTCTTGATCTCGTGACTTTTGCAGTAACTTTCGAATTCACTTGATGTGAACTCTCCACCTCTGCCTGATCTCAACTTCTTCAACTTTCTCCCCATTTCTTTCTCGACCATTACATGCCATTCTTTGAACTTACTAAAAGCCTCATCTTTAGTCTTCAGGAAGTATATCCATATCCTTCTACTGTAGTCATCGATCAGCACCATGAAGTAGTAGGAACCACCCAAAGCTTCCGTCTCCATCTTTCTGCAGAGGTCTGTGTGAACGAGTTCTAGAGGAGCCTTTGCCCTGCTGGCCTCTTTAGGAAAGGGTTGCCGATGTTGCTTGCCCATCATGCAAGCTTCACATAGATCAGGCAGATCTGTAATTTCTGGTAGGTCTGCAATCATTCCACTTTTATGCATCTCCTTTAAAGAACTAAGGTTTAGATGACCAAACCTCTCATGCCACAGCTTAGTGTTGCTCACATCGGCTTGAGCACTGAAAGCTGAGAGTTCGTAGATGTTGTTGCGCCATGTACCTTTACTAATGACCTTCCCTTGAAGATCGAAAATATGTGCGCCATTCTTATCGAAGTGAACTTTGAGGTCCCGATCTGTGATCGTAGAAACAGACAACAAGTTCCTCTTGATATCTGGCACATAAAGAACATCGGACAACTATTTTACAACTCCATCTGACTTGAGAGCAATCGTACCTTTTCCTTTTGCTAGACATTTTGCATCATTATTGACTGCTACCAAGATGTTATTCCCTACCGGATGTAGAGAGGTATACCAATCCTTCTGACTGGTCATGTGGCGTGATGCACCACTATCAATAATCCAAGGTTCATCCACAGATACATGAACTGCCTCCGTGCAAATCTCCTCAATTGCTACGAACAGCTCTACTGGTACTGCCTGCATGCTGTTACTGGACTCTTTCTTTACTCCGTTCTTCTCATCTGCAATCTTCTTCCGGCACTCATTCTGCTTGTGCCCTGCCTTGTTGCAATAGAAGCACTTGATCTTCTTCTTTCTCTTTTTATCATCAAAAGAAGATGGATTACCAGAGTCCTTACCCTTACCTTTCTTTGATCTAGCCGAGAAAGCCGAATCTTCTCCAGTCCTCATCTTTTGACGCATCTCCTCCTCCAAAAGCATCGCGCTGAAATCCTGAAAGTTGAGGGGTGGATTTCTGTTCTGCGTATTTAGCGTCATAACAAGACCGTCGTACTTTGGTGGGAGAATCCGTATGCACCTTCATGCTAGATTCTCGCTGGTGATGGTGATGCCAATCGCAGTCATCTGATCGCATAGATTCTTCACCGTGGTGATGAACTTCTCTTCCGTTTCAGACTCAGACAGTTTCTCGTTCGCAAGTTGAGTCTCCAGATTTTAAATCCGCGTCTGATTCGTGGTCTTGTATTGATTTTTCAAGGCCGTCCATGCCTCCTCCGCTGTGGTGACATGTTGAATTAACACCATGACAGAATCACTTACACTGCAGACAATAGAACACAGCACATCTGCATTTCTACTTGTCTACATGAGAATCTGATCCGTAGTTGGTACTATTTGTTGTCCTACATTGGTTGGATTCGGTCTCACAACTGGCTTCACGTCCGCCCCAGTAGTAGTATCCCAAAGCTCGTATGCGCTTAGGATGGTCTTCATCTTGAACTTCCAAAGTGGATAGTTAGTGTCATCCAACGTTTCGCTTTTGCCAAACGGTGGGATTCGCAGTCTTGCGGGCTGGGCCATCTCTCACAATCTGCTCACAAACAGAAACACACTACCAAATCTTCTTGCTAGAGCCCAAGCTCTGATACCACGTAAGAAAACAATACAACGTTTGTGCTCAATAGATAATAGGATCTCGTATTCAAGAGAGAAAAGCAGATAATATGGAGAATCAAAAATTTGATTACTATAAAACTGATACAATAGATGGCGCTGCCTCCCAGCTGTGCACTCTTGTGTGAGAAGCTTCGATGGCATGCTGGAAATAATAGAGGACAGAGGCTGGATGCTAAGGAATCAGGGTTGCTGTAGCCAGTGATAAATATGGGCTTCACGGGCTTGCTCTTATATAGCCACCAGTCGTAGTCGGTTAGACCCAATTGGGAGACCGACCCAAAACGGTTGACTGGAGGTCAGTCCTAAAATAGGCCACTGACCACACATTAGAACCGTGGTGCAGAATAGAGCAACTAACCTATGGTCTCTATTCGGCCCAGAGCCCCATCCGAGATCATCATCTGGCGCTCCAAATGGGCCCCGCAACCTAAGAGTGGGCTGCCTCGGGAAATGCTCCGTCTACCCTCAGTGCAGTCAGTCATGGGATGCCTTCCTGCACTTGCATGTCGCCTAGTTGGCAGTGTGCCAACTCTATCAAAAGCCGTCCAGCCATCAGGCCACACATGGCCCCCATCTGGTGTCCAAACTAGGACCTACCGGATAACCGAGCTACTCAAATGCCTTCTCCTCATATGAGGGGCTTACAAGTAGAGTTAGCTGGTTCCCATGTAGTTACACGAGAGTGGAGCATTGATATCTAACATGCTGTGAAGTGGAAGGTTGTGAGGGCTTAGTGGCAGCAATGACAGTAGAAGTGGGGTCTAGATTAGGTGCAGTGTCGGCATTAGTTGGTGGAGGTTGTGGGTGAAAGAGTTAAATAAAACCCATGCAGTATCGGTATCTACTTCACGTAGAGCCATAGGGTATGCTACATGTGAATCATCAAATTGGCTAATGCCAGTTTGAATCGTGTTCTCAATAGCTTCTAGGATATTGTTGTACATGACTATTATGCCGATAGGGGGATAGCGCTCGTTGTTTTGTGCAAAAAGGAGATTCAATGTGGCATCCCCTCAGCCATACACTTGCAGCCACTCTAGGCTTCTAGCCAATGATTGTGGGTTGCAAGGTAGGTCCTCTAGGTCAGTAGGCTTTAAGAGTTCGAGCATAGGGATTTCATTAGAGGAGTCTTGGATAACTTGCATCCATGCCAAAAATTGTATACAATAGGTGCAAGTGTTAGAATATCAGCATCATCCTGGAGGACAATGTCCTCATGAAAATATGCCATAGCTATTATAGGATGGACCATTAGGTTATTGCAGCGAAGGAGTGTGTCTAGGTCATTGGCGGAGAGTGGGTGCTCAAAATTGATATCACGTTCTATGGCGGCGGCAGAGATGGTGTGGAGATAATAGTTGAAGGTGTCTTCAACTGTGTGGATAGAGAATGCTAGTGAAGAGGCACGTGTGGAAGCACTCAGTAGTCACTCATGGAGGTCGTCTAGTTCCTGCTTGGGTGGTTTGGAGCTCTTCTTGGAGGCGTACGATCTATTGTTGCCACTTCTGTCCCTGTGCATTAGCTCGGCTTAGCCTTGCGCAAAGTTATAGATATCTGGGGTGGAGAGTTGTAGTATTTCCAAGGAGGTTGGGAGGCGAGGCTATTGTGTTTGTGTCTGGCCTATCCCTCTGCTCTCATTCCATCGATAGCCTCTCGAACTTGTTCTTGCATCAAACTCTCTGCCTACCACCCATAGGGCTCTGCAAAGGGGTTTGCAATTGCTCCTGAGTAATGTCAATAAATGGTTATTCTTGCAGTACAAGCTTCTTGAGGCCCCTGCTCCAGTCTAAGCTATTCTGCGGCTTCAACCTCCTTTTTGCAGTTCTCTTCCTCTTGTTGCCACTTGAGTTCCGCCTGTTGTTGCTATTGGAGTGCCTCCTGGTCCTATACTCGGCTTCAGTGCGACCGTATGCATGCATCCACTATAGACTTTGTTGGATTATTTCAAGATTGTAGGGTTGGTCTTCCAAGGCTTCAAGTTTTAGTAGCTCTAGTAATGGCATTGCCATAAGATAGTTGGCCATGTCACAGAGCACTCTGCACCATGCCATAAAATTGTTGATGATGGGGTGATAGCAGAGGGTGAAGATATCCATATCAACATCCAAAACCAAATCCTCATGGAAGTAGGCAGTAACTAGTATCGGATGTGCTTGTATATAGTGTAGTGGCGGAAGGCCTCATTGAGGTTGTGCAGTGTGAGTGTATTATCAAAATTGATGTTGTGGGGGAGTAGTGCGGCTATGAATGTGTGCAGGAAGTAAATGTACATGTCGAGGACCATGCGTGATGTGAAGCAAAGGGTTGAAGAATGGGACGATGCTTCCTGTAGCCTATCATGGATTTAATTAGGGTCTCATGTCACAAGGGAAGAAGCCAATGCTATCTAAAGGTCTGCCTATAGTCTTTGAATTTGCTACTCTCTTTGTTGGGAAGTTGCATAGAGTTGTTCTATTAGGGTGGCCTTTTGTTGGACCTTTAGCTCCAATGCCTACTTTTCTTCTACGACTCGGGCATGTTGTTGTTAATTGAGAGTGGTTTGTTGCTATAATGCCTCGAAGTTGGCTTAGAGGCTGTCCGTTCATGATTTTTCTATTGCTAGGGCCTCGTGTCTATATTAGCTCCTTCTCAAGCTTCTTGCCAATTTCAACTACCTATAGTCTAGATGATTCCACTACCTGGCGATCTGTATGCTCTTTTTGTAGCATGGCTATTGTCTGTCAGAGTTGGTGTGAGGTTTGGAGGATCTCTTAGTGTTACAACCTGAAAGCCTCCAGTTGTCGCTGATATAGAACATTCTATGCAGCCACAATGAAAGCATTGATTGACTACATGAAGGCTAGCCCCTTTATATCAAGGTTACAATCACGATGGATCAAATCCATGTACCCTTTAGTGGAGTTGTACAAAGTCGATGTACAAAACTCCATGGCCTATCGGTACAAATTTCGAACGAAGGGGGGTTGGAGAGGCATCTCTGCTCTTGAGCTGCTCCTGCCTATTGAGTAGGTGGCGGGGCTTTAAGGGCTCCTGAGAATCATGGGTGAGGTTCGTTATTTGCTCGTTGGGGCAGATTGATCACTTGGGCCGGTGCTCCCACTCTTGGCTAGCTTGTACTTCTACTGCCTTTTTTTGCTCTTCCTTTACCTAGAGCCTTTTGTGTTCCTCTTGCTATCTTAGAAGATATTGCTCCCATCTCTCTACCTCCTCTCTCTGTCTCTTGGCTTCTTCCTCTACTTGGAGCTTTCTAGAAGCCTCATCTTCCTATAGCTTTCTGGCTGCTTCATCTTCATGGACCTTCTTGGCTACTTCTTCTTCCTTTTTTTTCTTTGTCGGCATTGATCGGGTGGATGGTACTGATAGTAACCCAACGTCTCTATCTGCATCACCATAACCTTCCGGAATGGGATCATTGGAAACTGATGGATGATGGGCATCAAGAACATGGGGTTGCCGATCTTTTTGTCATGGTGGCAAATGCTAATGATTTCCCATTAAAAGAAATCTACCCATTTGGTGGGCTCCAGCTCATACAATCGTTGGGTAGGACCACTGAATGACGCTTTGTCATCTGTATTTGTGCAAGTAGCATGATGACTTGAGTGGATTTTGCCAATTGTGGATCCCTTATTAGATTGAGTGGTACCCCTCCCCAATGGATTTTATTGTTGTAGGGGGCCACTAATGCCAACCTTTTCTCCATGGCTCTTAAGGTCTGGTAGGGTTGGGAGATTACAGGCAAGTCGAATGCTCTCTAAATCATCTCCAATGTGAAATGGTAATAATGGAGCTAGCCATCTGCATGCACCTAGCTCGTGGTGCTTGTCACTTTATTGTAGTTGGCCATGAACTCCACAGCTTATCGGAGATTAAGGTGGCAGGGGAACTTCACTGCCACTGTCTTTAGCTCAATTGAATTAATATATGGCACCACTTCAAGGTCTTGTAGGGTTGTTTATGCTGCTACATTGTGGTAATACAACTTGTAATCCTTGATATTAAGCCAGAACTGTAAGTGCAAGACTATTGCAGGCACTCTTGATATTGTGTTAGAATTGTGAGTGCAAGACTAATCCCAGCACTCTTGTCCAAGTGGTGAATATTGTGTCACCTGTACTCCACATTCTGAGAGGTTGTGTACTTTTGCAGTGTCCTAAATCCTTTGCTTCCAAATGTTCCACGTGGTAAATTGTTGCTAGGTGGAGGACTTTGGTTCCTGGAATTGCTCTTGTTCCACTTGTCTTGGCAGTGGGATGGATATGGTATGGGAGAAGGAAGTTGTAACTGGCTAATGGAGAATGGAGGTGACCTTTGTGATCTCTTCAACAGAGAAGAGATCGCAAGTAGATACTGAGTTGGGTGGAGATGGACATGAATGAGAATGTTGAGTGGGGTGGTTTTGGAAGCTTTTGGGAGTGGTGAGAATCCGGAGACAATTTTGGCAGAGTTTCAATATGACCAAAAGTGAGCTCTTGAAAATGATTTTGTTAACTGCTAGACTGCACCTCCGTGCATGCAGTGCACATATGATGTGGTGTAGAAAACGTGGCAAAAGAAAAGTGAACAATGTGACCCTAGTCGTGTGTTGGCATGTGACTAACTTAATGATTGAAGTGCAAGTGGACACATGAAGTCTAATTACCTAACCAAGATGGATTGATTGATACGGAGTGGTGGATTAGACTATGGAAGTCAAAGGCTGACTTGACCTGCTCTATTCTCACCTAAGACTTAGACTTGCTATTTTCACCTAGACCCTGTGCATGGTGAACTAGAAGGGTTAAGTATGGAAGTACCTAGCATCCCTCCAAGCAACGTATTTGCCCAGGGTGCTTGTGAAGAGGTGCATGAAGCCTATAGAAGTGGTATTGCACATTCACTGGTACTGGCTTCCATTGACTAGAGCACCACTTGGAGTTTGGCATAGACTTGAGGAATCCATTGACTTTCATGTCTCTTGGCCAAAGCATTGTCATCTGCCTTAGATGTTAGTGTCGTAGAATGAGCGACAAGTTCTTGTGGATCCACCGCATATGTTTCCTTTGTAGATGTTGATGCTGAAGTTGATTGTGGTGGAGGGTGCCTCGGAACCCATTGAGCCATTAGGAAAAAGGGGAGCTCATTTTGGGGCCCTTTGGCCAAAATACCTTGCACTCGGAACCCATCGAGCCATTAGGAAAAAAGGGAGCTCATTTTGGGGCCTTTTGGCCAAAATGAAAAATAGCTCTCAACCAATGGCCATAGAGCCAACGTAACATGGGGAAATGTTAACATTTTTGAATTGTATCTGGATTGTCAGAGCAAGAAATAATGTTTTATTCATGTGCAACTATCAATAACAATTAAAAATTTTGGTCGAACTACTGACACGATTCTACTATTTGACAATGTCTCATTCAAAATACATCACCAACTGAAATGTGCTTTCCCTCCCAAATTACTCTCCCCTCCCAAATTACTCTTCCCGCTCTCTCTCTCCCTCTCCCTCTCTCTCTCTCTCTCTCTCTCTCTCTCTCTCTCTCTCTCTCTCTCTCTCTCTGTGGGTTGCTTCCTTATATGCATTCCTTCAACCTATAGATTGGGTTGCCTTCCATGAGTTTTGGGTGGCGATGGCAAACCAGTAACTCGAAGTACCTCTAAGAGCAAGGTACAAGAGCGAGCTCTTTCCTTTGTCAATCTCTCTCTTTGAATTTAATCTATGCTTGTGCAAAATTGTGTGTTTATCAGAATGTTGCAAACTAGAATATAAATTTTGCAAGTTTTTCATGGGTACAACAAACCATTGATAGGACCTCGCTCTTTGAGAAGCTTTCTTTATCAAAATATCAAGGAGCAAGGTACACCAGTGAGCTCTTTGCTTTCTTTTTTAGACTTAACATGTGAAAGTGTTAAGTTAAATAATATTCTTACAGTTTTTGGTGAACAAGAGTGTATTTATAAAGATGCTGCAGATTGGAATATAACTTCCTTTTCCAACCAAAATATTCCTCACATAAAAGACCACAAGGCATAGTTTGATCCATCCAACTTATCCGCTTCAGTCAGGGTGCCAAAATTTTCAGAAAGAGACATGATTGCACTTCACAAGTAACCTGAAAATAAAATGCAAATATAGATAGCAAATCTGCCCCAAAGGTGTTGTCACAAAGCACAATTCCTTTCCAGAATCACAAGGCAAAATGGGCAATAGTATTTGCTCTGTAAGTATTCTCAACTTTCAGCCTAACAAAGGCTCGATAAGCATCAACCAAAGGTATAAAATCTAAAGCAAATGTTTGTTTAAAAGGCATCCAATGATAGCATTCACTGTTAGCCAACCTTTGGCTCAATATGCATCCAATCACTTGCCCCCAATTCTGATTTTTGTCTTCTGCACGTAAAATATCACAAGAAAAGTGATCTCCCAATCCAAAATAGCTCCAAGATGACTCCAGAAAGAAGTCAACTAGACTTTGGGAGGTGAAACAGTCCAAAATCAGCAACAAAACTACTAGGAGTGAGGTCGCCCAACCCAAATGGTCCTCTTGGAGAAATGCGAACTGAAAATACGCTAGAAACTAATGAAAGAGAGCAAGGAAATGCCAGATCTGAAGTTGTCCAAGCACAGGATGCTCCAAGAAGCAGTTGGAGCTGATGTAGGGGCTGGAAATTGACAAAATTAGCAGCAAAAGTGCCTAGAATGAGGTCACCTAGATGGAGTCCTTAAGATAGGTGACTGGAAAAAAATGCTATAAATCAACAAGTGGAGCTGATTTTGAGGATGTCTAGCTACGAAATATCCCAAAAGCAGCAAGTTTGTAGTCACCTAGGTCTAGTAGTGACCCTGGTGAAGGTGTTCAACTACAGTAGACCTCCAGAAAGCTGCTACAAGAAAATACAAGCTAGCTGGACTGATTTCTTCACAACAGAAGTGACTCTTCGCGAGAGAACTGAAACCGGGAGTGGTAGAAGCACAGGAAGCAATGCGGGAGCCAAGCTCTGATACCAATTGTTGGAACTGTGAGGAGACATGAAGTGGATAACAAACACGAGAGTGTAGTCCACACACAAAGCTCCACTGAATAGTTCAACAATAGAAGTACAAGACTTGGGATATATATGAAACCCAAGTATAAAGTGAAAAGCCTAGACTAGAATGACTTAGACCAAGTCTAGCCTACAATACCATACCATTGTATGTTCTATCAGCCACTTGCTTGCTAGCCTTGCTACCTCTTGCTTGCTTACCTGCTACCTCCTACTTGCTTACGGTACCTACCAGCTCTCTTCATAGGTACCTTCAAGACCCTTGTTTGCAGCGACTGACACTCATCTCTCTTGTGAGAGATGTGTGTTGCAGTCTTTCATTAGTAATTAATGTTTATTTTGTTTTGTTTTGTTTACGACTCGCGCTCATCTCTCTTAGGAGAGTTGTGTGCTATAGTCTTTTTAAATTATTTATTTATTTTTTAATTGTATTTTAGTGTGTGGATAGACTAGAACTCATCTCTCTTGTGAGAGTTGTGTGCTGGAGTCTATTTTTGTTGTGTGTTGCAGTTTCAATTTTAATATAAATAATTATTTTTTACTTGAGGATGGCACTCATCTCTCTTAAGAGAGTTATGTGTTGCAATCTCAGTTTGTATAGAAATGTTTGTTTGTAGGAACTCTTGGGCTGGCACTCATCTCTCTTAAGAGAGTTGTGTGTTGCAGTCCAAGCTTAGTGATGTTTTCATGGATGCTTATTCTGGCACTCATCTCTCCCTTGAGAGTTGTGTGTTGCAGTCTAAGTTTAGAGATCTTTTCAAGCACACTTAGTCTGACACTCAACTGTCCCTTGATATTTGTGTGTTGCAGTCTAAGTTAGATGTCAAGCAATGTGCTCTTAGACACTTAGTCTGGCACTCAACTGTCCTTTGATAGTTGTGTGTTGTAGTCTAAGTTAGATATCATGCAATGTGCTCTTAGACACTTATTCTGGCACTCAACTATCCCTTGATAGTTGTGTGTTGCAGTATAAGTTAGATATCATGCGATGTGCTCTTAGACACTTAGTTTAGCACTCAACTGTCCCTTGATAGTTGTGTGTTGTAGTTGAAGCCTAGTGTTAGATGGTGAAGTACATGGTTAGGGTTATCTAGGTCATTTTTTCTGTAGGTTACACGCTTATTTTTTGTGTTTTGATTTTTTGTAGTCTGTTACATGATGTGAGCTTGAGTTCAGAGGTTATACCTAGGTCATTTCTAAGACTGCTGGCATTGTTAATTGTTATGGCTTAATGAGTTTCTTATTGCACCTGGCACTGAATTCTTTTTTGAATTATGGGTTGTAGCTTACTGCATATTAGATGCTCACGCAGGTGAGAAGAGGAAGTTTCAGCAACCTGATCTCACTAAGATTCAGAGAAAGGTGCTGAAAAATGAGAGTATACACTACTTAATGAATGTCAATTAGGACATCATTGAGATAGCTTTCAACAATGGTGAAAGCGGTGTACTCAAATTGGGGAGGACAATGGCAGAGCGTGGAGGGAGGACCTTGCATGATAGATTTCCAGAAGTATTAACAGTAGAGTTTATAGACCAGTATTTGCACCACTTCACGTTGGAGAGTCAACGATGCCTCAATCAAATAGATCAAGACATCAACTCCTATGACACGAAGTGGGAGGGTCTTGCTGTAGAAGCCAGGGTCACGTACATCAAGAATGCATGGAAAGGCTTCAAAGTCAAAGGAGCTACATCGTCCTCCCTTCCATCCATGCACCCATGCCTCCAAGCACAACTATAGCCACAAGCACCAATGCACCCATGCCCCTAGTCACATGCCGCATTGCACCCACCATAGCCTGCAACACCATGCATATGCACCAATGCATTGACCACAGCTTGTCTTCCCCCGTATCCCTTTTCCCTAACCTCTTCCATACCCACAAGCCGTTACCCCACTTGGTCCGCATCTCCCACCACATGCACACCCACATTTTGCCACATCTTTTGCTTCTCCGTTTGTGCCTCTTGCTGCACACGCAGACCAGTTTCCATCTCCTTCATACTCGCCTACACCAAGAATGCACAATATATTTGCACAAGCTGATAGATTTCCATCTCCTTCATTCTTGCCTGCACAAGCATCACATGGCTTGCATGATCATGCACCAGTGGCAAGAGCCATGCAGCCCATACTGCTTCAGCGACAAGACATTCGATTCACACCTAATGCGACTGTGGGAACAAGCACATGTGACACAGTCAACATGTGCAATCTTCTTGTCACTCCATTTGATCCGCACAAGATTCATGCATGTAAGGTGCTGAAGCTTTCTGTGCCCACCGATGCATTGAAGGCCAAAGCCATGGAAGAAGCCATGTGCTTGGGCGATGTCGTACATCCGGGCATCATCTGAGCTATAGGTCTAGTCCATGATCCAATGATACTATTTTCGTTCTGGAATGGAAATCGTTTGGAAAGATGGCTAACCTACCTTGGACATGATGGCAAGTGACCATCTCTAGTGTTTCACAGAGATGATGCAAAAATGCCTACTAGAGCTCCATGGGTCCGTGAGCATGTATTTGATATTTTAAGTGCACTATTCATATTACATGCACCAACGCAATGTCTTGCATAATTATTTGCATGCGTAAAACATTATGCTACACTTCTTGAAGTCATCTGAGGAAGTGTATTTGGGCATTTGTGATTAAGGAATGATGACTTCGTGCAGCACTAGGAAGCACTATCCAGCATTATTCACTAGTGATAGCCTGTGTTGAGTTCCATTGCAATATTTTGCCATGTTGCTCCAAAGTGCTTGTGAACCAATCTCCCACCTTTCGACATTGCACAAGATGTGTATGCTATGCCTCATCACATCTTGAAGATCTTAGACATTTATTAGACCTGAGTTCCTTTAGCTAGGACTAATTGGTCCCACAAAAGCAATACCCCATTTTTCAAATGGTTGATCCTATAAGGACTCTTGTCACGAGCATGTAATCTTGTTTGAGAGAAATGGAGGATCATTGGCAGGGGTCGTAGCATTTAATGAATTTGGTCGCATCTACCAAGAGAGTAGGCCCACCATAGTCATGCTTTTGCAATACCTTACGTGCCGTAAGCTCGCACCCAAAATGACCGCCAGTGATGCTCAAATGGGCTTCATCCAACAACTCTACAAACTCATTATCACAGATGCAGTGGTGCATTATACCATCCGTCCTCAATCGATAGAGTTGGCAGCTATCAGTTGATATGGTGCCATGTCCTTGATGAGTTTTCTAGCTTAATCCTTGTTGAGGGCATTGTCTTGAGGGAACCTATTGACCAATAAGTGTCTGATCTCCTGGTCTAGGAATAGTGGGGCATCTAGAAGATCATCTTTTTCTCCTATTGCAAATACAAGACATCCATAAAGTGGGTGTGACCCTTTCGTATAGCTACGGTGAAATCAAAATATAGAAGAATAAGCATCCACCACATCACGTGTCCTGTCATGCATGGTTTATTAACAAAATAAAGAAGGGCCGTTGGCCTATAAAGAAGACAAACTTGTTTGGCAACAAGTAGTGCCTAAGCCTCTTCACAGTGTTAACCATTGCAAGTCCTTGCCTCTCTGTCGTTGTATAATTCAATTTTGCATCATTAAGTTGGTAATTTTATACCATATTATACTCGCCTGGCTGGGCCACATGCACCCTATTGCAAACTTAGAGGCATCAATATCGACATGGAATATCAAATCCTAGTTTGGTACTTGCAAGATCGTGGCTGAAGCCAGAACGAGTTTGACTCTCATAAGAGGTTTGGCACTCCTCCGTCCAGTGGAAAATGATCAACAACTTATACAAAGGGTTGGAAATCTCAGCATAATTATAGATAAATCTACGATAATTACCCGTATACCCAGTAAATCTATGTAACCCTTTGCATTAGTGGGGGGCGGTAGCTCCAAGATGAGATTGATTTTATTATAGTCCATGGAGATTCCATTCTTGGACACAACATGTCCAAGTATAACCCCGTGTTTAAATCAGAATTAGCATTTGAGTGGGTTGAGGGAGATCCAGTAGAGGTGACACCTTTCGAAGATGAGTCAAAGGTATTTGATGTGGTCATCCCAATTGTAATGATAATATAGAATCACTTCTAGGAAGTCCCTCAGATATTCTTTAAAGCCATGATTATTAGTCTTTGGAATGTTATGAGAGCATTGGTGACCCGAAGAGCATCATCTCGGAAGCGTAAACTCCCCATTCCATGGTAAATGTGGTTTTGTGTTGATCCTTTGGCACTATAGATACTCAATTATATCCAAAAAATCCATCAAGCAAGTTATAGGCCTCCTTTCCCGTGACTCTTTCTAGAACATGCTTCATGAAGGGCAACGCGGGTAGTAGTCCTTCTGATTTGCAACATTTACCTTTTTTAGAGCAATGCATACTTGGATCTTACCGTTATTTTTTAGAACAAAGATGATTTGGGACACCAAGTTTGTATGCTTGATCTCGTAGATGAATCCTATGTTGATTAACTTTTGTATCTCTTCTCTTACAATCATCGCATATGTTGGACTTATCAAGTAGGGTCTTTGCCTCACTGGTCTAATATCATCCACCATAGGGATGGTATGTTGTGCAAACTCCGGTTACTTCCAAGCAAAGCGATCTTGATACTCATGCAAGAGGGCAATTAGAGCCTCTTCTTGCGTAGGGGTGAGGTCATTGACTCTGTAGAACGGTTTAAGATCTTCACCTTCTATGGCAAGGCCAGCTTCCTTGAACTCAGATAAACCATCATAACCATGTTGATTCCCCTCCTCTGCCATCCTTTAGCTTGCTTAAGAAGTATTTTATGGTCCTAGACCATATAAGCTTTAAAGTGCTTGGGAACTTGGCATAGATTAGCCCTCTCTTCTTTGTCGTCCTTCAAGGCTTTCAAGGCAAGTTGTTTCTCCTTAGGAGAAGTATTGATATTTTAGCCTTGGGGCCTTGTCTTTCTATGGATCTTTAGCTTCTGATGGGTCCTTACTCATGGCTATAGGGGTTTTGTCAACCTTAAGGGATCCTAAGGGGACCCTGTTCATGTTAATAGCCATTAAGCATGTTGACTAATCTAGCTATCGTGGCTGTAGGGGTTTCCTCAGCCTTAAGGGATCCTAGGGGGTCCTGTTCATGTTAACATACATTGAGCATGTTAACGGATCTGACCTATCCAACTCCTATGGGTTTTGAGCCACAAATGGCTTCGTTCTGAAGTAGTAGCCGAGATCGCCCAAATTGGCAAGGATAACACAAGATCCATTTGGAAGGTTGAGAGAATTAGCATATGCCTTGGTGCCATATGGGCCCAAGTGGTTGTAACAAGAGAGAGAGAGTGATACAAGGAATAGGGTTGGCCCTCCCTTCAAAAAGTGACTTGTATAAAAGGCCAAATGTTTGACTTTGGTCTTCATTGTGTACTTTCAAGGAATGGAATAGAAGCTCTCTTTTCTCTCATTCTCTTGCATTGAGTTTCCTTGTTCTTCCTTGTGTGTTGTCTTGTGATTGGCACTCTCCCTTGCTCCCATCCCCCTCCCTCATCCTCTTCTCCCTTCCCTCTCCCTCTCCCCTCTCTTTCCCCTTCCCCATGGAATCACTTGCACATGATCTAGTAGATGCTTGGGTGACACAAGCAAGCTATTTGTGCTTATGGAGCTCCCACAAGGAGTGTTTGAGAGTAGAGGCTTCGACGGCATTCCTCAAGATCCCCATGACACATGAGTCATTGTTGGAGACTACACAATTTTGTTGTTGTTGCTGGGGAGTTCGAGGTATGCTTCTATAATGCACATGCTTTCTAACGATATCCACCCATTTTACAATGATTCTAGCTTATCTAGAGGTGTTAATGGAGTATAGTCTAGTTTGGATGGAGATAAGTGTGGTTTTGGTGTAGTAACAATAGAAACTACCATTTCCATCCATAGAGTGTTTTTTACTCACTTGAGCTTGTTTTTTGTTGCCACATTGTAGGAGTAGTAAGATGATTGCTAAGGTGTATATGGAGTCACATTTCACTTGCAAACACCAAAAAATGAGTTCAATCAGTTCAAGTTGGCATAGGAGTGTGTTCTCAGCCACCACCTTCAAAAATCCTCATTTTGACACTTTTAGGTGGTTGTTTTTTTAGCTTTCTTGTTTGAAGTAGGTAGAGTAGGTAGTGTAGCTTCCACTCGTGCTCTCAAATCCTGAACAAAAATTTTTAAGTCTCTAGAGATCATAAAAAACCAGTTGGCAATTGTGCCAAACTAGGAGTCACTACTGTAAATGTAAAGCAGCAACTGAGGTAGTCGCTACTATATAAAGCAATGACTGACACATGGACTGACAGTTGGCCACCCACCCCACCTAACTCCACGTGGCAATTAATGAACTCACAATTGTCACTTCAGAGATCAACCCCCACTTTAAGACTAGCGCAATGATTGAGGACTCATTGCTTTATTGTGGTAACACATTGATTCGTGACCCACTACTATAAGCAGTCAATGTTATATCACCCGTTGCTATATTGAGTCGCTATATCACCTGCTACTATATTGCTAATGTAGCGACTACTGCCTTATTAATTAGTGTAACGATTGACAACAATGAAGCAACTTCTTAAGTCGCTGCTTTAAGGTTACGTAGCCGATTGATGCTTTAAGGGTCAGAAAAACATAGATTGGGCAGTCAGGCGAAGTAGGCGACACATGGGAGGGTGAAAGGAGTTGGAACTCGAGCCAGAGGATAGCACTTCCAATAACATCCTAATTGGTCCAACTAGTGCCGCACTATTAGTACCATCTAGGATCTCAACTTTGAGCTCATACTCGATGCCAGGTCCTGTGCACACTGAATCCTCAAGTTCAGGGGATGCTGTGAGCTTCAATGTTGAGATAAGGGAAAACATGAACCTAAATCCTGGGGTCTCTATGACTTCCCAACTCTAGCTTAGTAAGGTCCCAGTCCCCCATCCCTTCCACCATATCCTTGCAAATAAGGGAGTCATTCTCTGATCTCATGGGATGGTTTGGCTTGCCTACCCCAACCAAATTAATCTGTTTGCCAAGCAAAATAGGGTGGTTGAGGAGCAGCAAGACCCACCACAAACCACAATATCTAGTAATGCACATAGCAACCCTATAACCATATCAGCAGGTAGCTAAGGGACCCTCATAGCCACACGTATAGTTCTATGAGGGGGAACCCTCCTTCACAAGGACTTCTGAGCCCTGGCTACCCAAGTATTAGCCTCCTAGTTCTGAAGGACAAAGGGCTGATCATATGGACTTTGGGGATAACACCTTCCCAATATCAATGGCCCCTCATCCCAATCTATTTGCAACGTGGGGAGGAGCTCTAGAGAGCACTTCCTTCCCCATGTCTTCATCCTATCGACCGGTTCCAAATGTGGATATACCCATACCAAGGCCCATATTAGTAAGACCAATAGACCTGAGCCCATCGTGTATGCTGGCTCTAGGTCCCATGAGTCTGGGGCATTCCATTCTGATCCCTATCATGCTGGAAAACTTTTATAATCGACCCAAGGACCACCCACCAACTTTGGCAATGTGCCAGTCCCTCAAGCACCTCCACTCGTGCCACAGACAGTGGTACTCATTGGTGAGGCGATGAGGATCCATTGCAAGTGCTAGGAATGGGGGTGGCATCACCAATAGTTATGGGAAGGAGACTAATTTGTCATGTAGTCACCTAGTCACAATCTCCAAGCTCATCACTAAGTTCTTAGCCAAAGGAGATCCAGTCTCCCACGTAGAAAGGTTCAAGCAAATTAGCAAGACCTTTGGAGACATTGGTGACCTAAACAAAGTGAATGCATTTGGGCTTGGCCTTGATGGCAAGGCAACCCAATGGCATAGATCCCTAGGGCCTGAAGAAAAGATCAACTGGGAGACCCTATGGAAGGCCTTCATAGTGGGATTCACTCCCATAGGCCCAAAGTGGAGCCTGATCAACCAGTTGGACGAAGTTAAGCAAAAGGAGCACAAAACCCTTTGGGAATATATTGCAAGGATCAAACATCTAAATTCCCATTGTGAATTACATGAGAGGATGAGTGATGAGCGTATGTTTCCTCAATTCCTCATCATATTATAGGATGCAAAGTTACATGACCATCTATTCACCCTAAATCCCACATTTTTTGAGCTGTGTTGCAAGACTGCCGTGCTCTTGGATGATGACATGAAGAATAAGGCCCAGCCCGAGAAGTCACCCATTGCTCCCTCAGTAATATCTCATTCTAGTAAGCTCTATCGAGGGCAAGCAAGCCACCCAAGTGACTAAGGGTGCAAACATGGACAAGGTAGCCATAGACCTTTTGAATCGAGTAGCCCAACAGCTGAAGGGTGGGCTAGGCAAGGAAGGCATGCTTCATAGATGAAGGATTCTAACACTAATCCATCCTTAAATGTGAACTGCTGATGTATAAGCCATACCTCTAGAATTGAAACAAAAAATTTAACCATTTAATTTCTCAAATTATTTGATTCGGGTAGAAAACCTTTCACTATCACTCCAATATCATTTTAATTTTGGAAGTTTACAACCTCATAAGGTTATACTAGAAACACCACCTCCTTTTTAAGGTGCTTGTGTCTTATTCCTTTTCCCAAAACAAAATTTTATCTCTTTCCATCTCTCCCATACATCATATCCATTTGGTCTACTAAGTTGTACAATGGTATTTTCTACATCCACTGGGTGCAAGCTGATATCAAACTATGCAGGGAAACTATTTGTTTAGCCGATGCATTCATTGATCCAGGTGCCAGCCATAATCTGATCTCCTATGACATGTGTACTCATCTTCTGGCTTCAAGGTAACCTTAGAAGCCACACATGTTATGGTTCATGCCATAAATGGCTAGATTTCCCCTGCTATCAGCTATATTGAAATTCCTTTGTCAATTAACAACCATTGCGTGGCAAGTCAATTTTATGTTATGCTAGTAGGTGCCATGGATGAACATGTAATTCTAGGGAGGAAATGGTGTTGGATAGTCAACTGCTAGATTGACTAGCGAGAATGAATGGCTATACTAACTTATGACAGCTACACCTCAGTGGTCCCAATCGATGCCAAGACTTCAATTACATCATCCTCTGAAGAGAGAAAGGTAAACAAGCAGCCGATGGACCCCATGGTTCCACGAGATGTTTCCACCGTAGCCACACCCAAGAAGGATGATATTCCAACCCCAGTAGCATCACGAGCTCATTGAGGAAAGGGCTCATTCTGGCTCCCAAAGGACTCAAACACCGGTTCCTCTTCCTAGGTTCCACCAAGAAAGAGCAAAGGTACAATTCAGGCTACCCACTTTCCCATTATATCCACGAAGGCTAAAGCTACATGCCCTAAAGGAAACATGACAAGTAGAGGCCAAACCAAAGGGTCAGTAAAAGCGCCACTCTAGATGGATACTGAAGTAATTATTAGAAGCTCAGGTATTCTATCAAGGCAACACCTTCATATGGGTGTCCAAAGTATGCACCCTTTTTGGCGATCCTATGCGATGTCCTACATCATCTATGGCCCAAACCCCCGTAGTTACACAAGAAACTTCCTTTCAAAGAGAGGTAGTAACACAAGAACCTACTATTGGGGACTTAAGGGTTAATACAACAAAGGTCAATCCATGTGATGATGTACCCCTGAGTCATTATGCTACAGGAATTAATGGATCAAGTAACGGTAGACACAAAAGAATCTATCGCTACAAAAGGGATAGTAACACAAGAACCTACTGCACTCAAGGCAAAGATCAAGCATTAGGAAAAAAGGGAGCTCATTTTGGGGCCCTAAGAGAAATCCACAATTTCTTTTTTCTTTGCTAGTCCAAAATATGGGAAAATAATAAAATATTCATAAGTACTATAAGCATGTCAGAGAATGATAGAGGATGAAAGAATAAAGATATTCTTCTATATTTACTCCCATATCTCATGAGCATTATTATTCAATGCTCCTACAAGCCACGTCTTCCTCTCAATCATTTTCTAGCCATCTCCACGATCGTTAAGCTTCTCTGTCAAAACACCATAACTAATCTTGCCATATGCTTGTTTTTCAAAGTTTACTGCCGCCATCAAGAGTATTTGCCTTATGAAAGAGTAATGAAATCGCGAAGCAATGGAAAAACACTGCACTCAAAATGGCAACACCGAACTACAACTCTACATAACAAGTGAACAAGAGATGGCAATACCATCTTCATATTGATTTAACTGAAGAATATGTGCCTCTTCCAAAACGACAATAGATAGGTGCCATGTTGAGATATGGTACCATGAGCACATAGATTAGAGGCTAAGGTATGTGCTAAGGAGTGTACTAAAGTATCCACCCTAGGATGTGGACTAGAAGATGTGGAGATGCAGATCAAGGATATCCACAAGGAGAGATGTGGATCAAAGGATCCCACAAATGTTGACTATCCAAAGGGCACTCTCTATAAGAGGCCTATCATGTATTGTTGAGAACACACATTGCAAAAGATATAGATTTGCTATCTCCCTCTCATGTCTTATTTAGTGTGCTTTGAGCCTCCTTAGTCCTTTCGTTGATCTTGTGTGCACTAGGCTAGTATGATCCACACTTTGACATGGTATCAGAGCTTAGATGCTTTCACAAGCTTAGGTAGATTAGTGAGTTTTTTCTTTCCCATGCTTTGTGTATAGAGGATGAAATTTGGCACACCCATAGTATCTTTAGGGAGAGTTGTTATGTGTGAAACTATGTCCATGGAAGACATTTCAAGATTGATGCTGCTGTGAAGAAGGTGCTGTTGCAAAAAGTGTTCCTACAAAGATGTTGCTTTGCAAATGAAGACTTGCTTCAAAGCTCTCTGTCATTCAGCCACGATGATATGCTCTAGCCTCAACTAAGGACGACACACTCTCTATGATTCTCCATGGTAAGCACATCACTAATGAGCATTAGCCACTAAGTGCAACTACAATGGCTACTCCATCTGCCTCACGGGATGCCTCCAACTGCTTCTCTACAGCTGGCCCTCCTGCAACCAAGTTCACCTACAAATTTAAGGTGAACAATGACTCTTGAGACTACTCCACCGACTCCAGCAGCAACTAAACAAGCTGCCACCAAGAGCCTCGACTGCTCACCGTGCTCCAATGCCATCCTCCAAAGGGGTGCCTTATAACCTTCTAAGTCTCCTACACGTCCAGAATCCTGCTCGTCAGCAGTAACCAACTAGCTAGCCATAGACCAAAGAGAAGCATATGCTCAGGTGACCTCCTACAACAAGCCCCGGTAGTGACATCCACTCCCATTGATCGGCACCTGTTCTGCACAGGCATTCAAGCACCCACTCTACGATGGCTTCTCAACTTTGTCTGATCATCGAAAGTGAGCAAAGTTGCTTGATGAACGGTGCAGTGATAGAAGCCGCATCGCGCAGTATCTCCATGAAAGGTTTTGAAGCTAAGGTTCCCCTCACCACATTGACACGTGGTAGATAAAAATTGACCAGGGTTATTGAAAGCACCCAAGGTTCAATTTATGGTTAGGTTGAGTTGCATGGTTTAGTGGGACCATGGTTAAGTTAATCTAGACTTGGGTTAACTAACTTGGGTTAGTAGCTTGCCACATGGCACATAGGACCCAAGTCAAGTAACTCACACTAAACCATGGTTAGGTTTAGGTTCAGGGTTAGTTAAGTGCCACCTAAGCACACAGCCCCTACCAAGCACAATCCTACAAGCAGCATATGAACAACTAAGCCACATCATCAAAGGCCCCCTTTTTAATCAAAAAGTTCAACAAGCCGTAACTTGCAATCCAGGAGTAATTTGCACACGCTCTCAAAAGGAAAAGTGATCGCCTTTTTTATCTCTATGCGCTTGTCAAGTCAAAATCATTGTATGCAATTAGACACTACCATTGAAGTAGAACAAAACTGTTTAAAGCGTTTGCTATTTGCAAACCTATGTCTCTTATTTATGCATCTGGCTTATAGGAAAGTTTTGGAGCCCCAAAAGGAAAATGTTGATCCAAACGCTCTTCCCCTAAAACAAATGAACACTCTATTTTCAATGACTATTGCGAAAGGGATGATTGAGGAAAAGAAGTTTAAAACCATCAAACAAAATGTTGTGCAACAGTTAGTGGAAAGCAATAAAGTTAAAGAAACTAAATTCAAGAGGCTCTCAATGAGGGTGGAGTTAGCATGAAAGGTTATTCTTCTATTTTCAAAGTAGTATCATCAACTTTTAAAGATCAAAGGATCAAACGTGTGCTTCTTCCAAATCCTGCAAAAGTTTGGAATTTAAGAGCTTCACTCAATGAACAAGTAGATGATTTTATTGGCCAGTGGTTACATATTGAGGATGTATTTGAATGTAGTGAGGGGACCACTATGTATAATCCTTGGAATAATATTTTTGTTGATCTTGAACAATTATTAAAAAGAATGGTTGAATTCTATGGAATCACATTTGAAGAGTGCCAGGGACAGCTTATATAAAGTTAGATGAATGCGAAATTGTGAAAGAGAAAAATATTGAAAGAGTGACCATCACACTTATTAATAGGGCACTTAATACATCAATCACAAAAGAAAACTCAAAGCATTTCAGTGTACAATTAGAGAAGCACATTTGGTGGTTGAGAGCATTTGAGGTAAGCGTGAACTTTCATTTTTCAAATATATTACTGTTTGATTTCATTTATTAGATCTAGATGCTTCAATATAGTTTCTTCTTAATGGCAGGTAAAGACAGAGGACAAGCAAACCTTGTTTTGGGTGTTTCACCATACCAAAATACTAGAAGTCATCAAAAACCAGGTTCAAGGAGGGAAACTTTATGTTGAAGGCAAGGGTGATTTCCGCCTGATCAGTTTGTTCTAGGGGTAGACTAGGTGATGCTTATTGATTGTGGGGAGCCTTCTTGCTACAAAGAGGCTATGATGCGCGAGGATCAATGCAAGTGGGAATATGCTATGCAATTAGAGATGAGTTCACTTATGAAAAATAAGACTTGGGACTTGGTTTCTTTGCCACATGGAAAGAAAGCATTGTCATGTAAATGGGTCTACAAGATGAAGGTCACAGGTGATGGCATGCCTAGGTACAAGGCCCGTTTGGTCGCTAAAGGGTTCAAGCAAGAGAAGGGTGTGGACTTTGATGAGATATTCTCTCCGGTTGTGAAGATGACCACACTTAGATGCATGCTTGGACTAGTGGCAGTAGAGGATATGGAGCTTATGCAGATGGATGTCAAGATAGCTTTCTTGCATGGGGATCTGCATGAGGAAATTTACATGGTGCAACATGAAGGCTTTGAAGAAAAGGGCAAAGAACATTTAGTTTGCAAGCTGAAGAATAGTCTCTATGGTCTTAAGCAAGCACCTAGAGAATGGTATCAGAAGTTTGATGCTTTCATTCGGTCCCAAGGTTCTAGAAGGAGTGAAATTGATCACTGCCTCTATACTAAAAGGGCTAAGGATAATAGCCTCATAATCCTGGCACTATATGTGGATGATATGCTATTGGCTAGCAAGAATACTTATGAGGTAGATGCATTAAAGGCCAAGTTGCATGAGGCCTTTGATATGAAGGATTTTGTACTTCCAGGTCATATTCTTGGTATGCGCATCATGCGTGATCGGAGTAGGAAACTCCTTTGGCTTTCACAGAAGGAGTATGTTACAAAAGTATTGCAACATTTCAATATGGAGGGGGGGAAGGCAGTGAGTACTCCATTGCCTCCATATGTGAAACTGAGTCATACAGATAGTCCCAAATTAGATGAGGAGAGGGCCATGATGGCCAAGGTTCCTTATGCATCATCGGTTGGGAGTCTTATGTATGCTATGATAGCTACTACACCAGACATTGCATTTGCAATGGGAGTTGTTAGCCGGTATATGGCTAATCCAAGAAAGAGGCATTGGGAGGCAATTAAGTGCATCATGAGGTACATGAAGGGTACCAAGGAGATGTGCATCTACTTTGGTAGAGGAGACATGTGTGTACTTGGGTACATAGATTCAGACTATGCAGGGCATGTGGATAGTAGGAGATCCACTTCTGGTTATGTGTTCACCTTTGCAGGTGGTGCAGTGTCATGGATGTCTCATGCACAGAAGTGTGTTGCTTTGTCTAACACAGAGGCTGAGTATGTTTGCAGCCACATAGGGTTGCAAGGAGGCTATATGGCTTGATCAGCTAGTGGGAGATTTGGGGATTCATACCGGTGTATCGACATTGCATAGTGATTCTATGAGTGTTATTTAGCTAGCACGAAATCCGATCTTTCATGCAAAGACCAAACACATTGAGGTCAGGTACCATTTCATTAGGGAGGTACTTGAGGACAAGCGCATAGAGCTTGTCAAGGTCCGTACAGATGATAACCCTGTAGATATGCTGACAAAGAGTCTACCTAGTTAGCAGTTTGAGTATTGTTGTGTATTGATGGGCATTGGATAGTATGCTCCTTGGTTGTTCTCCCTTAAAGGCACATTGTCCTTTAAGTGGAAGGTTGTGGGGGTTAAAGGTCACTGTGACTTTACCCCGCTTATGTACAATACTCAAACACATATATAAATGAATGAAAAAGAAGATTAGGGTGTTCTGCACCCATCAAAACTTATGTGGCTCTCTGTTTCTCTCTCTTCGTCTTCCATTCTTGCTTCCGTTGAGAGCACTCTCAATCCAATCCTTCAATAGGACATAGCTCCATTTACTGTTTGTGAGTTTAAGGCTACAAGGTCCAAGGCTACAACCTCCTTGCTCTCTTCCTCAAGATTAATATCCTCCTCTTCTAGTTCTTGTGCCTCTTCTATATTTTTGCCGTTGTCTTCAATATCAAGTTCTTCCCCAGGATCTTCCATGGCCTCTTTTGGCATGTCTTCTGTACCTTCATGACAAAGATTTAAAAACACAGCAAAAGCAAGGCTTACCTCCAATAGCATGCATCCTTCACTATGAATATTACAAACCACTTTGTATTTTTTTGGAAAGCTATCAAACCTCCTATTGATGGGAATCCAAAGCTTTTTGCCTGTAATCAAATCCTTTGCATGGACATATGACTTCCCAGATATGATTACTTTCTGTTTCTCTGAAATTTTTTGAAATAGCTCGTCTGCTAAAAAATCTTTGTGGCTCTCCAAAATGGCAACATAATCTAGCTCTTTATTCCACATCTCATAAAATAGATGGTAATCCTGCTGAAGCATCATACTTCTCAAGAAAATAAAAAAGCAACAAATTTGTAGGTTTTTGTGCTTCTTTTAATGTGTTCCCCTTCAATGGGACTATTGTTTTTACAAAAGACATCCCTAGAACACTTGCTAGCTCAATTTTATTATTTCTCTCCTTCTTTCTTGAACTTCCCTCTCCCTGAAAAAGGAAAGATAATCCCTGCAATCTCCTTTTCATTGACAAAATTGGCGATTATTCCAGTAGCCCTTGCACCAAAAATTGAATTATCACTTTAAATTTATTATCTTCAATCAAAAAAGCAATTTCAATAAAGTTATACAATCCAAGTTATAAAAAGCAATTTATCATCTCTCTCCACAATCTAAATGAAACCTTTCAATAAAGTTATACAATCCAAGTTATAAAAAGCAATTTATTGTCTCTCTCCATACAATCTAAATGAAGCACCTTTCAATAAAGTTATACAATCCAAGTTATAAAAAATAATTTACTATCTCTCTCCACAATCTAAATGAAGCACCAACAATAAAATTATGATTTCCATATCCTTTGATTTATCATTGGCTTAATGAGAATAAAGGCTAAGTCATCGCATATCACACCAAAAATTATAATGCATAGTCCACTAAAATATCTATAACATTGTTGGAAGTTATTTTTATGAAAATCATAAAGAAAGTATATTGGCTACATGCTTGCAGATGTCAATTATTGATGAGAAATGGTGATTGGAAATACATGTTTCAAATATAGTCAAAAGAACTACTTTTTAGAGCTCTTTTTGCCACTCTTGCTTGACTTTGCCTTGTCTTTCTTCTTTTTTCCTTTCATTTTTGCCTCCACTTTATCTTTTTCCATAACCTTTTTCCTCGTCCTCTTTTTGCTTCATTTCCAAAGGTGTGTGTCCTTCTCATGTGATCCAAAATTTCATCTCATCAATTGAATCTTCTAAAATTTCTCAATCAAACTTGTCAGAATCTGAGACATAGTAGTCAACGCTGTCTTGTGTGCTAGGAATGAGTAATGCTCTAGGTAGAGTTCCCATTTCAATAGGGGGTTCGACAATATCTTTGTATTGGAGATATAGTTGTTCTAAATATGTTTTTAAATCCTGCTCGGTTGGAGTCATTGGAACCTATGGAAATTCATCATAATGTTAAAAAACACATTGAAAAATGAAGGGGATGGAAAGGGAGTGAGAGAAAGAGAGAATGCACCTTTAGAACCTTCTACAATAGGCCAAACTTGATCACACCCAAGCGAGACAGAGTGGACCAAATGTACTGGATTCCTCTTCTTCTCTCTCTCTCTCTCTCTCTCTCTCTCTATTTCCCTACATAAAACATTGGGAGGTATATCTTGAAAAAAACGAGTGTCAGAGCTGAAGGAGAGCTTAAGGAAAGTGATCCACAACATAAAGTATACAAAAAGTGATCGAGGACAAGATTGCCTCGAAGAGCGTGCTTCCTTCACTATACGTCATTGTCTATTCTCTCACTTTCTATCACTCTTGAAGCAAGGATAGCTAACTGTGCATCCCTCACTATCGCTCCCTCACTTTCCTTCTCTCACTTTCCTTCCCATACGATGGCTAGTTACTACGTGACTACATTTATCGAACTAAAATTTTGTCTTAGATCCCTTTTATATGGACCCATGAGCGGTAAGTCATTCAAGGAGGATATGTTACAAACATGGCTGCTTGATTTGAACTCAACAAAAGAGGTGAATATCTCTAGCTTTCTTTTTCGCTTCATTGAGTCATGTAACCCTTATGCTTATGAGCTAAATCCTTGTACAGGATATGGCAACGGCTAGAAGTTGTATTGAACGAAAAGGTGAAGATGAGGAAAGCCAAGAGCAAAAAGAGGAGTTGTTGAATACTTACAAGTCGGCAAAAGATTCGAAGCATCTTATGAGGAGAGTCTGTGGCAAGATTGCAGATGCCAAAACTGGTGAGACAAATGGCCTGCGGATTTAAATTCTACTTGTTTTCACAAAGCCAATGCGATATTAGGCACTTTGGAGGACATATGCTCTCTCTAATGGTGTAATAGACAATTGATGGAAATATACTTCCATAGAGACTTATGTGTTTTCTAAAGGTGTAATAGATAAGTAATGGAAATACACTTGCACAAAGACTTTTCAGTGCTCTAATGTAATAGAGAAGGGATCAAAATATATTTCCCTCTCTCTCTTGCATAGACACACACACACACTCTCTCTATCCTCTATAGCCTTCCTCTCTCTCTCTCTCTCTCTCTCTCTCTCTCTCTCTCTCTCTTCATCTCTCTCCCTTTCCCTCTCTCTAGCTCCATCCCCACCCCCACTCCCCCATTGCCACCTCTCTCTCTCTCTCTCTCTCTCTCTCTCTCTTTCAGAATAAGGACTGTTTTAGCAAGTGCAAGGATTGGAAAACTACTTGTCTTTACTAAAAGTAGTTAGTGCATACATTAAGCGAGGGCAAGGATTGGAAACTCTCTCTCTCTCTCTCTCTCTCTCTCTATGTGTCTCCCTCCCTCTCTCTCTCCATCTCCCCCCCCCTCTCTCTCTCTCTCTCTCTCTCTCTCTGTGGGGTGTGTGTGTGTGTGTGTGTGTGTACATAGAGTGTGTACAAAAGAAAGCGATTAGGAGGGTTGGGAAATTCCCAACCCTCCATATCACTCTCTTTTATACAGTCTCTCCCTCTCCCTCCCCCTCTCTCTAGCTCCACCCCCCGCCCTCTCTCTGTGCATCCCTCTCCAATTAGATACCCCCCCCCCCCTCTCTCTCTCTCTCTCTCTCTCTCTCTCTCTCTCTCTCTCTCTCTCTCTCTCTCTCTCTCTCTCTCTCTCTCTGTCTATCTCCCTCTATAGCTAGATCCCCCCTCTCTCTCTGTCTCCCTCTTTAGCTAGATCCCCCCCTCTCTCTATCTCCCTCTGTAGCTAGATCCCCCCTCTCTCTCTGTCGCCCTCTCTAGCTAGATCCCCTCGTCTCTCTCTGTCTCCCTCTCCAGCTAGATCCCCCCCCTCTCTCTATCTCCCTATCTCTCTATCTCCCTCTTTAGCTAGATCCCCCACCCCCTCTTGCTCTTTCTCCCTCTACAACTAAATCCCCCCCTATCTCTGTCTCCCTCTCTAGCTAGATCCCCCCTCGCTGTCTCCCTCTCTCTCTGTCTCCCTCTCTAGCTAGATCCCCCCCTCTCTTTGTGTCTCCCTCTCCAGCTAGATCCCCCCCCCCCTTTGTCTATCTCCCTCTCTCTCTGTCTCCCTCTCCAGCTAGATCCCCCCCTCTCTCTCGCTCTCCCTCTCCATCTCTCTCTCTCTCTCTCTCTCCCCCCCCCCCCCCCCCCCCGATCCAAGAGAGGGAGAGAGAGAGAGAGAGAGAGAGAGAGGGAAAGAACTGAGAGACAAACAGAGAGAGGGAGAGAGAGGGAGACAAGCAGACAAATAGAGACAGAGACAAACAGAGCTTGGCTATTGGCTTTTCTATGTCCCTTTTCTACCTTGATTGGCCCTAGCCTTGCTGTGCATGAGCTGGCCCTAGAGGACCCTGCAAATCTTCTCCGACTTGCCCATGGCTAGATTCAAACTTGCACATGGATGAGACAAATCATTGTATTCCATGAAACCTCAAAACAAGTCTTTAATGTGTATATAAACCCTTTTCAAGGTTGCTTTTTAGTCTTCCCCAGACATGATACACAGTGATATCTGATGATCCTCAAATCGAGCATATCTAGCATTTTCTATGTCTATCTCTTAGAGCAAAACAGGTGGTATCTTCAATGGTATAACATTCCATCAGAGAACTTCCCCTTGTAGGATGAACCAACACCAACTAGCATGATAGTATTGTTGGGTGAGGATGCTAAGGAAGCATTGCAGCTCTAGCATAGCATCCACAAATGCCCAAGTATTTGTCATTGGCCCAAGCATGTTGACTTTGATAAATGAATAATGCTAGACTAATTACAAAGTTTACTCCATGCTATCTATCAATAGTTGCATCAAAGGATAGAGGGGTAAGAAGGCTACATAAATTTTGATAAAGAACTGTATTCTGTTCATGCCTACACTATGTTCGGTCATGCCTTTCATGAGAGAGAGAGAGAGAGAGAGAGGACTTAGGACTTATGTTTTATGATCTCACATGTAGTTAAGCATCAATCACGACGGTAAGGATGAAGGCTACTGCCAAGAAGACGGACAAGGGTCCACCCATAGCAAAATTGGCAACACTAAGAGGATGGGATTCACATTGAAGAAAAGGAAAGCCAATGCATCTTCTCAAACAAGCAAAAAAGAAAAGATTTACACAAAAGGTCAATAGAGATAAGAAGGGCCTAGAAAGCCATGGGACTGTGTATTCCCAAGGCTCCTTTTCAAATGATTGTTAGGCAAGTTTGTGATGATATGAACTTTGTGGGCCTTGGATACCAAAGGCAAAGAATAGTTATTTGGGCATTGCAGGTTGCTGCCAAGGACTTTTTCGTAGACTTTTTCCAAGATACATTTCTTCTTGCAACCCACAACCATAGGGTGATAATCATGGCAAAAGATATCACCACTTTAAATATGGTTAGATGGAGATATGATAAACTCTTGAAGGCTATAAATATGATAAACATTAAGATGAGGGACATTTTGCTGATACCACTTGCTCGAATGCCAAAATAAGATGAGATGACTATAGAGGTAGTGACTCAAGTGACTCATGGAATAAAAACAAGAGCAAAAACAACCTTTGAGGAGGTGCAAAGGATAAAATATAAGGACACCAAGTGTCTTCATACCTTGTCCACTAATCTAGATACTGCAAATCTAGAGCTACATGTTCTCAAGTGTCTAAATACACTGGGACCTACTGTAAGGATAAGTTTTACAGATGTAGAGTCAATGAGAGAGTTTACCCTAACATAAGATTGTCTCAAAGCAATCAAAGATAGAGCAGGACAAGATACCGATACATTATCCTTGTAGGATTGAAGTAGGTTTTTCTTTTTATATATCAATTTAGACAACCACTTATTTTGAACACTATTCTAAATTCCTCTATCAAAAAAAAGTTACATGAGGAGATTCAAGGTATGGTACATATCGTGGACCTAGGTATCTCCTTCAAAATGAGGGATCCCAGGGAGCTGGTGGACCAGCTTGTGAAGTGGTTCACATACTACAATTTCAAATCTATGACCCTAATTGTCATCCCTTACCATTCAGAGTAAGTGATTAGTAAGTACATTGCATAAGGAGCTAGATTGTTATTTTCAATCCACAAATTCTAATCTTTACAGCATTTGTCAAATGAAGTCGACATTAGAGTTTTGCTATAATACATCTACCATCAAAAGAATGCTTCTGCTTTAATTCAATTACACATACTCATCAAGAGATCGATCTATAAGCGAACTTGCAATGCCTTAAATAAGGATCACAAATTTTTAAAATAACAAATTATTTATTTTGTTAATGGCAAATTGTTACAATACTAGAGAAATTGATTTTCCATTGTTATTTGTAAATGTTAAATGATATAGTTACAATGCTGATTATGGCTGTAGTTTTAGAGCAAAAACTATTGTAGAGCTTCTCTAACTCCAACAATACGAGCCTAGAAAGGTTCAACTACTAGATCGAAGGTGAGATCAAAACATGGAAGAGAAGGTGGTGGATGAGGAAACAACAGAAGCTCCTTGATCAACCTTCTTCATAGGATCATCCTAGGCATTGGATGCCAACTCTTCATAGCATCCACCATCGCCTGAACGGCAGTGATTGTCTGAGAATCATCAATTTGTTTGACATTATAATTTATAATTTTTATCCGTTGCCTCACAATTGTATAATTTTGAATTATCTCAATAATCCCATTTGGGATGTCTCTACACAGAATTCTCCTTTCCCTTCACTGCAATACTATCAACATGTAGTGTTAATCAATGATTCATTCAAGAATAAATAAAAAACATTGAGTCATATTCAAGTCTTAGTTTACCTTCTTGTTATTCAGAATGAATGAGAATCTTTCTGTAACACTGCCCTTTGTCTCCATCTAGATGTCCTAGCGTAATCGAGCGAGTGTGCAGCATTGTTTGAGTGATATAATTCCCAATAAATTGTCACTCTCATTAATGGTGATATTCAGTGCTTCATTCTCAGGACCAAAAGAGTTCAAATCTTGATCTATTGGAACCAATTGGTTCCCAATCATTCTACTGTGTTTATAGTAAAAGGTTAATATGAAATTTTGAGTGGCAATCATGTACTTAAGTTTAATGGAGTTGTGCACAACCTCACAGTATACTTGGTTGGATGTTATCACGTCCCAACCATAATCCAATAAGTCAGGAATTCTTTCAGCACCATTTGCATTATAAGTGAGCATCATCTTGCAAATCTTGATAGAAAATTTATTGAATAGATCTACAAAGATTGTTATTGGCATGCAAATAGTTATTTTGTTGATTCTACTTGCAATCCCTGGCCGCAAGTATCGTTGTACTTCTAAAAACAACATGGCTCTATATGACTCTGTTACAACACCATGAGGAATTGGCCAATTAATGGTATTCCATGTTGGGAGAGCTAGTTTCTTCAACACACCATGTGTGTTGGCTTTATCCAATAGTTGGTAAAAATGATCATAGAAAAAGACTCCTAACTGAGCTAACTGTGCTGCCAATCTACCTTGATATTGCAATTCTCCTATGGACCCATGTAACACATCCATGAATCCTAAAATGCATTCCTAGGCTACCACTTGTGATAAGATGAAGGATATATATCTGAAAATAAAAATAAAGACATTGAGGTTCAGAAAATTCTCTGATTATGAAATATAAAATTCTCAATGAAGTCACTTACAATTTGGTCTGTGTTGTGGAAGATAAGTTGGATAATTCTCTCGCAACACAAGCTCTCTATGCATGTATACATGTTGAACCAATATTTCCTTTATTGATTTCATTCCCTCCTTGGTTCTAAAATCTTTCACCCTACCCTTCCAAGATGCCAAAAAGAGATTAATTAGATGTGGCTTCTTCCTTCTGTTTGGTTGCATGAGCACCCAACTTCCTTTTGATACAGTTAGTCTTTGCCAGGAGCCATCCATAGTAACCTTGTTGGCAACATCGATGGAAGATATAGAGGAAAGAGGTCGACGAGTGAGGGAGCTCACGTCTATAGCTTCGTCCTCAACAGTTAGATCAACGGCACAAGAATGGTTCTAATTATCGATGCATGCCATTGAGACTAGTATCCAAACTTTTACTCAAACACCTGAAAACTCAATGGACATATCAAAGAGCACACATTATACTCTAGTCTTGCATAAGCACGATCTTCTTATTAAAAACTTTAAGAATATTATCAAAGAGAGAGATTTACAAATCAACGACATCATTCTCGTACCTTGCGCTTCAATGATCAACAAAGCTTCCTAAAAAACTAAGATCAGTTATTGTGTTGTCGTCCCCATGAAAAACTTTCAAGCATCTCATCCTCTTTCTGAGGAGCAAAAGAAGTTTGACCGTCTCAATGCTCAAGCACTTTCTTTGATTTCCTTGTTGGTGAAGAGGCACATCATGAAGACTATTAAGTCTTGTACTTCTTCTAAGGATGCTTGGGACAAGTTGTCCCGTATGCATACTGTTAAGAATATGGCCAGGGTGATTGCACTCAACAATCAGCTTAAGGATCCGGAAATGATTGATGGTCAAACCATCATAGAGCATGTAGCAAAAATTATAGATTTGCGAGATCAGCTTGCAAATGTTGATGAGGAGATTGAAGAGAAGAGATTGGTCTCTATCACTCTTAATAGTCTTGCTCCTTCATATAGTACATTTGCTACATCATTGAGCATCACTCTCAGGGTTGGTTTGTTATTGCAGGAAGAAGAAAGAGCTCATAATTTTTCTCGTGGCTCTTATGGTAGTGAGCAAGCTCTAGCCACTAGGGAGAGGGGAAATTTTTAGAAATATAAGCCTAAAAACAACCAGCCACAAGGGGCAAATAATAGTACCAATAATGCTGGATCAAGCAAAGATGCTAAGGTGAAAAAGGATAGATGCAATTACTACAAGAAGCCATGCCATTACATTGTAGATGTCAAAAATGCATTGCAAATGAGAAGAAGAGGCAAGGTAACTCAAACAGTAATTTTGTGGCTCATACTGAGAACAATGCATCTGGCTCACATGCACACTTTGCTCAGGATGATTAGGATTTTGTATTTGCAGACACACTCTCTGAGATAACTTCTAGGGGGGATTGTGATTGTGATCATGCTATTGCTCATAACAATAATGATGATCCCTATTCACTTAATGTGAATGAGAATTGGTATTTGGATGGCGGTGCTTCACATCATATGACTCCTCATAAGGAGTGGTTTGAGAGCATCAAACTTGTGTATGGGCGGCAGGTTACTTGTGCCAATGATGCTTCTCAAGACATTACAGGAGTGGGACATATTCCCATTAAGCTTGATAATGGCAAAGTCAAGTATATTCGTGATGTTTGGTATGTTCCAGAGTCGCGGAAGAATCTTATTTTAGTTCCATCCATAGCTCATGATCAACACATGCTTGTGGAGTTTCAGAATGATCAATGCCGAATTAAAGATCCTAGAAAGGGATATGCAGTGGTTGCCATTGGCACTTATGATAAGGGTCTTTATAAGTTGGATGCTAAGCCCCATGTGCAGCATGCCTTGGCTACGTCTAATGCATCTTCATGTGACTTATGGCATGCTAGATTTGGTCATGCACATCATAGAGCATTGGCATACTTGCAAAATAATCAAATGGTTGAAGGGATGCCAAAATTGCAGCAACCATCTAGTTCTTTTTGTGAAGGGTGTATTATGGGAAAGTTGCACCATTTGCCTTTCAAAAAGGATGGATCAGTCAAAGCCATACATATACTGCAGCTTGTGCATAATGATGTATGTGAGGTGAATGTGTGGTCACATCATGGTACCAAGTATTATGTGTCTTTTATTGATGATTACTCCAGATTTACATGGATCTGTCTCATGAAAGCGAAATCTAAGGTGTTTCATTGGTTTTAGGAGTTCAAAGCACTTGTTGAGAACCAAACTAATGCCAAGATCAAAACATTTAGGATAGATAGAGGAGGGGAGTACATGTCTCATGCCTAAAAGAATTATCTAGCTCATCATGGGATTCATCATCAGAAGACATGCCCTTACACACCAGCTCAAAATAATGTTGATGAAAGAAAGAATAGGACTCTCATGGAGATGACCAGATGCATGCTGAGCTACAAAAAGATGCCTAAAGTATTTTGGGGTGAGGCTATAGTTACAGCCACATACATCCAAAATAGATGTCCAACTAAAGCATTGGTGAATCGGACTCCGTTGGAGGCATTCTATGGATATAAGCCAAAGGTTAGCCACTTCGAGGCCACTTCAGAATTTTTGGATCAGTGGCATATGCATTAGTACCAGATCAACACAGATTCAAGCTTGATGATAAGGGAATCAAATGCATATTTGTGGGTTATAGTACTGAAAGCAAGGGCTATAGGATTTACAATCCCGAAACATGGAAAATTATCATAAGCAAAGATGTTTCTTTCAATGAAAATGATTGCTTTATGCCTAATGATTTACATATGCCCATTGAGGACACTATACCTTTGGATATTGTTTATTTTGAGTCAGAAGATATGCCATCCATGTGTCTAACACACCAAGTTCTTCCTCCGCTACATCTGGAGAAATTCCCCATATTGATGAAGGTAGCACTTCTGAAATTTCAGTTCAGAAATCAATCAATGAAAATCAACCTATTGTCTATGAAAGGAGGAGGGTAAAATTTGCAGATCAGTCATAGCCTGCTGTAGCTAGTCAGTCCCTTCCTAGATGGGCTTGGGCTACCATTCAGGATCCACAAAATCAGCCTGTGTTGGGGACAACAAGGTCTAGTACAAGGCAAGCACAAAATCAGGTCAATTATGCCTCGATGAGCATAGTTATGGAAGCTGAAATTGAACCTCAGTGTTTTGAGGATGCTCAGGGACACCCATTATGGGAAGATGTTATGAAATCAGAAATTCAGTCCATTGAAAAGAATGCCACTTGGGAATTGGTTGATCTCTCTGTTGGGAAGAATGCAGTTGGCACTAAGTGGATTTATAAGTTGAAATTTCATTCTGATGGCACAGTTGAGAAACATAAAGCCCATTTAGTTGCCAAGGGGTATAGCCAGGAGGAAGGAATTGACTATGAGGAGACTTTTTCTCCTGTAGCAAAGATGACAACCATTCGGACTGTCATTTCTCTTACTGCAAGTTACGATTGGCCTGTTTATCAGATGGATGAGAAGATGGCCTTCTTGAATGGAGACCTAAAGGAAGAGGTCTATGTGCAGCAGCCCCAAGGTTTTGTGGTTAAGGGATAGGAACAAAAGGTATGCAAGATTTGCAAAGCTTTATATGGGCTGAAACAAGCACCTTGGGCTTGGTACCATAAAATCCATCAGTTCTTGTTATCACAGGGCTTTGTTAGCACTCATACTGAGCCAAATCTTTATGTGCTTTAAGAAAAATAAGAAATCATCATTCTTATTCTTTATGTGGATGATATCATGCTTACTGGCAGTGATGAGGGAAATATTGCATCAGTAAAATCAGCTTTGTCTCGGTCATTTGATATGACAGACTTGGGTTTACTGCACTATTGTTTGGGCATTGAGTTTTGGCAAACTCAAGATGGTATTTTCATGTCCCAAACTAAGTATGCCAGGAGTATATTACAGAGATTTCACATGGAGAATAGTAAGCCTACAGCTACACCTCTTGAGAAGGGTCTCAAACTATCCAAGTATGATAAGGCTAAAAAGTTTGATGGCACTTTGTATAGATATTTGGTGGGGAGTCTTATCTATTTGTGTTCCATAAGGCCTGATATTGCTTATGCTATAGGAGTATTGAGTCAGTTTATGCATTGTCCCACTATCACTCATTGGAATTCTGCCAAGTGTGTTCTCAGATATGTGCATGGCACTATTACTCTTGGGATGCATTATACCAATGCTTGTGATCTTGATCTATGTGGCTTCATAGATTCTAATTGGTCAGGGGACATTGATGATAGAAAATCCATTTCTGGCGACTGTTTCTCTTTAGGTTCCGCATGCATATCTTGGTTAAGTAAGAAGTAGGCCAGGGTCTCTCTTTCTTCTAGTGAAGTATAAGGCAGCAAATGCAGTTACTACAGAATGCATATGGCTAAGGAAGCTACTTTATGACTTGCATCATTCACAAGATGATCAGGCCACCTCTATCTTGTGTGACAGTCAGATGCATAAAGATTGGTAAAATTCCTATTTTTCATGCTCGCATGAAACATGTGGAAAATCACTATCACTTTATATGGGATTGTATAGCAGATGGCATCATTAGCCTCATCTATTGTCCATCTGAGGACAATGTAGCAAATATCTTCACTAAGAGCCTGCCAGTAGAAGTGTTTGTATGTCATCGAACAGGCTTGGGAATCAGAGACATTACAACAATGTCAAGGGGGGTTATAAAATGACATTGTTTTTCTTGTAAGACTCCCATAGGTTGCTATATCATGTTGGATGAATTTGTGCAACCATGGTACTTTAGGTACCCTAGGTACTTCTGAGGAGTTTCCAAAGTACTTCAGCCATACCATTGAGGGGGGATTTGATAGAACATACAATGATATGGTATTGTAGGCTAGACTTGGTCTAAGTTATTCTAGTCTAGGCTTTTCACTTTATACTTGGGATTCATATATATCCCAAGTCTTGTACTTCTATTGTTGAACTATTCAGTGGAGCTTTGTGTGTGGACTACACTCTCGTGTTCGTTATCCACTTTGTGTCTCCTCACAGTTCCAACAGTGGCTAAGGTGGCAAGGAAGACAGGTGGCTGTATTTGTACAAATACCAAAAATGGCAGTGGATGCATGTTTATACTACGTTTATTCATATGAATAAACTGTGTTATTCATACGAATAAAATAGCAAAAGACGTTTGAAACATTTTAAATCATAAAAAGTGCATATTTGGCCAGTTTTTTTCGAATAAAAAAAAAACGCCCGAATTAATGCAACTTAGGTGTGTGCCTACATGTGTACACATATGGCAGGGTGTGTACACATGTGCACATGTATATATTGATTCTCTATGCATATGTGAGAGTGTGAATGTGGTTTTGTAGGTGTGACTAAATACACAAAGATACACCACAAGTGCAAATACATGCACACACACATAAACACAACCACAAGTACATGTCAAGGATAATCTAGGAACTGATTGTGTTTTGTGAGCTGGAGCAATTGGCTAAGCTCTACAGGGTTGGTGCTTGGAAGCATGTTGGAACTCAAACAGAGGATGCTGTGAATGGAAAGCGATTTGAGAGAGGGGGGATTGTGTTGGAGAGGTTGTTGTAGCTCAAATCCAAGAGGCTATTGAGCTTAAAAAGCAATCTGATCGATAGGAGAATGGTGCTGAACAAACTATTGTAGCCCAAATCTGGCCAGGATAGAGCTAAGCAATGGGTGAGATGAGGAGAAATGGTGCCATGGAGGTGAATTTGATGAAGGTTGAGGTGAGCAAGAGTAGGGAAGATCCCCAACTAGGGACTTGAGAGATTCTTGAGGGAAACTCTGAGGTGAGTGGGGAGGGAGAGGTTGGTAAGGGGGTACAGATGGAATCAAAGAGGCAAGAGGAGGCAAAGTCATGGCTTAAGATGGGAGAGAAAGAAGGGTGGCAAGAGACACTGTTCTAAAGGCAAGGAGAAGTACAAGAGTACATTGAGCATAGAGCCAAGCCAAGCGGTGCCTACCATGGAGGGGTTTTTGACTTAACTAGAATTTTACTTCTTAAAATTAAAAAGATTTAAGATCCCACCTTGAGACCCAGTGGAGCGGGTCTTTAACCCATCGTAGACGGGTCATGCTACTCGTGGACATTAAGGAAGGGAAGGACATGGACATCAACCCATAAGCAGGACATCGAATGAGGAAGTACACCTTCCCCTCATATCAAACCTTGGGGATTGAAGCTCACATGACTCAAGGTTTTCTTGCACTTCTTGCAGACAATTGAGTACACAGACTTGGGTAGAATAGCATCTCGACCTCTGCTTGCACTCTCACCTCCTAGCATGGATACTACACCCTCAAGGGAATTAGCCCAGCTTGTCTCTCTCGGTAAGCACACATTTGGATGACTACATGGACTAGTCGACTGGACTGTAGTTTGGAGAAGAGAAGACATATCTCAAGAGGAATGCTTCACGACTTTATGAAAACTATCTGCAAGCATGGTGGATATTAAGTTATGCCTTGTTCAGAGGTAGACAAAGAGCTTGGATTTGCCTTTCATTTTGGCCTTCTCCCACTCAAATTCCTTTCACACTCTACCTAAGAGAAACTTAGGTATTCAAGTTCATGTTGCATTGTGTATGCTCATGATTGGTGACTTCGTGACATGCATATATTGTTAGATATCAATGCTCCACTCTTGTGTAACTACGTGGGAACCAGTTAACTCTACTTGTAAGCCCCCCATATGAGGAGAAGGCATTTGAGTAGCTTAGTTATCCGGTAGGTCCTGGTTTGGACACCAGCAGATGGGGGCCATGTGTGCCTGATGGCTGGACGTCTTTAGCGCCACAGTTCTAACATGTGGTCGGTGGCCTATTTTAGGACCGACCTTCAATCGGCCATTTTGGGTCGACCGGGTCGGCGGTCTCCCAATTGGGTCTAACCGACTATGACTAGTGGCTATATAAGAACAAGCCCGTGAAGCCCACATTCATCACTGGCTACAGCAACCCTGATTCCTTAGCATCCAGCCTCTGTCCTCTATTGTTTCCAGCATGCCATCAAAACTTCTCACATAGGAGCGCATGACTGGGAGGCAACGCCATCTATTGTATCAGTTTTATGATAATCAAATTTTTGATTCTCCATACTATCTGCTTTCCTCTCTTGCATACGAGATCCTGTTATCTATTGAGCACAGACGTTGTATTATTTTCTTACATGGTATTAGAGCTTGGGCTCTAGCAAGAAGATTCGGTAGTGTGTTTCTGTTTGCGAGCAGATTGTGAGAGATGGCCCAGCCCGCAACACTGCAAATCCCACTGTTCGGCAAAAGCAGAAAGTTGGACGGCACTAACTATCTACTCTGGAAGTTCAAGATGAAGACCATCCTAAGCACATACGAGCTTTGGGATACTACTACTGGGGTGGACGTGAAGCCGGTTTCGAGACTAAATCTAGCCAATATAGGACAATAGATATTACCAACTGTAGATGAGATTCTCGTGTGGACAAGAAGAAATGCAGATGTGCCATGTTCTATTGTCTACAGTGTAAGTGATTCTGTCATGGCATTAATTCAACATGTCACCACAACGAAGGAGGCATGGTCAGTCTTGAAAAATCAGTACGAGACTAGAATCAGACGCGGATTCAAAATCTGGAGACTCAACTCACGAACGAGAAACGATCTGAGTCTGAAATGGCAGAGAAGTTCATCACCAATGTGAAGGATCTGCGTGATCAGATGACTGCGATTGGCATCACCATCACTAGCGAGAATCTAGCACGAAGGTGCATACAGATTCTCCCACCAAAGTATGACGGTCTTGTTATGGCGCTGAATACGCATAACATAAATCCACCCCTCAACTTTGAGGATTTTAGTGCAATGCTTCTGGAGGAGGAGGTGCATCAAAAGACAAGGATTAGAGAAGATTCAACTTTCTCGATTGGATCAAAAAAAGGTAAGGGTAAAGACTCCGGTAACACATCTTCTTCTGATGATAAAAAGAGAAAGAAGAAGATCAAGTGCTTCTATTGCAACAAGGTAGGGCACAAGCCAAATGAGTGCCGGAAGAAGATTGCAGATGAGAAGAAAGGAGTAAAGAAAGAGTCCAGCAACAGTGCGCAGGCAGTACCAGTAGAGCTGTTTGTAGCAATTGAGGAGATTTGCACGGAGGCAGTTCATGTACATGTGAATGAACCTTGGATTATTGACAATGGTGATCGTGCCACATGACCAGTCAGAAGGATTGATATACCTCTCTACATCTGGTAGGGAATGACATCCTAGTAGTAGTCGACAATGATGCAAAATGTCCAGCAAAAGGAAAAGGTGATATCAAGAGGAACTTGTTGTCCATTTCTGCGATCACGAATCAGGATCTCAAAGTTTACTTCGATAATAATGGCGCATAGATTTTGGATCAAGGGAAGGGGGTCATTGGTAAAGGTACATGGCACAACAACATCTACAAACTCTCAGCTTTCAGTGCTCGAGCCGATGTGAGTAACACTAAGCTGTGGCATGAGAGGTTTGGTCATCTAAAGGTTAGTTCTTTAAAGGAGATGCATAAAAGTGGACTGATTACAGACCTACCAGAAATTACAGATCTGCCTGATGTATGTGAAGCTTGCATGATGGGCAAGCAGCATCAGTAGCCCTTTCCTAAAGAGGCCAGTAGGGCAAAGGCTCCTCTAGAGCTCGTTTACATGGACCTCTACGAAAAGATGGAGACGAAAGCTTTGGGTGGTTCCTACTACTTCATGATGCTGATCGACGACTATAGTAGAAGGATATGGATATACTTCCTGAAGACTAAAGATGAGGCTTTTACTAAGTTCAAAGAATGGCATGTAATGGTCGAGAAAGAAACAGGGAGGAAGGTGAAGAAGTTGAGATCAGACAAAGATGGTGAGTTCACATCAAGTGAATTCGAAAGTTACTGCAAAAGTCACGGGATTAAGAGGCAGAAACCCCCACCACATACACCATAGCAAAATGGAGTAGCAGAGCGCAAGATGCATGTCATCTATGAAATGGGCAGGAGTATGATGAAAGGGAAAGATTTGCCGAAGACTTTCTGGGTTGAAGCATGTAACACGGCAGTTTACATTCTGAAATCGTAGCTACATGAAGGCTGTGAATGGGATGACTCCACTGCATGCCTTTTCTGGTAAGAAACCTTCAGCTGCACATTTCAGAGTTTTTGGATGTGAGTGTTTTGTGCACGTCCCTGATGCTAACAGGACCAATTGGGAACCGAAGAGCCGGAAATGTATTTTCTTGGGCTACAGTGAAGAGGTGAAGGGTACCGTCTCTATAATCCTATTACCAAGAAGGTAATAGTAAGTCACGATGTGGTCTTCTCAGAATAGCCGCATCAATTAAAGGAGGATGCTTCCTTCCCAGAATACCAGGACTAGGATATCCATCCAGTACAACCACCAACAGTAGATCAAACTCCCCCAATGATGCTTGGGAGGATTCAAGATAAAGAAGAGGAAGAAGAGCTTGCAGAACCACAACGGCAACGGCCATTCCCGAAGTGGGTAATGCAACTTTTGGATGGCAGAGAACCTCCAGCCATTGAGGAGGAACCATCCGAACACCACCGGTTCAAGAGATTAGAGGAGCAAAGAAGGGCGTAGGAACACTTGGTGAACTACGCTTTGATGACAGAGGTGATCCGTGCTGAAGAACCCATATCTTGAAGAAGCACAGGGTGATGATAGGTGGATGGAGGCTATGCAGTCAGAATATGGCTCCATAATGAAGAACAACACTTGGGACCTTGTGGATCGACCACCAAAACGCAAGGTAATCGACACCAAGCGCGTGTACAAGACTAAGTACAAGTCTGATGGCACGTTGGATAAGTACAAGGCTCGGCTCATGGCAAAAGGATTCGCACAGGTCCATGGTTTTGATTATCAGGATACTTTTGCTCCCACAATGACTAACCACAATCCACAATGTTTTGGCTTTAGCAGCACAGGAAAGTTGGCCCGTGTTTCAGATGGATGTAAAATCCGCCTTTCTGAATGGAGATATCAAGGAGGAGGTATACGTGGAACAACCACCAAGTTTTGTGATCCCCGGTTTAAAAGGTAAAGTCTTTAAACTAAAGAAGGCACTTTACGGGCTGAAACAGGCCCCACGAGTGTGGTACCAGTAGATTGATGCCTACTTTCTGCAAAACGGGTTCAGGAGGAGCCCATTTGATGCAAATGTGTATATCTATAGAGAAGGAGGCAGGTGTATGATCATGGTCCTTTATGTGGACGACCTTGTCATAATAGGGAACCATGAAGAGAAGATCTCACAGACAAAGCAGTCTAGGAAGAGAGTTTGAAATGACAGACCTGGGACTGATGCATTTCTATTTGGGGATTGAAGTTTGGCAAGAGCCAAAACAGATCTTCATTTCATAGCCGAAGCATGCTGGAGAGATGTTGAAGGCATTTGGCATGGCTAAGTGCAAGGCAGTTGGCACCACTATGGAGGTTGATGTGAAGCTCTCAAACAAGGATTCATCACCACTGGTGGATGAAGCAAAGTACAGAAGTGTTGTGGGTAGTTTCATTTACTTGTGCAACACGCGGTCAAACATCAGCTTTGCGACTGGTGTACTAAGCAGGTTTTCCAACAAGCCCCGGGAGAACCATTGGAGGGTAGGGATGTGGGTGCTGAAATACATCAAAGGCACACTTGTTTATGGCATCACCTATACCAAGGGCAACATCTGGACCGGATTCTGTGACTCGGATTGGGTAGGAGACGTGGACAATAGGAGATCAGTGATAGGTTACTGTTTCTCACTTGGATTTGGAGCTGTGTCATGGGTCAGCAAGAAGTACCCTATAGTTGCTCTTTCTTCTACCGAGGCTGAGTACAAAAATCAACATGTTTTGCTTCTTGTGAGGCAGTGTGGTTGAGGAGGATTTTAGGGGACATGGGTGCAGTGCAGAACAAGCCTACGCAGTTATCATGTGACAATCAGAGTTGCATGGCAATTGCCGAGAACCCAGTGTATCATGCTCGCACAAAACACATTGAGATTCAATATCACTTTGTATGCGAGCTCATCATGGATGGAGAGGTCGATTTGGTGTACTGTCCAACTACAGAGAATGCTGCGCACATCTTCACGAAGGCTCTTGGAAGAGACTTGCTAAAGAGGCATCTTCATCGACTTGGCATTGGGTCGAAAAAGTAAGTTCACTTGCAAGTGGACATTAAGGGGGGTGTTAGATATCAATGCTCCACTCTCGTGTAACTACGCGTGTAACTACGCGAGAACCAGCTAACTCTACTTGTAAGCCCCCCATATGAGGAGAAGGCATTTGAGTAGCGCGGTTATCCGGTAGGTCCTGGTTTGGACACCAAATGGGGGCCATGTGTGGCCTGATGGCTCGACGGCTTCAGATAGAGTTGGCACACTGCCAACTTGGCTACATGCAAGTGTGGGAAGGCATCCCATGATTGACTGCATTGAGGGTAGATAGAGCATTTCTCAGGGTAGCCCACTCTCAGGTTGCGGGGCTTGTTTGGAGCCCCAGATTATTTCGGATGGCTCTAGGCCAAATGGAGACCGTAGGTTAGTTGCTCTATTCTACGCCACGGTTCTAACGTGTGGTCGGTGGCCTATTTCAGGACCGAACTCTAGTCGGCCGTTTTGGGTCGATCGGGTCTGTCTCCCAATTAGGTCTAATTAACTATGATTGGTGGCTATATAAGAGCAAGCTTGTGAAGCCCATATTCATCACTGGCTACAGCAACCCTGATTCCTTAGCATTTGTTGAGATATCGAGCTCCACTCGTGATATGCCAGGGTGATCGTTGTGCATTTATGTCACCGACTTGTTAGCTGCAGATGCGGTTGGTACACCACCCATGAATAATAGTTGGATGACAGCTATCCTTATGTACTCTAGTTCGTGGCTCAGTTAGTATGCCACCTTAGTTAGCTGAGTTTGGTTTGAGACCCACATATAGGGTTCTTCTATTTCTTTGTACTAGAGTTCTTTTGGCTTTCACAACTAAGAAGAGGAAAACTGTTTTCAGCCTCCACCTTTGTGTGTATTCCCCCATTGTGTATGTGAGAAAGTCGCAAGTGAGACTCCTTCCTTCTCTCCCACTATCTTCACATGGTATCAGAGCCTGGTTCGTGGTAAGGAGCTCAAGAAAGCAAACCAAGTTCGCGGTGTCCTGGTAAGAGGACCAGTGTTGCTTTCCTTTTTCAAGTTTGGGAGCAAATCTCTACAGGTAGCACAGACGGAAAGTGCAAGAGTGCATTGTCTCAGATTGAGACGCCCTTCGCAGTGTGACTTTATTTTTCTGATTCGAGGCCATTTTGGGGCCCGTTTTGGAGGCAAAAGTTCTTCACAAGCATTGAGAAAAAGGCCCTGTTTTTGCTATGCGACCATTGCTCTGCAAGTTGGTGAAAAGTTACCATAGAAATTGCATCATATGCCTGTGCGCAGAGATATTGGGAGTTACAGAATCATCCTTATTGCCTGTTGATGCAAAATCGTCACTAGGAAGTGACTGTGTGGTCACATACCACTTTCGTCAATTTTACAGATTTGCTCATGTGAGGCAGAAGCTATGTTTTTTGCAGTGACAGAATATTTTTCAGTGTTCTATAATGGCGTCTGATTCTCTTTCATAGATTGTCTTGACAAGAACGACTTCCAAGCATGGAAGTTTAGAATGACGAATTTCCTTATGGGAAAAGGCTATTGGGAGTTCATTATAGGAAATGAAGAAGAACCAGTTCTTCATAATGTTCCCAATCAACAGGAAATGCAGGCATTTAAAGGATGGCATGAGAGAGCCAGAAAAGTTATGTACTGGCTGCCTATCAGTATTTCAGATTCTATGATTGTGCATATTCAGGATGCAAGTACGCCAAAGGAGGCATGGGATACTTTGGCAAAAATGTACAGCACAAATACGCAAGCCAGGAAAATGCAGCTCAAGCAAGAGTTGCACAATGTGTAGAGAGAAAATATGAGCATCAATGACTACCACATGAAGGAGAAGAAAATTGCAGATACACTTGCTTCCATTGGGTCGCCAGTGGAAGATGATATCTAGTTTCTGTGACCTTGAATGGTCTAGGAAAGGATTATGCACAGCTCCAGACATCCATTGCCGTCCGTGAAAAATTTTCTGATTTTGAGGAGTTGTTTGCTCTTCTAATTTCTAAAGAGCAGAGAAATGGTGGTGCATCTTCTTCAGGAGGAACTTCAAAAGAAACTATCTTCTACTCAAATGCTGGAAGAGGTAGAGGCAGAGGTAGAGGAGGCCGATCTGGAGGCCATGGTAGAAATCAGAATATGTAGCAAACTCAAGAAAACCAGTCCTATGGAGGAGAACATGGTAAATGTAGAGGTAGGGGGAGCCAAAGAGGTCCTGGTGGATGGCAGAGAGGCCAAAATGCAAACAGCAATGTTGAATGCTACTACTGTGGTAAAATGGGTCATATGGCTAAAGAATGCTACAAAAAGTAGAATGACATTATGAATAGAAAATTGCAGCAAGGCAATTATGCATCTTCTAGTAGAAAGGGTGATGACAGAAATGAGCATCTATTTATGGTGTGCACAGCACATGACCAATTCTGTGACAAGTGCAGAAGAAAGAAATGATGTGTGGTATGTTGACTCAGGTGCATCAAACCACATGACAGGTCATGCAGAATGGATGCAGGATGCAAGGAAAATGGAAAGACTAGGATTTGTGGAGACTGGTGATGATACTACACATCCTATTGTGCAGATTGGTAAAATTCCCTTGTCTATGCAGGATGGGAAAAAGAAATACCTGTCTAATGTATTTCATGTCCCGAATATCACCAAGAACCTGGTTTCTATTGATCAAATGGTTGAGCAGGGCTTGCAGGTCAGATTTAATCCTCATGGATGCCTTGTTGAGGATATGAAGAATAACGGTCGCTTGATAGCAAAAGGAAAGAAGAAGGGCAGGATGTTTACGTTGGATGCGGACATGCCTGAATTGAGTGCAACAATGTTTGAACATGGGACCGGTGTAGTTGCAGATATTGATATCTAGCATAAACGCATTGGTCATGTTAATGTATAGTGACTTAAATCAATGCAGGCCCAAAATATTATTGCAGGATTGCCTCAATTCAAGGTTGCAGAAATGCATAAGGTATGTGAAGCCTATCAATTTGGAAAATAGGCAAGGAAACCATTTCCTGGACATGTTCAAGAGAGTAAGAAGCCATTGGAATTAGTCCACTCTGATGTGTGGACTACTAAAGCTGCATCTATTGGAGGCTGTCATTATTTTGTCACTTTTATTGATGACTACAACAGAAAAGTTTGGGTGTATTTTATGAAAAAGGAAAGTGAAGTGTTTGGGCATTTCAAAGCTTTCAAAGCTATGGTTGAAAAAGAAACAGGCCTGCAAATAAAATGCCTAAGGTCAGATGGAGGGGGAGAGTAACTCTCAAATGAGTTTGCAAGGTTCTTACAGGAGCATGGCATAAAGCAGCAATATTCATGCAGTCATACTCCACAGCAAAATGGACTTGCAGAAAGGAAAAACAGGCATATTGGAGAGGTATCTCAGGCCATGCTAAATGAAAAAGACCTACCAGATTATTATTGGGCTGAAGCAATTGCTACAGTAGTTTACATAATGAACAGGACTCCCATTGTAGCAATACATGGCATGATGTCAGAGGAGATGTATACAGGTAGGAAACCAGATATTTCTCATTTGAAAATTTTTGGTTGCATTGCCTATGTTCATGTGCCAGATGAGTTGAGGTCCAAGTTGGATCCAAAAGCTGAGAAGTGCATCTTTATTGGTTATTCTCTGTAGCAAAAACGGTATAGATGCTATAACCCTTCTACTCGTAAGTTTACAGTGAGTAGAGATGTTGTTTTTGATTAGATGAGCAGCTGGTATAAACCAGTAAATGTGATTGATGATGTAGATGCACAAAATGGTAATGCTGCATAAAATTTACAGTAGCAATCACAAAATATTAGTGGACCTGTAGGGTCCTCTAGTAGTGGTTCACATACTTCACCATGGACAGGCAGATTGAGATCAGGAGAATCTCCTCAAAGCAATGCAGATAGTGGTATTATGCAGGTATCACGGAAAGGAAAAGAGAAGGTAGATCAGCCCATGTTTGATGTGAATGTAGGTCACTCTTATGTGGATGGTGAATCCAGTGGCTCGGAACAGAGCATTGATGATGAGTTGGGTATTCCTCCTGTTGTTACACCTAGAGTAAGAAAGACCAGGGATGTTTTGAGCACACCTGGAAGTGAGCCTACTTTGCGCAAGTCTACCAGAGCTAGGTATCTTGTGGATAGGCTGAAATATGATGGATTTACAGCCATTCACTATGCCTATATGGTCAAAGTGATACAAGAACCAGAACCCACTTCTTTTGAGCAAGCCATGGGAAAAGAAAAATGGGAGAAAGCCATGGATGAAGAAATGGATGCCTTGGAAGCAAATCCTACATGGGAATTGGTGCCTTTTCCTAAAGACAAGAATGCAATTGGCTGTAAGTGGGATTATAAGATGGAGCACAATGCAGATGGTTATGTGAATAGATACAAGGCAAGATTAGTTGTCAAGGGCTATGCACAGACATATGGCATTGATTATGAAGAAACATTCAGTCCGGCGGTTGCAAGGATGGCAACCATAAGAGCAGTCATTGCTATGGCTGCATCAAAGGGATGGTCTTTACATCAGATGGATGTAAAGAATGCCTTCTTGCATGGTGATTTGCAAGAAGAGGTCTTTATGGAGCAGCCACCAAGTTATGTCCATGCTATTCATCTTGAGTTTGTTTGCAGGTTGAAGAAAGCCTTGTATGGCTTGAAGCAAGTACCTAGAGCATAGTCTGACAAGATAGGATAGTATCTTGTCACTATTGGCTTTCAGATTTCCAAGGCAGATTTCTCACTTTATGTGAGAAAAATAGAGAAAGGTATTATGCTGCTTGTCATTTATGTTGATGATTTGATCATCACAGGCGATAGTGATGAAGATATCCTTCATGTGAAAATGCTATTGAAGCAGAAGTTTGAGATGAAGGATTTGGGAGAGCTGCGTTATTTCTTGGGCATTGAGGTGATTAGATCACCAAGTGGGATACGGCTCTTGCAGAGGTAGTATAAATTGGACATGCTATCCAAATATGGGATGATAGGCTATAAGCCTATTTCAGTTCCTTTGGAGCAGAATGTGAAACTGAGCGCACATGCAGGTGAGCTTATGGAAGACCCTACTATGTACAGATGCATAGTAGGAAGTTTGATTTATATGACTATTACCAGGCCAGATTTGAGCTATGCTATTGGATTGGTAAGTCAGTTTATGCAGGCTCCAAGGAAACCGCATTTGGATGCAGCTAGATGCATACTTAGGTATGTGAAGTCCACATTGCAGTATGGACTATTTTATGAGGCTGGGGTTCAGATACAGTTGCATGGATACACTGATGCTGACTGGGTTGGTAGTATTTCTGATAGACGATCTAACAGTGGATATGTGTTCTCTTTAAGGAGTGTTGCAGTCACTTGGAGCAGCAAGAAATAGCCTACAGTTGCCTTGTCGAGCACAGAGGCTGAGTACAGGGGGCTAGCAATGGCTGCATGTGAGGTAGCTTGGTTGCATAAGCTACTTTATGATATGCATCAGTCTATAGATGGGCCATTTGTCATTTATTGTGACAACATGAGCAGTATACACTTGGCAAATAATCCAGTCTATCATGCTAGAACAAAGCACATTGAGGTGCATTATCACTATGTGCGGGAGAAGGTTTTACTAGGTCTTATTGATTTAGTTTATGTCAGCACAGAGGATCAAGTAGTTGACATATTCACGAAGGCATTGGGCGCAGAGAAGCTGCGCAAGTTCAGAGACCTGCTTGGTGTGCAGGAATTGGGATTGAGCTTGAGGGGGAGTGTTGAGATATCGAGCTGCACTCGTGATATGCCAGGGTGACCATTGTGCATTTATATCACCGACTTGTTAGCTGCAGATGCGGTTGGTACACCACCCATGAATAATAGCTAGATGATAGCTATCCTTATGTACTCTAGTTCGTGGCTCAGTTAGTATGCCACCTTAGTTAGCTAAGTTTGGTTTGAGACCCATATATAGGGTTCTTCTATTTCTTTGTACTAGAGTTCTTTTGGCTTTCACAACTAAGAAGAGGAAAACTGTTTTCAGCCTCCACCTTTGTGTGTATTCCCCCATTGTGTATGTGAGAAAGCTGCAAGTGAGACACCTTCCTTCTCTCCCACTATCTTCACAGCATCCAGCATCCAGCCTCCATCCTCTATTGTTTCTAGCATGCCATCGAAGCTTCTCACACAGGAGTGCATGGCTGGGAGGCAGTGCCATCTATTGTATCAGTTTTACAGTAATCAAATTTTTGATTCTCCATACTATCTGCTTTTCTCTCTTGCATATGAGATCCTGTTATCTGTTGAGCACAGACGTATTGTTTTCTTACATATATGTTGAGACTCCCACATAAGTGGTAACACAAGCTCTTTCATAGTCACTAGTCTTACGACACTAGTGATACATCATCTAAAGCCTTATATTTTGCATCAAGACACTGGTGATCATGTAGCTCCAATAGATGGGCACCCATGAGCATTAAGTACTTCAGTATCCACTCTGCATCCCCATTAGGAAAAAAGGGAGCTCATTTTGGGGCCTTTTAGAAGAGAGAGAAAATAGGCTCTCAACCAATCAGGAGTGGGCCAACGTAACGTTGAAAATTCAACAAAAGAAGATGAAAATAAGAAAAAGTAATAGTACTATATGTTCGTAGAAGCATGTCACATTAATGAGGTGATCTAATTTGAATCTTTTAAAAATTTATTTTCTGTGCAGAATTTAGTGATTATTTGGTGATTCTGACACCGCGAACGCGTCCGGAACGGCCCAAAACCCCAGAAACGGCACTGGAAACGCTGGAATCGGACATCCGGAGGCCCGGAAACGGCCAAAAAAGGCCGAAAAGTGGGATTTGCAGCAAAACGCGATCTGACACCTTTGGTTTTGGGCCGTTCCGGACGCGTTTGCGGTGTCAGAATCACCAAATTCTGCACAGAAAAGTGTTGCTCTTATATGAACATTGAATGAATATATTTATTCCTTTTCACACTGACATTTCTCACGCAAGTATCCATATTTTCTTGCTTTTATAGAGAGAGAAAAGAGAAAATAGTGAATTTCTTACAGGGCCCCAAAATGAGCTCCCTTTTTTCCTAATGATAGCGTGCCTATAGCTAATTGCATATCGTGTGCACAAGGATGAGTGCATTGGTTATACATGTGATTGTAACTATAGTGGTGTGATACACTATAGACTTGATATTCTGCATTGACACTCTGAGCTCATGCAAGGCAAATGATTTGGCCAATATTGGCGATATACAAATGACCCACACTTGCCCAGCTAGCTGCTTAGGTCAAGCCATTTCATCATTAAAGGAGGATCTCATGGTGGTGTTCTTGTGGGATTTGCCTACTGTTCCAGCTAGCTTACTCCATTCAGCTCATGATTGCCCTCACTAGCATCCAAGGATTCTACTTAAGCGCATGATATTTGGGTCTCCCCATAGGCGCATTACTTCCTGAAGTAACACTTCTCTGAACTACTGGTGGCTCGAGAGCCGTCTGAGAGCTACATAACTCACTGCTATGCAACTCACTACTCTGTTGCTGTGTTGCATGTACTGCATGGAGTTGGTGATCTTTGGTGAATAGAAATGGTCAGAATGGGCCTAGCATTCGTCTACATGAGACTAGCTACGGGAGTGCATTGAGCCATCTTGGGCTATTTCTCCTACTATTTGGACTCTGTCATTCAAATTGTCATTAATGGTGTACATGAAGCCTAAGACCCCATAGCTTTGATATCAGATTTCTCTCCTAGGGTAAGCCCTTGAGTTCATGAGAAGAGGCAATAAGCCTATATCTTGCAAATGAAGGGTTCAACAATGCACAAGCCTGAGCCTGTCTTCATGTGATGTCAGTAGACAAGACTCCACTTTTAAATTATGGTTAAATCAGAGAACCAGTTGATGAATGAAGAATCGAGCTTCCTTAGGTTTAAGAAGCTCCAGAGATCTCATATGAGAGTTGTTTGTAATCAGATATTACTGCAAAGCATTCTTAGTGTGATAGAAAAATGCTTGGTTGCATCATCGTGTCCTTGTCTTTAACCTATTAACCATGGACACCCATAAAAAAAAGACAGGACATGTGGAAGCTTAGAGGAGAAGAACCTACCATGTGTCACAAAGAAGAAGCTCTTGGATGGAGGTTTGGAGGGGGGAGGAGGTGGAAAGACAAGAGGCAGGCTTTGGGGAGGAGGTGGAAAGGCAAGAGGCAGCTTTAGGGGCAAGGAGGAGATAGAAGGTCAATGGAATAGAGGAGATGGAAGGTCACCTTTAGGAGGAAGGAGGAGATGGAAGGTCTTAGAGGAGGAGATAGAAGGTCACCTTCAGGAGGAAGGAGGAGATGGAAGGTTAATGGAATGAAAGGAGGAGGTGGAAGGTCTTAGATAAGACTTAGCCAAAATTTCAAAATCCAATCCAAGTATGCAAGGTTAATTGATTAGCAATTTAAGAATCAAAGATCCACCTTCAGATGGGGAGTGGTTGAGGATGGTCATGCATTTTTTCCTGTGCAAAGCATGGGTTTAGTACTCGTAATTTTTATTGAAACTGTGCTATGTTGTGAATAAACAGAGATCCATTTATACACTACATGCAGAGATCCATGCTAGGATTTCATTGATGACCACGCAAGATTTATTCGCAGGAACGTGGTCCCATACCCCAGGAAAATTATTAGACTATGACTTCATCTATAGGTCCAAGTTACATGCGAGGTGTCAAGACCCTTGATCAAGTTTTCTCATAAGTTGGAGCTCTTACTGTGTAGTGCGTGAGATGTTAAAAGCGGGGATTGACTCGTACAATAGAGCTTTTAATGAGAACTATTCATGAGTACCAAATGCACACGTGATGACACTTCACGTGAATTCAGCTTTGGAAGGAGGATTCCATTTGAGGGACTATTGCTAGAAGAAGATGATGTGGCTAGAGTGGTGGTATCTTCATCAAACCCATCCTAGATTATTACCCCATCATGGCCCTTTCCAATCTTAGTGGCACCTTTAGCATTTCTGCACGTAGATTGAGTTGTTTCTCTAGGTTGGGATGTACTAGCCTTACCTCTTTTTGCTTGCTTATGTAGCTCTTTACTGAAGGCCTTGGCTTGGGCCCTTGTAATTACATTTACGGATACAGAGGACATGTTGTCTCTCTCAATGTTGAGAAGATTAAGAGTTGCATTCTTCAATGCAGTAGTAGCTGGCGTTGTTGCATTGAGTAATCCTTATAGGCTGGTCAACTCCACTCGCAGTGCACAATGGTGCTTGTGTTTTTGAAGGGGCAATGATTGGTGCGGATGGGGTGTCCTTACAGGGACAGTATTTCCAGGAATGAGGTCCTTCAAATGTAAAGAATGAGATCGGTGGATTAGCCGCTCCATTGTATGGACACTCATTAATCATATGAGGATTTTGACACACGTATAGCATTGAATCAGTGGTCTCCTTATCAAGGTATTCACATCTCTTGCATTTTGAGAGACAAAATCGATTTGGTAGATGGGGATATATTGGCTGCCCTGCATAAAATAATGACTTATATAGTTGGATTGACTCATAGTATTACCGGATTGAAAATGAGTACTCCCACTAAGGGTCTGATATAGTTCTTACTAATGACTAGTAGTTCCTCCACCAATACCTGATTCATGGGAGTGATTTGTGGTGGTGGCTGTTGTGGTCCCAGTACATGTGGGGCTAATGAGAGATTTGGAGCCCTAAATTGCCATTTGATAGCAAGAGTGGCTCCTTGGATAGCTAATTGTCCTTGGTTGGACGGATTTGGATGCACCAACGGCCTTGGTTGACCAACATGGGCTGGGGAATGGTCTTCATATATCCACATTATGATGTCTCACGATTCCCCATCATTGCATCGTTTTGTGAAGGCTTCCTGGCTTGGAGGCAAAAATGTAAGCTGCCAATATAGGTGGGCACCGTTCTAGAAATAGCTATAGCCTATGACTCTCTACCATCTGGAACTACTAGATTTGGGATTTTCCATTGCGAGTACATCTGTTTTCCTAGCAAAAACAGATACATAAATAGTAGCACATTCTAGTTGCTACAACTACACACATTGTAGCTTGCACTCGATCGAGACTCGATCTAATGTTGCCATAGCATTGTAGCTACATTTCTATAGAAGGCATTTGGACCTCCAATCGTCTATAGTCATGCCTCATTCATTTTGCCAGAGAAAATAGTTGGACCTCCGATTGTCTACAAGCTAAAAATGCATTTGAATAGCATATATACATTCATGTGAGCTTCGTATTATATGTTGTGAGAATATGTGTGGGTGTTTCGATACCTTCAAGCATTGCTAACTTGACTTGCATTCACATTAGATGTGCCAATCCATATTGAGCTATCACATTGGATGTTTTTTTGAACTGGGCTCTATTGTTTTACATTCCAAGGCAAGCTATTTTTTCTAACTATTTCTCCCTTCGACAGGTAGTAGGAAATATCTTCTCTACAAGGATATTACCAAGCACTCTTTAAGCCAAATTTTCCTCTTGGTAGATTGTACCATTAGTACCACTAAGGAGAAACCATTCATGGACTTAATAGTTTTTCAAGGACACTTTGTCATGGTTTAGTGTTACTTATCAATCCTTGTTAATGATAATTGATGCTTTATACAAGTATAGACTATAATATGTTACAAATGTGCTTATAATATGTTATAAATGTGATTTCCTAACATTCCCTTGAAGAGAAGAGCTCCCCATGCTATATATCATTCTCTCCAGTGGAGTGCTACTGTATATTCCTATTTTTACTTTGTTCTTTGGAGACGAATGACTATGATGACCTTTTTGAATTTGTTTTCTTGGGGAGTCCTTTTGTTTAGCCCTCTTATATTGAATTGGTAATATGTAAGGGGAGGAGCCCTCAAGGGGAGATGTTATGCCTTTTTATGGATTGGACATTGCTTAATTGTCTTTTTAACTCTAATCTAGTGCTTGCGTTACACTTGCATTTGTTAATTTCTTTGCAATCTAATTATCTTTTTAACTCTAATCTAGTGCTTGGGTGACACTTGCATTTGTTAATTTAACTCTAATCTAGTGCTTGGGTGACACTTGAATTTGTTAATTTTTTGCAACATTTGAGGATTTATGATCCTTTCTCTACGGTCTCTATGACTATTGTTTGGAAGGTGTTCTTATTGTACTTTACGAAACTTTTAAAAATGTTAAATAAATGCCAACCTTTGTTCTATTCTATAAGAATGTCGTGATTTGACTAATGCAAATCTAGATAGAGTGACAAGGATAACAACTGTGTGCCGGAATTGAATGCTGGATTCCATAGCACGAATGAATTGTTCTAACTTTCATTGTGTTGTGATGGCACCAGGTGAGTCGGCATACCTCTCCATCGAATTTGCATTGAAAAATCTAAGGCATGAAGATACATCACGCGTCAATAGCAACTTGGAGGAGTACTCTATGGTGGATCATGTCCAACTACTAATAAATAAGATTGGACTTTCTATTGGAGACTAATCAGGACTATTGTTGTACTTTTTGCAATTTACTGACATGAATGTGTGTGTAAGTTGACTCCTACTTTGACACTTTTTTGGAAGGGATGGTATGGTAATGGATTATTATTACTTATGCGATGTTAAGGGCAATGATATATAATTGTATTTGGTTTACTAGTACATAGAATTGTTGTAGCAACAGTGTAGTTGATAGGATAGACACATACTAGTATATCCATTGTAAAATAATAAAAATATTACAACTAATGGGTATACTTGATTGGGTTTCAATACCAATTTGAGCAATGGGACTAAAGAACACCTCTCTCCCTTGGTTGCTAGACTTGGATGTTGGAATGGATAGCAAATTGATGGCTGAAAACATTGCCATTGGTATGTATGGGTCACAAGAAGCTTTGGTTCACCGTTCTATTGTCAAGTTATCATGCTCATGACACCAACTGATGGTATAAGAGTTTACTCCTCTCTTTGATTTGTAAGTACGAGTCTCCAATTATTACGGAGAATTTTTTTATATACTCAAAGTTTTAACATTAAGAGAAAATAATACATTTTCTCTTTGTTACTTTTATTGATGACCTCGGCCAACTAGTTGATCCACAACAACACAATGCATCCATAGATGTGCATACATATGCATTTCTTGAATTTTTAAAAAAAGTTATAGGTGCATCTATTAGCTCATCTATAGACCCGCATCTATAGGTGCATCTATATAATAGAAAAATGTGCCTATAGACATGCTATTAGATGCTCTGTAGAAATTAAAAAAAAAATAGAAAGACGTGCTAATAGACACGCTTATAGATGCTCTACAAATTTAAAAAAAAAAAGAATCATGTGTGGTTGAACATAATGCTATGTATGCTATGTGGTTGCAGTTCCACTCGCGCTTATGAGCGATGTGGGGCTGTACCACTATGCTTGCTACCCAGTCGTGATGAGCTAGTATGATGGGAACTTGTCTCTGGAGAAGGGACTCCCAACCACATGGGAGTACGTTGGTGGCTCTGTAAGGCAGAATGGCCTCCTAACCGTAGGGAATAAGGGACTCTAGACCACAGAGTGGAAGGAGAAGGGGGAATGGATTAACGAGAAGGGAGATGGGAAGGGGAAGGGGAAGGGAAAGGGGACGGAGAAGGAGAAGGAGAAGGAGTAGGAGAAGGAGAAGGAGAAGAAGAAGGAGAAGGAGAAGCAAAGATCGAGATTTGTCTAACAGAGCAAATCTATAGAAGCAGCTAACAGTGCGTCTATACACAATGCTACACTGTGTATCCTAATAGTTGATGCATTGTTAAACGCACTCCAACATACAAAACTCAACAAAAAGATGACAACAATGATAGATTGCCAATCCCAAAAAGAACAAAAGTACCCAAAAACATCCTTTCCTGCATGTGACAAAGGACGAATTTGAAGAGAACAACTTTCATAGTGTACCAGAAGCATCATAAATTTAGAGAGAAGACCAACTAACAAGAGACTTACCTTGGATAGAGGTATGAAAAACGTCTTTCTTCAAAGCTTCCTCTCCTTCTCTAATGGCTTCCTCCTTCACCCTCTTCTCTTGTATGCTTGGGGATGAGTGTGTATGCCTAGAGATGAGTGTGGGTGCATGGAGCTGAGTGTGTATGCTTGGAGACTTGTGTATTGAAAGGTTTGCAAGCATGGCAGAGTTTGAAAATGATCAAAATGTAGGTTTGAAAACCAGTCCATGCTTCTAAAAGCGCATCTACAATGTGTTTTAGATGTGCCTATAGATGTGTTTTATAGTATAGACGTGCCTATAGAGACACTACAGAGTTTTCTTATTATATCCTCAAGCACAAACACATTTTTTGGGTTGTTTATCTGTAGGACATCATCATCTTCAACAAGTACCTCTAGTGAGGATGAATCCCTTCGGATCCACCATCGAGAAATGTGGTTGGAGCAAAAAATAAAATGTATGTGTGATCGATGTTGAGGAAACATGTATCATGCATGTAGAATAACACTCAATTACATATAGAGAATGGGATGTGACCGTATCCATGGTAAATGTTAAAGCATTGAGGTTGATTGAGATACCTATAGGTGTTCAAGTGTTTGATATATGATCCTTTTTTAATTTGATATAGGATGTAGTGCCACACTCGCATATGTTGCCCTATGCTCGTCATGAGGAGACAAAGCATCGGCAATATGAGGTGGGATATTCAACAGGGACCATTATGGATGCATGGAGTGATGGCAATAGTAACCCTCCACCATTACCTCATGAGGCTATGGAGGAGGAGGTGTTCGATGATATGGTGCAAGATTTATTTGTCCATAAGTCTCCAGGCAGGGATGATAGCATGGAGCAGGACAATCTTTTTACTGTAGCATTGACACTAGTGTTTGAGGGATGCACATTCTCTGTTCTACGTGCCTCCCTTTAGTCACTAAACTTGCAGACCATCTATGGATGGAGCAATGCAAGTTTGAATGCAATACTCAAGTAAGATTTAAAGTCTATTTTGCAAACATGGTGAATTATGCTAGTGGGTCAATTACTGGAATACTTTTTCTCATTTATGGTCTTCACATGCAGGCTATTGTCTAAAATGCTTCCAAGGGAGAATAAATTACCAAACTTAAGAGATATGGCAAGGCGACATGTGACCTCTCTTGGAGGGTTGGATTACAAGTGCATCCATGCGTACATCAATGATTGCATTCTACTTCGTGGACCACATAAGGAGGCAATAGAGTGTCCTACTTGTGGAGAGGCAAGATATAGAGCAGATGTCAAACCTTTGGATGTGCCTCATAAGGTTCTGAAACATTTGACCATAATGCATCGCATCCAACATATGTTTGAGTGCAAATCCATTTCAGAGCTCATGTCATGGCATTCCTTCCATTGATCAACCGATGGCAAGTGGAGAACTCCTGCAGACACTCCTGCATGAAGCATATTGAAGACACATGGCCAAAGGATGGCCAAGCTTCAAGGAAGAACCTAGGAACTTGAGACTTGGATTGGGTATGGACGGTGTGAACCCATTTGGTCTCAAAAGCACCTCTTATAGTGTATGGCTAGTGATATTGGTGAATTATAATCTTCCACCCTCTATGGCGATTAAGAAAGGACATGTTATGTTATCCCTTCTAATTCCAAGGAAACATAAAGTAAAAAACCCAGATGTTTATTTGGAGCCTTTGATTGATGAACTGGAGGTACTTTGGAGAGGTATTGAGGTGCATGACGTGAGTAGGCCTCCCTCATCATGAGACTTCAACTGCAAAGCAATCTTGATGTGGACGATGCATGACTTCTGAGGCTATGGCAAGTGTTCAGGTAAGCATTGAACTTTTAATTATGAGTAGGCAATAAATGTGGCACCCTAAACCCACCTTGCTTACGCAATTGCATCTATTGTTTATGTCTCACTACATCGGGTTACCATGCATGTCCCGTTTGTGGTCCTTTGCTAGTTGCTTCATGGGCAGATGCATTGAATAAGGTCATCAATGAGAATCACCATCGATTTCTACCACCTGATCATCATAGATATGTCACCCCCTGGAATGAAGTCCCCCCATAGTCACTCATTGCAGGAGTTTGGATGAGAATTTGGGACCATTCCATGACTCCTTGTCCACTTGGCATGAGCCGATAAGGGTTTGTAACTATTGTGTGCTATATTGAATGGAAATAAAGATTGCACACTAACACCATCTTTTGTTTAGATATTCCATCTTTTATCAGCTCCCATATTGGTCCCTCAATCATTTGCTTGATTCCATGCATATCTTCAAGAATGTGGCATCTACCATTTGGGAACATTTGAATGGGACACGAGATTCCATAGGCATAAGGGAGGATCTACGCACCACAAGGAGGATGCATGAATCTTGGCCACAAGTGAGGCCAAATGGGCATGCATTTTTACCTCGTACACCATGGAAGTTATCAAAGCTAGAGATGGTGGCGGCAGTGAAGTGGGATATCACTATAATTCGTACTCCCAGTGGATGCATGAAGTGTTTGAAGGGGGCCTTCACAAAGAGAAAGAAAAGAGGTGTAAAGCAATTAAGTAACTAATAAACCATCACTCATGTGTTCAATTCATACTACCTACTAGTATTTCTTGTAGTGCATTGATGGACATGAAGGACTTAATTTACAAGATGGGCAAGCTTGTGAGGTACTTCACACTATAAAAAATGTTAAGTGTATCAATGTATGATGCAAGGTTTTCATATTGCTAATATGGTGCAATTTTTTCTTTGTAGGTATGTGAGCTCAAAGGAAATAGATCCCACCATGCTTGAGGATGCTTGAGTTATGTCAGTGGAGGTGGTTTCTATTCTCACAAGCCAACTACATCTCATAGTGCATTTGGTGGATGAGATGATAGCTACTAGACTAGACATTGCATTTGCAGTGGGAGTTGTTAGCCAGTATATGGCTAATCCAGGAAAAAGGCATTGGGAGCCAGTTAAGTGCATCATGAGGTACATGAAGGGTACCAAGGAGATGTGTATCTGCTTTGGTAAAGGAGACATGCGTGTACTTGGGTACACAGACTCAGACTATGCAGGGCATGTGGATAGTAGGAGATCCACTTCTGGTTATGTGTTCACCTTTGTAGGTGGTCCAATGTCATGGATGTCTCGCACACAGAAGTGCATTGCTTTGTCTACCACAGAGGAGGCTGAGTATGTTGCAGCCATAGAGGGTTGCAAGGAGGCTATATGGTTGGATTGGCTAGTGGGAGATTTGGGGATTCATACAGGTGTACCGACATTACATAGTGTTTCCATGAGTGCTATTTAGCTAGCACAGAATCCGGTCTTTCATGCAAAGACCAAACACATTGAGGTCAGGTACCATTTCATCAGGGAGGTACTTGAGGACAAGCGCATAGAGCTTGTCAAGGTTTATACAGATGATAACCCTGCAGGTATGCTGATGAAGAGTCTACCTAGTCAACGGTTTGAGTATTGTCATGTATTGATGGGCATTGGATAGTATGCTCACTGGTTGTTCTCCCTTAAAGGCACATTGTTCTTTAAGTGGGAGGTCGTGGGGGTTAAAGGTCACTGTGCCTTTACCCCGGTTATGTACAATACTCAAATGCATATATAAATGAATGAAAAAGAAGATTAGGGTGTTCTACACTCACCAAAACTTGTGTGGCTCTTTGTTTCTCTCTCTCCCTCCTACGTTCTTGCTTTCGTTGAGAGCCTTCTCAATAAACCTTGCCCTTGAAGGGTAGGAAGAAAAATGGGTTTTCATTGGGAAACAGTTTCGTCAAGAAGATGAAACTAAACTTAAAGAACTCCTAATGGAATACTGTGACTGCCTAGCATGGTCATACAAAGAGATGAAAGGAATTTCACCAGAAGTGGCAGTACACACGATACCTATAAGGGAAGGTGCTCACCCTAAGGTATGTGGACCTTATCACACAAATCCTAAATATGGCACCATGGTTTATGATGAGATGGAAAAACTACTAGATGCCGGATTCATCTACGAGATAGAGCACTTTGATTGGGTTTCACCCATTGTCATTGTACCTAAATGCAACAAGAAGCTCAAAATATGCGTAAACTTAAAATTTGTGAATGCTGCCATAATTAGGGATCACTATCCCCTACCCTTAACAGAAACAGTGTTGGAAAAGGTGGCAGGATCCGAAATATATAGCTTCTTGGATGGCTTCAGTGGCTATAACCAAGTGCAAATTGCTCCTCAAGACCAAAAATAGCATTTGCTACAGAATGGGGTATTTTTGCATATAGAGTCATGCCATTCGGCCTTTGTAATGCCCCAACCACATCCTAGCGTGTCATGTTCATAGCTTTCAAGTCATTTCTGAATAAGTTTTTATAGGTGTTCTTGGATGATTTATGCATCCATTCAAATAAACAAGACCACTTCAAATGTCTTGAAGGAGTACTAATCAAATGCAGAGGGTGTATGGCATCTCCCTCAATCCAGCAAAATGCCAGTTCATGGTCACCCACGGAGTTGTTTTGGGACACATGGTCTCTCAACATGGGATTGCAACTGACATGGACAAAATCAAAATCATCATGGAATTGCCTTCTACAAATTCCAAAGGTGTATAGGTCTTTATGGGACATGCCGGCTATTATAGAAGATTTATATTGCGGTATGCCATGATAGCTAGACCACTTTACAAATTATTAGTGGAGTTCTTATGGACCAAAGAGTGTGACCAAGCCTTTGAGCTTTTAAAGTGGTGCCTAATCACAACACCCATCCTTATATCAATTGGGATATTCATTTTCATGTACATACTGATGGATCCAAGTATGCGATTGGGAATGTGCTTTGTCAACCTGGTGAACATAAGAAAGACTACCCCTTCTACTTCGCTAGTCGACAACTCAATGATGTAGAGATCAACTATACAACCGCAGAAAGAGAAGCCCTAGCAATGGTGTATAGTGTAAAGAAATTTTGGCACTATCTACTAGCAAATGATTTTGTCTTCTACACCGACCATCAAGCATTGCTTTATCTTGTGAACCGTCTGTGTAACACAGGAAGAATAACCAGATGGCTCCTCTTGCTTCAAGAATTCAACTTCAAAATAGTGGTCTACAAAGGTGCCCAACACTACATTGCCAATCACATGTCTCGAGTCAAGAGAAGCCAGTGGAGTAGAAGACGACTTACCAGATGCCACACTATTTCAAATAGATGCTACTCCAGAGTGGTGTGGAGATATCATTGGGTACTTGATGGCAGGAAGACCACCCTCTGACATGAAAGCCGTAGATGCCAGAAAATTGATTCCAAAGGCTGCACCCTATCAACTCATTGCAGGACAATTATATAAGATGGGCAAGGACCAGATATTAAGAAGATGTGTAATGCCTCATGAGATCATGCCAATCCTGAGTGAAGTCCATGAAGGCATTATAGGAGGACACTTCCAAGGGGAAGCCACAACAAGAAAAGTTCTCCTCGCAGGCTACTGGTGGCCAACACTATGGGCAGACGCCTATGAATATGTAAAAGGATATGATGTATGCCAATGGACTATTAAACCACAACACAAAGACTTCAATCCCCTAACCCAATTGTTGCACAAAAACCATTTGAAAAATGGGGGATTGACTATGTGGGTCCCATACATCTAGTAGCAAAGGGAACACAAGCACGCTACATCATTGTGGCCACTCATTACTTTACAAAATGGGCTGAAGCCAAAGCAGTCAGAAAGGTAGATGCCAGAAGCATAGCAAGATTCTTATACGAAAATGTGATCACCCGATTCGGATGCCCCATTGAAATTGTGTTGGATAGAGGCACACATTTTGTCAATGAGGTAATCCAAGAACTCTTGTCTGGCTTCATGATAATCCATAGAAAAAGCACACCCTACTACCCCCAAGGAAATGGACTAGCAGAATCCACCAACAAAATAATATGCATTATCCTCACCAAGGTAGTAGAACCACAGCGTTCTAATTGGACAGAGAAACTGAATGTTGCCTTATGGGCATACAGAACCACATTCAAGGTCAGTACAGGGAAAACACCTTTTCAATTGGTGTACAGCCTTGAAGTTGTGGTCCCACTCAAATTTGTAATACCAAGTCTACACATCGTAGTACAGGAATGCATGGGAGACCATGAATCCTTGAAAGAAAGGCTCTATCAGTTGGAAAAGCATACAGAGACAAGACTAGTCGCCTACCATGCCATGACAATAGAAAAACACAGAAGAAAGGCATGGTTTGATAGAAACCTTAAAGCTAAAGACATCAAGGAAGGCAACTTAGTCCTGTTATACAATGCCAAAGTACACAAGGGGAAACTAAAGTATCCGTACCGAGTATGAAAGATGAATCCCATCGGAGCTGTGCTACTACAAACATTGGATGGAGTCCAATTCAACGCATCAACACGCAAGCCATCCCTGACAAAAATGAAGATTTGTGAAACCAAGTCTTCCTTAGTTAGGATTAGATTGTATCACGAGCACTCACTAGCATATGCACGTTTTTGCACATATAATTTGCACTAGATTGTTACACGCACACTCACAGGCATATGCACATTTTTGCACATGTAGGAAGACTTTGTGATACAACTTCTACATACGACTTCTACATGTAGAAAGAGAATGTGTTACAACTTTGTGATACAACTTTGTGTTACAACTTTGTGATACAACTTTGTGTTACAACTTCTGCATACGACTTCTACATGTAGAAAGAGAATGTGTTACAACTTTGTGTTACAACTTTGTGATACAACTTTGTGTTACAACTTTGTGTTAAAATTCCTACATGCAGAGAGAAAAGCTCTCCAACTTGTATAAATACCCCATAATGGAATGAAGCCCACACTCTTTGGGGCATTTGACTCAATCTAGAAAATTTGTGGTGTCTCAAATGATAGTGGATTGATTAACCTAATATTTTTTTCCAAAAAGATCCCAAAGGGTATCCCAACAAGAATGCATAGACAATGAGGAGACTTACAAATCTTTAATGGCATTAGATGAATGTTAAATGGCCACTCTTGAGTGGGTATTTGCATTATCTATAGGGCCAAAAGGACTTGTGGAAAAAGATCATGAGCATTTGATATGTAGAATTGAGTCTTAATGAAGCTCGTATAGAAATTTAGTACATTAGGTCAACTCTTAGTTCATCTACCTTTGTTATCCTAGAAGAGACAGCATAGAAGCAAAGGAAATATAGATTAACCTCTTGCCAATTTCTTCCCACTACCTCTCAAGCAATCAATAAGAAGAATGTGAAATCATAGTGTATGTGCTTAGGGCATCCTTGCATTATGTAGCAATCACTCACGTAGGGTAATGAGAACTTTGGTCTGGGTAGCATAGTATACTAAGAGTCCATGCTAGTACTGATCATTAAGGAACTTCGACTATGAGGAGCTCTTCTTTTATAGTGGCCCTTCACCCTATACTCTGCCTTAGTATGAGAGGCATACTCTAGTTGAAGATTAGCAACATTCATTGAAGTTCCCTTGATGAGAAGAAATACTCCTTGCCATAGACAAAGCCATCCTCTTCAAACCCTTACTTTTTTGGACAAGTCTAGTTTCTTCATGCCATATCCATCCTTGTAGACCTTCCTCTTCACAATATTCAATTAGGATCTAAGCCCCTTCTTCTCCCTCCAACTATACCTACACTCGCCCCCGTCGCATTAGCCACAAGGATTCCAAAGGTGCCTTCCTCAGCCCCCTCCTCTTCCCTCTCCAACTTCTTGCTCTCACTATGGGTCTCATTGCCTCCTCTTCTAGATTTTGTTTCAAGTCGTGCCTTCATTGTTCATCTGTGCAGCAATGACTAGTAGAGTGTTGCTAAAGTGATATTCTCTGAGGCATTTGAATATGCTAATGAACTATCATACTCTTGCCACAATGCCATGATTTGACAACAAGCACCATAGAAAATTCTGCTCAAGAATGATTTGATAGATGAACACAGTTGCAGGACCTTTAGTGCCTAGATTAACAATAGGCTTGCAAAATAGCTGTAAAGCACTGGAATTTTTACTGTAGGCTAGACTAGGTTTGCAGTATTCAACTCATTTTTTGCCTCATACTTGTTGTAGATGAGTATGGTTATGAAGTCTCTAACTAAGCGTATGGCTAATATGAAGTTGGACATATATTTAGAGTATTGCACATACTGCATGGTTTGCAAAAATTCAAAATGCAATAGCATACATCACATACTCTAACTGAGCTTGCATTTTGCATTTGATCTTCACATACATCACATGCATTAGCTGACAGACTTGAAAAAACTGCAACAAGTTAATATTTTATGCAAACATACGTTCATGATGGGCTGAAAAGACCTTTGTCTTTTAACTCAATTCAATAACACCAAAGCACAATGTGACCAAACTAATGAGAAGCAAGGAATGAATGCACAAGCAGCGTCACAACACCACATCTCTTGAAAATACCTGGAAGATGTCAGTTGAAAGAAGAAAGCATTGTAGACCTGTGTCATTGGTTGCTGCTACTGCTACGCACGATTTCTTAGCAGGAACGCGAAACTTGTCATTCATTGTAAGTAGTTTCTAAGCCTGACGCTACGCCTCACCGGTTGCAACTTCTCTCATTCTAATTTCATGGCATAGGCATCTGGGAAGCTCGTCCATTCTCTGAGGTTCACTCGTAGAATGATTGATTTTGCTAGCCAATGCCTCCCAATTCCCAGTCTCCAAAACTATGAGCTAGTTCATACTTTTATGATTGCAAAGAGTAGTTATGAGCTATTCCAGCTTTATGGCTCTAGCTTATGAGTGCTAGATTTCCATGACATTCGAAGAAAAGAACAGAAGAGCTTGGCACTGGCAAAAGAACCGCCAACATGCTTTCTCACATTTGGGTCACAAATTGGGTGATTGACGTGAAGGAGGTCTAGTGGCTATGTGTGAGCTTCGAAGATGGTTGAGTGAGTCCAATGGTGGTGTTGGGGAAAGATTCATTTGGGTGGCAGTGCAATCTAGGGAGTAGGAAAGGAGGTAGATCCCTGAATCTATTTTTTTTTAAAAAGCAAAAAAATATATTTCAATAACGAAAAAGAACACAAAAAAATTACAGCTTTAGAAGCTTTGTAATGCATCATGAAGCACCCTAAGTGCAAATAAGAGATTTGCCTTTTGGCTTGCCCCCTAAGGAGGTGTAATTGGAAGTTGTGGTTTTTCAGAACAAAATTTTGAGAAATTAAAAATATCTCAAAGCATTTGAGACATTGTTTGGAAGCACCTTAGTAGACTTTTGGCCGTACATTTTCTTTGTCATGCCAGTGTTTGCATCACTCAGCATGATGAGGAGGTAGTATATGACAGTATGAAACTTCTAGAGTCATATTGAATATCATCCATACTGAGTTGCCTCTAGCATGGTTCTGAGAAGGAATAATTTTGCATGATCGCTAGAAAATATTTTGCATACTTGTCATGACACCCTCAAAGATCATTAAAATATGCATTGTAATCCCCTTGAAATAAGCATAATCCTCCCTACCAAATAATTTTATAATCATTTGGCTATATTTATTCCCTTTTTATTATATTTGTTCATTCGAAATTTGAAGAAAGACAATATTATCTTATCATTTAGCTATTTCAATCCCTTTTTTTCATGTAAAAACTATCAGCTTATTTATGATGCAATTTTTAAATGTAAGCAAATTTCAAATGTAAGCATAAAAATCTCAAAAATAAAAAAACTATACGTTGGATGGAGTCATATAATCCTGTTAGTCATGATAGCTGATCTCTCATTAAGGTGACAAGGCTAGTGTGAACTTTTCTTTTCTATATTTAAGCTCTTTTATTTTAATTCCAACATATATTAATTCTTTTATAACCATTAGTATAACAAAAGTAGATGTTATATGAAAACATATTTAGATGACACTGTTGATAAGTGTAGGGTGAAAGGTTCCTATGTCGATCAAAGAGCTTCTTGTATCATAATGGCATTGTACATAATGAAAAGATTGAAATCTCTTGCAAAAGAAATCAATTACTCGCATCAAAGTAGTCGATGGTAAAAAACTATCCGCTTTCGTTGTGATTGAATATCTCCCCATCACTATCCTATATCACCATCTCATTGAACATTCATGTGGTAGATATCAAAGACATTGGAAGGAGCTATCTTGTGTTCCTGCAAGGTCATATATTAGTTGAGAAAAAGAGATGCTATAAGCTATTGGAGGATAGAGACATGTTGTTTAGAGGTGACTTGTAGTTGTCAAGCTTGACAAAATGGAGAATTCCACTTCTAATTCTACCACATCCATCTCAATCTCAAGATCAGATTACATGAACAAGGGAGAGATACCAAAGCAAGAAGTCTACACCATGGAGGCATCACCCATGCCTACAACACTAGCAGTATTGGTAACTACTACACCGAGCGATTGCTGAAGGGAATAAAATCAAGAATATGGTCAAAGAGTTCTGGCACTAATTTGCAAAACCAACTATCATCATTTATGGAAGATGACTCTAATCAAGCATACAATTGTGTGACTTTCATAATTTGCAAAAATGCCAATGTTATAGTGTTATGATGCATACAAATCCTTACAATGTTTAGGAAAGAAGGATTGATCTATAAGGTTCAATTCAATATCAAAAGCCACATAACATGCTAAACCCTCATATTGAGGCCCTTTAGAAATGTAATAATATGAGCATTCCATTGCTTCTCCTTTTTTTCTCTATTCTTTCAAGAAACCTTGTGAGGACCAATTTTAGATGTACTGTAACCCAAGATATAAGACATAAGTTTGAGTATTCCAATACCAATTTTGTCCTTAAAATTATGGCATGCTTAAGGTTGAAGTGATAGATTTGGTTTATGCAAACATCACTACTACTAGATGTGGGGATGGTAACTGCTATCTAGAAGGTCTGCATGCTATTGGGATTCAAGTTGGGATCTAACTAGAATTTTTGTTGTTCGGTGTTGCTTCTAGACTACCCTTGACCTTAGTCTCATGCTAGCCCTATACCCATGTAGTTGTGATTAAACCTATGTGGATTGTTCGGAATCGACTCATGATTCATCATTGATGATGTCATCTTAATGCCTTGTGAAGCATAGATCATAGGCTTTATGTGGAAACTTTGAAAACCTCTAGGTTTCAAAATACATGCAAGAAAAAAAAAATGCATGCAAGGAAAATGCAACAAAAGCTCCTTTTTTGCAGACAAGGATGTGCTCAAGAAGCAATTTTTTCCTTGGGTTGATTTTTTTTTCACAAATGCCTAGATTTTTATTAATAGCTTCTTCCGTCCTTGATATGTATTTGTGCAAATTATGATGCATGCTTGATAAGGCTAGGTAGCTTTTGGGCATGACTTTTTTTTATAAACTTGTCAAAATTATGAGGGCAATTTAGGTTTAATGGTCATGCAACATGGTCCTCTTTAAGAAAATCTATGAGCTTACTTTATTTTTTTATTATAAAGCCTTAATACTAAATTTTAATTTTTACAATTCTTGTGAAAGATGCAAGCAAGAATAAATGCACGTAAGGAAAATGCAACAAAATATCCTTTGTGCATTCAAGGAGGTTCCCAAGCAACAATTTTTTAAATCGCGCGAGTGTTGTATGCCTTGAAATTCAAACACTTTAAATATCTTGCCATACATGGAAACAAACTAGGATTATGGTGTGACAGTCATTACCATAAATTCAAACCCGCAAAATTCAAATGAGGTAACCATTTTTATTCACTCAATGGATAAGGATAAATGAAATTTTATTTAGAAATCCTATGTGGCTTCTTGGTTTGATGCAACTACAACCATCTTTGTTTGTCATACAAAAGCTCCCTTTGTTCATATAAGGATGTGGTTAAGCAACATCTTGTTAAATTTGGTGAGTGTTATATGCCTTGCATGTCAATCACTTTCTTGCCTTATGGAAATTATTAAGGTTTTGGCACAACAATAATCACCAAGCTGGTTGAGCGAAATAGGTTGCAAGTGCAGATTGCAAGTGCAGAGCTCTAAATCTCACTTTAATAGTAGCTCCTTTTTCTAGAAAGATGAGCTCTAGAAACATAGCACATCTGTTAAACCAAATAGCATAACACAGTCATAATGTCCGTATCATACATAGATAGTAGTCTTGAGGATATCACTTTCTCATATTAATCTTATTTGATGATAGCCAAGTCTAAGATCAATCTTAAAAAAGATCATGGCACCATGTAATTCATCAATTTGAGCTATGGGGTACTTAATCTTAATGGTTATGTAGTTTAATTTCCTTTTAATTGATAATGGCCAATACCCTAACACCAATACGTACCATCCTTTTTTGTTTCTAAGATAACACGTGGGCACCCCATGGAACCATGGCCCATAGTAAGCCGAATGAAGCCTTGCCTTGACAAAAATTTAATTGAATATTAAGACCTATGGATACTATAATAGACAATTTATAAGGGCTTCTCAAGTAATATTGTTCTCCAAACACTACTTCAATTTCATGATCAATCTCCAGTTGCGCTGTGCTCTCTGTTTAGTGGTTATTTGATAGCCACTCCTTCTAGAGGTATATCATCATATTCTTTTACATGCTTAGGTTCTCCATCATTCTCCACCTTCTACTACTACAAAAGAGGCTATTTCGATCATTTATTTGCAATCTTGTTATTTTTTCAAATTAAAAAAAAACCTTTCATTAATAAATAGAGGAACATTAGAAGCTAAGTTTCCATCAACATTGCATCAATATAAATGCCAATATTAGCATTTATTTATGCTGCTCACGTGCCATGATCAATGTTGATAATTTTGATGAAAATATTGGCATTTATGTGGAAACTAAGAAGGCTAGAAAATTATGGAAAGTCTTTTGTATACTTTCATAAAAATATTGCTTACTACTTTCGATAATTTGATAGATATAAATGTTAAGCTCTTTCATACTAAGTTTTGGGTTTAATTACCTTGATAGAGTATCATTATTCAGATCCTTGTGCTTGCAAAGTTTGATGTTGCTTAGATATCACTTGCATTGTTGGGCATGCATATTTCCATGTTTCCTACCATGGATCTTACATGAGTGCTAAAAATATGCCTTGGTGTGCTTCTAGCATGTGTGCATGCGTCCAATGGATATGATACTTTGCATAGGATATAAATCCTTGTGCTTGCAAATTATGATGTGGATCATATACCATTCACATGGTTGATCATGTATACTTTCAAATTTCTCACCGTGCATCGTGCATGAGTGGTAAAGATATGCATCAGTCTACTTGCACATTGTACTATTAGTTGAGATTATCATTTACATATCATTTGAGATTGCACATACTAGTTTTTATTTTAAAATCGTTTATTATTTTTGGATGTATAAAAGAAACAAAATAGTGTTTTATAGATAGAGGAAAGATTATTTCCCTATCCAAGCTTGTTGTATATGATCTCTAGAATGTGGAGATGTTAGTTAATTATGTTATTGAAGTAGAAATTTTCTTGGATGTGTAAATGTGACTTTTTGGGAATGTAGTTCAAATAATTTTTTCTGTTAACTAAAGATTTCCCTTTGCCAACTATGCCATCTTTTTTTACAATGCTTTAAATTAGTGGAGCCATCATGTCCCATGTCGAAATTATTTAATAATTAACTAGACCATTCATAACTATGAAAAACACACATAGTCGCCACACATATGCAATTTTTATAATATGCTATGTTGGTATACTCGCACAAACTTGTATACCTCTTGTATACTTAACCCATGTAATGAAATGATTGGGAGAGTTTTCTATCTCGTGCAATTATACTTAACCCATGTAATGAAAATGATTGGGAGAGTTTTCTATCTTTCGACTTATCGTATTTGGCATAGTATGTTACCTTATCTTAAGTATCATACTCGCAAAGTATTTACCTAGATCTTTTATCACATAATCTATTCATAAAGTCTCAATCCATCTTCAATTGTGATCCATTTCCTACAATATATTGCATTAAAAAAAATCATAAACTCCCCATCTTGTTGGATAGCAAAAAGGGATAAGATATGTCCTTTCCAATTTCCCCCACTCGATAATTCTTTATCACTCTCATCTAGTTTGACAAGTACCTCGTCTCCCACCTTATAGACTTCTCCCTTATACAATACACCTTAAGTTAATAAAATAATGTCAAATGCCTATCAACTCTATCTTCTCATACTAGAACTAATGCTGGAATCTATTTCACATTTGTATTTCAAGCATAATATTGAGAGATAGAATCTTCTCCATGAAAGAATAATAAAAATGTATTTTAAGTATGAACATTTTTTAAATTTCAAGCAATAAATACAACTAAAGTTACCAAGTTCCTGAACCAAAAGAGAGCCTTCCAATATTTATATGTGGATTGTATGTGTGAGTGTGTCATTTTCCTATGAATCAACCTAGGTTATTATAAAAAAATTCCAAGCAGTTGAAAGCATCAAGAAAGCAAAATCAATGCATCTACATATGAAGATAATAAACCAAAATCAAGAAAGCATGAATTTTAAAAGTCATAGGGTCAATCTCATACTTATAAGTTGGTCTCACCATTTCTTGTGGGGAAGGTGTGCTTTTCTCATACTTTACTTTTCCTTTTCATCCACACCAAGACCCATTGATAGAAATATTTATCTTTCCATAGATAAGTATGCCTTGGAAACTGCAATTGTAATATGGACATTCCTAGAAATTACATCTTTGATTTAGTCTCGTCCCTTTGAGTTGTGATGCAAATTTACATTTATGTTATCAAACCAACTTCATACAAGACACCGATTGGTGAAAGTTCTATATGGCATATTGGTCTTTAAATTGTTTGGATAAGTGTCAATAGCTTTGTTTTGGACATCTTATTAGCATCTCAATGAGGTCTCAATCTCTCTTTGATTGTACATAAAATATTTGCTCATATGTGATTGTCTCAACCAAGGGACCGATGCTAGGACTACATCTAGAATTGGACTTTTCCTTGATCTCTTTCATGTGAGAGGAAGGAAGAATATCCTTTTCTATTGAATATTTTATGCTAGTTAGCATGTGTTTCATCAAAGGATTCAACTCTTTCCAGTTGAGCATATGTTGGATGAGAAGAATAACATCATCATGCCTATAATGTCTACCCATAAAAAAAGATTAGTAAGCCTGTTGTAACAAATACAATATTCACCATCTTCATCAATAAGAAACTTAAGATCATTAAGTATAAAAACAAATTCAAAATCCCCCTCAAAATGTAGAACTAAAGATCCCCCCAAAAAAGGATCTAATTTAACATATAGATGTATCAAATACTTAAAGTGGTTCTTGAATGTAATAAAACCAAGGTCTAGGATGTATCTTTAGAAAATTCAAGCTAACCTTCAAAGGTCCCTAAGGCAAACATCATTTGTATTACAAAGAATAAAATAAAAATCAATAATTTTCTATATTAAAGCTATGCAAGACAACTCCTAAAAATGCATGTAAATAGAAAGAGCTCCTAATGCACCTTCTATAAGAGTTTTGGAATGTAGATATAGTTTGAGTTCATCGGTGGATTTCTCAAAAAATGATTTAGGAGGATTCAATTTATATGCTAAAGAACAAGACTTGGACAAGAATGATTAAGAGGATGATAACTAATATCACAAGGGAAACAATAATCTAACTACAAGGAGAGAAGATTGGTATTAGAAGCACTTGCTCAGCTATCTTGTACAAAGCTAGCCGTGACTCCACAATCACATGTGGCTCTCCTTGAATTGATGTGTTCCACATGAAAATGCCATCCATGTGACCACAAGGCACTGTACTTTCTGTACTACAAAAGAACATGATTAAAACAATGAGGATGGATTCTGTAGAGATTGTGATAATAAATACCCAAATTAAGTAGAAAGGTTAAAAACTTTCATGTGGCATACATCCAACTGCAAGCTCTTGTTCTCGATTGGTTACATCCTCTCCATCATGTTCTGCTTCACGAAGAGCTTCTTGTAGCTAATCACAGGACATGTGTCTAGGGAGAAGAGCAAGGTCGTGGATATGGCACCCTCCGCCTATGCATGACTCTAAATCTTGCCCTTTCATTTATTCTATCTCTCCACCCATCTTTGCATCTCGGGACTATTGAGGACACAAAACTTATTGAATTTCTCTCTTTGATCTTTGATCATCTTTCTTTCAACCCTGGGGAACCTCTACAATGACACGATCATTGTCCTTGATGTTCTAAGCATGTGGCATATCAGGATCCAAGCATGTGGCATATCGGGACCCATGGATGCAAGAAACTATGTGATGTATACTAATGACTCTTGCACAAGCCATCCCTCTACCATGCTTGCTTCGGGTCTAGCTCTTTGCCTTACAAATCCCTTCAATGTTTTCATAAACCATTCAAGAAAAAACATCCAACGACTATAAACGGTTCCTGCAATGGTGACCTCATCAACTACATGTACATGATTGATTAGAGAATGAAGGGCAACATTGATAAAATTATTTTTATTTGTAAAAACATTTGCATTTAATTTCATTGTTGCAAGGTGTAGGGTGAAACTCCATAATTTGCAAAAATTTTAGATGGTATAAATTTGAGATTTTGACTCATGTTTTATTGTCGAGCATTATTAAAGGAAATTCAATATCAACACTTCCTAGAGTTTTATCAACAATAAATTAGAGGTGCTAATATTGATGCAAATATCAAAATGAAGGTAACTCTTTTACTAACATTTATTGTACATCCTTGAAATACAAAACTAAGAAAATAGAATTAATGGTAAGCATTGATATTGGTGTCAATGGTGGTATGAAAGTTTGGCAACAATTGAATACTTTGCAGTACTTGAACACTCAATTGTTGTGTATTTATTATACACATATGCATTTTGAACTCTCATTTCTTTGTAAGAAATTGCAGTGAAGAAATGGTTGCCATTTCTTCGTAGGAAATGGCACTCAAGAAATGGTTGCCATTTTGTGCTGCTAATTCTTTATAAGAAATGGCAATGAAAAAATTGTTGCCATTCTCTTGCACAACAACACAAAGCAACTATAGATGCGTTTCATAGACACGCAAAATAGCGGGCATGTCTATAGGTGCTGTTCAAATAGAGAAATTACGGACATGTCTAATAGCGCATCTATTGGCGTGTCTATTAGCACATTTATTAGCACATCTAATAGCTTGTCTAATAGCATGTTAGCATGTTTATCAGTGCGTCTACACCATAAATTGGACACAGATTTAGATGCAGATTTAGACTCAAAACAGAGAATACAGAAAGTGAGATTTTGGGGCAGCCCGATAAATGTACATCACTACTTTCTGAACATTACCCATGATTACCAAAGCACGTAATTTTAAGAAAAATATCAATGCTTTTTTGCAAACCCATGCCACATATACAAAAATTAAGTGAGGTGAGGAGAATGAGACAATATGTAAAATAGTTTTGCCAATATCAATGATGGGCTATGGTTCAATCTCATCCTCAATGAGATCAACCCTTGCCAAAATATCTACTTCAAAATCCAAACTAGTGTTGAGATCTACAAATACATTCAACCCACTACTACTTGTGCTACTCATGTGCTCATCGAAATCAGCATCACCAATGGTAGGCTCGTCCTCATAGGTAATGGCCTCAATATCTATATCTCCTATCTCATGATCATCCTTCTCTCTCATATCACAGTCATCATCACCTCCATGGCCATGATCATCCTCCATATGTGGCATAATATGTATGACATGCCGCCATCTATTATTATCCACCATTGGTTGGTAGACAACCTAATTCAAACCACAAATACAATCATGTTATTTTCCTTGCATCAAAGGTATCAAATATTTAAAAGTGAGTATTTTTATATGTGTGTACAGTACCTGTTCACATTGTTGCGGTAGTACTAGTGTGTCCTTCTTACTTTGCCAAAACTTTGTGGAGTCAATAGTTACAAAGCCACTTGCATGGCGTTTGATTATTGCATTAGGGCCTCTTTCCACCACGTCCTTAAACCACTTTACATCCAAAACATACACAAACAAGCATCGAAAATCAAGCTTAATAATATCTTGGATTATGCCACAATAATCATCCATGGCTCCATTGGCTCCCTCAAAGCTAGCAATGACGCTGCAATCTTGTGTGTTTCTCTTATCATCAATCCATTGTGTTTGAAAATGCTTGCCCTCACACCATATAGCATTGAACATAGTACACTACACCAAGACAAAATCAATTAAATAAGCAATCTAAATTATTGAAAGCTCCTAACTTATGCATAACATTCTATATACCGACCTTGCTCATGCATCCCCTAGCATACTCCCATTCTTCCATTGTGATATGCATCCCCTCGTCTCTCTCTACTCTCTCCATTTTGTCAAGTAGCCAATCCACATGAATATCCTTTGGAAGTGCTCTTAGATACTGAGGGTATGGCACACAAGATCTGTGGTGTGTACGAAAGAGGGCCCTTTCTTCTTGTCTTCTTGTTTTTGCATCCTCGTATCTTGTCATCCATCTTTTCATCACATCACTATTAAGCATGCAATAGAGGTTGATATTATTAAGCAACTTCGTGTCTATTACTTTGCTACGTCCTTTTCCTTGAGGCACAATAGAGGTCATCCTTAGGTCTTCATCATCTCTTCATAGTCATGGGAGAGAGCTATCCACATCAACAAGAAACTCAGAAATATATAAAAGTGACTCTTGTACCAACCAACCCTTAGCCATGCTACCTTCGGGTCTTGCATTTTGTCTCACGAATCCCTTCAAGGTCTTCATGAAGTGCTCAAGGAAGAACAACCATCGTGCATGTACAGTACTGCATATAGCAGTCTCATTCACCAAATGCACTATGAGATGTAGTTGGCTTATGAGAATAGAACGTGGAAATGTCTCTTCCACTAAACAAACCACCTCCACTGACATAACTCGAGCATTCTGAAGCATGGTGGGATCTATTTCCTTTGAGCTCACATACCTAGAAAGGAAAAAGTATGCAATATTAGCAATATGAACACCTTGCATCCTATAAAGTACCTCACAAGCTCGCCCATCTTGTAAATTCACTCACGAGGAATGGTTGATTAGTTGCTTCTAATTCACTCACAAATTTCGAAGGAAAAATATATTATGCACATAAAATACTTACTTTGAGCATCTTATGCCAATCATGAGATTTCAAGCCATTTAATTGCTCTATATCTCTTTTCTTGCTCTTTGTGAAAGCCCCCTTCAAACACCTCATGCATCCGGTGGGACTATGAATGGTAGTGATAGCGCGCTTCACCACCACCATCTCTAGCTTTGATAACCTCCATGGTGCATGAGGTGAAAAAATACACCCATTTGGTCTCTCTTGTGGCCAAGCTGCATGCATCCTCCTTGTGGTGCATAGATCCTCCCTTATGCCTGCAGAATCTCGTGTCCCATTCAAATGTTCCCAAATGGTAGATGCCACATTCTTGAAGATATGTATGGGATCGGGCAAGTGATTGATCTTGAGGTGGGACCAATATGGTAAACGATAAAAGATGAAGTATCTAAACAAAAGCTAGTGTTAGCGAGCAGTCTTTATTTCCAGCCAATATAGCACACAATAATTACAAACCCTTACCGGCTCATGCCAAGTGGTGGAGGAGTCATGGAACCATCCCAAATTCTCATCCAATCTCTCACAGTGAGTGATTGTGGGGGGACTTCATTCCAAGGAGCGACATATCTAGCATAATCAGGTGGGAGAAATCGATGGTGATTCTTATAGATGACCTTATTCAATGTGTCTGCCCGTGAGGCAACAAACGAAGGACCAAAAACATGACATGCATGGTAACCCAATGTAGTGAGACCTGAACAATAAACACAATTAAGAGTTAAAGGTGGGTTTAGGGTGCCACATTGGTTGCTGACTCATAATTAAAAGTGCAATGCTTACTTGAACACTCGCCATAGCCTCGGAAGTCATGCATCGTCCACATCAAGACTGCTTTGCAGTTGAAGTCTCGTGACAAGGGAGGCTTGCTCACATCATGCACCTCGATGCCTCTCCAAAGTATCCCTAGCTTGTTAATCAAAGGCTCCAAATAAACATCAAGATTTTTGACTTTATGTTTTCCTGGAATTAGAAGGGATAACATAACATGTCCTTTCTGGATAGCCATAGAGGGTGGAAGATTATAATTCATCAATATCACTGGCCATATGCTGTAAGAGGTGCTTTTGAGACCAAATGGGTACACACCGTCCATACTCAATCCACTTGCCATCGGTTGATCGATGGGAGGAATGCTATGACATGAGCTCTGCAATGGATTTGCACTTGAACATATGTTGGATGCGAGGGATTATGGAAAAATATCATAGAACCTTACGAGGGACATCCAAAGTTTTGAGATTTGCTCTACATCTTGCCTCTCCACAAATTGGACACTCTCTTGCATCCTTATGTGGTCCACGAAACAGAACAAAATCATTGACGCATGCATGGATGCGCTTGTAATCTAATCCTCCAAGAGAGGTCACATGTTGCCTTGCCATATATCTTGAGGTCGGTAATTTATTCTCCCTTGGAGGCATTTTACACAATATCTTGCATGTGAAAACCATAAATGAGGAAAATCATTCTAGTAATTGACCCACTAGCATAATTCACCATGTTTGCAAACTAGACTTTAAAGCTTACTTGAGTAATGCATTCAAACTTGCATTGCTCCATCCATAGATGGTCTACAAGTTTAGTAACTCAAGGAAGGCACGTAGAACAGAGAATGTGCACCCCTCAAACAGTGGAGTCAATGCTATGGTAAAAAGATCGTCCTGCTCCATGCTATCATCCCTCCCTTCGGATTGATGGACATATAAATCCCGCACCATATCATCAAACACCTCCTCCTCCATGGCCTCATGAGGTAATGGCAGAGGGCTACTATCACCATCACTCCATGCATTTGTAACGGTCCCTCCTGAAGATCCCACCTCATATCGCCGATGCTTCGTCTTCTCTCGACGAGCATAAGACAACATATGCTAGTGTGGCACTGCATCTTGTATCAAATGAAAACAGGATCATAACTCAAACACATGAACACCCATAAGTATCTCAATCAACCTTAACTCTTTAACACTTACCATATTTACGGTCGCATCCCATTCTCCATACTTTAAGATGTGATTGAGTGTAATTCTACGTGCATGATACATGTTTCCTTGACATTGATCACACATACATTTGATTTATTGCTCCAACCATATTTCGCAATGGTGGATACAAAGCGATTCATCCTCACTGGAACTACTTGTTGAAGATGAAGACATCCTACAAATAAACAACCCAAAAAATTTGCTCTTGCATGAGTTGCAAATGTTAAAAACTATGTGGTGCATCTAAAAGCGCATCTATACTATGGTGCGCGTCTATAGGCACATCTAAAATGTATTGTAGATGCGTTGATAGACGTGCACTTAGACACCCATTTAGATGCACTTTTAGATGCACATATAGACATGCAAACTGCGAGCTAATTTTCGAACCTACTTTTAGTGCGCTTGCTTTTCTTCATATACTTTTAATGTTGCATGGCTTGCTTTGCTATTCACAGACATAGCTTCGGGCATCCATACTTATCTCCAAGCACCCACACTCATCTCCAAGCTTACACAATCATCCCCAAGCACACAAGAGAAGAGGGTGAACAAGAAAGAGAAGAAAGAGAAGCAGAGGATGAACAAAGAAGAGAAGAAAGAGAAGCAGCTTTGAAGAAAGACAAGAAGCTTCCATACCTCTATCCAAGGTAAGTCTCTTAATGGTTAATCTTCTTTGGAAGTTGCTCTCTTTGGATTCGTTCTTTGTCGTATGCAGGGAACGAATGCTTTGGTACTAGTGTTGTTTTTTTATGTTGGGCGCATGTCCTTTTCAGGTTCTAAAAAAAGTGTCTATCAGAGCGCATCTATAGACACGTCTAAGAGTGCATCTAACAGCACATCTAGAGATGCGTCTGTATTTGGAAATAGACAGCCATGCCTGTAGACACGTTTCGACAGTCTTATATTTCTTTGTTTTCCTTCCCTTCCCCTTCTCCTTCCACTTCTAAGAAAAGGATTGCATATTGAATGATGGAAATAAGTGATTGCATGAATGAAGAAAAGTGATTCTCTCTTATTTCCGCTATTTCCTTCTCTTTTTCTCTCTTTTCTCATCTCTTTCCTTCTCTCTTTGTCTCTCTTTCCCTCCTCTCTTTTCTCCTCTCTTTCCGTCTCTCTTTTTCTCTCTTTTTCCTTCTCTTTTATTCTCTCTTTCCTTCTCTTTTCGTGGTAATTTTCCTCTCTTATCTCCTCTCTTTTTCTCTCTTTTTTTCCTCTCTTTTCCTCTCCTTTCTCCTCTCTTTCTTTCTCTTTTATCCTCACCTTTTCTCTCTTTTTCCTTCTCTCTTTCCTTCTCTTTTTATGGTAATTTTCCTCTCTTATCTCCTCTCTTTTTCTCTCTTTTTTTCTCCTCTATTTTCCTCTCTTTTCTCCTCTCTTTCCTTCTCTCTTTTTCTCTCTTTTATCCCCACTTTTTCTCTCTTTTTTTCCTCTTTTCCTCTCCTTTCTCCTCTGTTTTATCCCCACTTTTTCTCTCTTTTTTTCTCCTCTCTTTTCCTCTCTTTTTCTCTTTTTTTTGTCCTCTATTTTCTTCTCCTTTCTCCTCTCTTTGATATATATCAATGCTCTACTCTCGTGTAACTATGCGGGAACCAGCTAACTCTACTTGTAAGCCCCCCATATGAGGAGAAGGCATTTGAGTAGCTCGGTTATCTAGTCTAGTAGGTCCTGGTTTGGACACCAGATGGGAGCCATGTGTGGCCTGATGGCTGGACGGCTTCAGATAGAGTTGGCACACCGTCAACTAGGCTACATGCAAGTGCAGGAAGGCATCCCATGACTCACCACACTAAGGGTAGATGGAGCATTTCCCGGGACAGCCCACCACTCTTGGGTTGCAGGGCCCGTTTGGAGCCCCAGATGATCCCGAATGGGCCGAACGGTGATCGTAGATCAGTTGCTCTATTTTGCACACTGGTTCTATCATGTGGTCGGTGGCCGACCCCCAGCCGACCGTTTTCGGAGATTGGGTCGGTCACCTAATTGGGTCTAACCGACTACTAGTGGTGGCTATATAAGAGCAAGCCCGTGAAGCCCATTTCATCACTGGCTACAACAACTCTGATTCCTTAGCATCTAGTCTTCGTCTTCTACTGTTTCGAGCTCGCCATCAAAGCTTCTTTCATAGGAGCGCACGGTTGGGAGGCAGCGCCATCTATTGTATCAGTTCTACAGTAATCAAATTTTTGATTCTCCATACTATCTACTTTTCTCTCTTGCGTTCGAGATCCTGTTATCTGTTGAGCGCAGATGTTGTATTGTTTTCCTATATGGTATCAGAGCCTAGACTCTAGTAAGAAAATTTGATAGTGTGTTTCTGTTTGCGAGCAGATTGTGAGAGATGGCCCAGCCCGCAAGACTGCGAATCCCACTGTTCGGTGAAAGCGAAAAGTTGGACGGCTCTAACTATCCACTCTGGAAGTTCAAGATGAAGACCATCCTAAGCGCATACGAGCTTTGGGATACTGCTACTGGGGTGGACGTGAAGCCGGTTGCGAGACTGGATCTAGCCAATGTAGGACAACATATAGTACCAATTGCGGATGAGATTCTCGTGTGGACAAGAAGAAATGCAGATGCGCTGTGTTCTATTGTCTGTAGTGTAAGTGACTCTGTCATGGCATTAATTCAACATGTCACCACAGTGGAGGAGGCATGGATGGTCTTGAAAAATCAGTACGAGACCACGAATCAGACGCGGATTCAAAATCTGGAGACTCAACTCGCAAATGAGAAATTGTCTATCTAAAGCGGAAGAGAAGTTCATCACCAGGGTGAAGAATCTGTGCGATCAGATGACTGCGATTGGCATCACCATCATCAGTGAGAATCTAGCACGAAGGTGCATACGGATTCTCCCACCAAAGTACGACGGTCTTGTTATGGCGCTGAATACATAGAACAGAAATCCACCCCTCAACTTTGAGGATTTTAGCACAATGCTTCCGGAGGAGGAGATGCGTCAAAAGACGGGGAGTGGAGAAGATTCGGCTTTTAATGCTGGATCAAAGAAAGGTAAGGGTAAGGACTCTAGTAACCCATCTTCTTCTGATGATAAAAAGAGAAAGAAGAAGATCAAGTTCTTCTATTGCAACAAGGTAGGGCACAAGCAGAATGAGTGCCGAAAGAAGATTGCAGATGAGAAGAACGGAGGAAAGAAAGAGTCTAGCAACAGCGCAGAGGCAGTAACAGTAGAACTGTTCGTAGCAATAATTGAGGAGATTTGCACGGAGGCAGTTCATGTACCTGCGGATGAACCTCGGATTATTGACAATGGTGCATCACGCCACATGACCAGTCGGAAGGATTGGTATACCTCTCTATAGCCGGTAGGGAATGACATCCTGGTAGCAGTCGGCAATGATGCAAAATGTCCAGCAAAAGGAAAAGGTACGATTGCTCTCAAGTTAGATGGAGTTGTAAAACAGATGTCTGATGTTCTTTACGTGCCAGATATCAAGAGGAACTTGTTGTCCGTTACTGCGATCACGGATCGGGACCTCAAAGTTCACTTCGATAAGAATGGCGCATAGATTTTGGATCTTCAAGGGAAGGTTGTTGGTAAAGGTACACGACACAACAACATCTACGAACTCTCAGCTTTCAGTGCTCGAGCGGATGTGAAGAACACAAAGTTGTGGCATGAGAGGTTTGGTCATCTGAACCTTAGTTCTTTAAAGGAGATGCATAAAAGTGGAATGCTTGCAGACCTACCAGAAATTATAGATCTGCCCGATGTATGTGAAGCTTGCATGATGGGCAAGCAGCATCGGCAGCCCTTTCCTAGAGAGGCTAGCAAGGCAAAGGCTCCTCTAGAGCTCGTTCACACGGACCTCTGCGGAAAGATGGAGACGGAAGCTTTGGGTGGTTCCTACTATTTCATGACGCTGATCGATGACTACAGTAGAAGGATATGGATATACTTCCTGAAGACTAAAGACGACGCTTTTAGTAAGTTCAAGGAATGGCATGTAATGGTCGAGAAAGAAACAGGGAGGAAGGTGAAGAAATTGAGATTAGTAACAGGGTTATAGAGATGGTAACCCTTCGCCTCTTCACTGTACCCCAAGAAAATACAGTTTTGGCTCTTCGGTTCCCATTTAGTCTTGTTAGCATCAGGGACATGCACAAAACAGTCACATCCAAAAACGCTGAAATGTGCAGTTGAAGGTTTCTTACCAAAAAAGGCCTGCAGTGGAGTCATCCCGTTCATAGCCTTCATGTAGCTACGATTCAGAATGTAAACTGCTATGTTACATGCTTTAGCCAAGAAAGTCTTTGGCAAATCTTTCCCTTTCATCATACTCCTGCCCATTTCGCAGATGACATGCATCTTGCGTTCTGCTACTCCATTTTGCTGTGATGTATGTGGCGGGGGTCTCTGCCTCTTGATCCCGTGACTTTTGCAGTAACTTTCGAATTCAGTTGATGTGAACTCTCCACCTATGTGGTCTTCTCAGAACAGCCGCATCAATTGGAGGAGGATGCTTCCTTCCCAGACAACCAGGACTAGGATATCCATCTAGTACAACCACCAACAACAGACCGAAATCCCCCAACCTTGCTTGGGAGGATTCAAGATAAAGAAGAGGAAGAAGAGCCTGCAAAACCACAACGGCAATGGCCATTCCGGAAGTGGGTAAAGCAGCTTTTGGATGGCAAAGAACCTCCAGCCATTGAGGAGGAACCATCCGAACACCGCCGGTCCAAGAGATTAGAGGAGCAAAGAAGGGCGCAGGAACACTTAGTCAACTACGCTTTGATGACAGAGGTGATCCGTGCTGATGAGCCCATGTCTTGAAGAGGCACAGGGTGATGATAGGTGGATAGAGGCTACGCAGTCGAAGTATGGCTCCATAATGAACAACACTTGGGACCTTGTGGATCGACCACCAAAATGCAAGGTAATCGGCACCAAGTGGGTGTACAAGACCAAGTACAAGTCCGACAGCACGTTGGATAAGTACAAGGCTTGGCTTGTGGCAAAAGGATTCACATAGGTACATGGTTTTGATTATTAGGATACTTTTGCTCCCATAGCTCGACTAACCACAATTCGCAGTGTTTTGGGTTTAGCAGCCCAGGGAAGTTGGCCTGTGTTTCAGATGGATGTAAAATCCGCCTTTTTGAATGGAGATCTCAAGGAGGAGGTATACGTGGAACAACCACCAGGTTTTGTGATCCTCGGTTCAGAAGGTAAAGTTTGTAAACTAAAGAAGGCACTTTATGGGGCTGAAACAGGCCCCATGAGCATGGTACCAGCAAATTGATGTCTACTTTCTGCAAAATAGGTTCAAGAGAAGCCCATCTGACGCAGATTCGTATATCTTCAAAGAAGGAGGCAGGTGTATGATTGTGGTCCTTTATGTGGACGACCTTGTCATAACAGGGAACCATGAATGAAGAGAAGATCTCGCAGACAAAGCATTTGCTAGGAAGAGAGTTTGAAATAACAGACCTTGGACTGATGCATTTTTGTTTAGGGATTGAAGTTTGGCAAGAGCCAAAACAGATCTTCATTTCACAGCTGAAGTATGCTGGAGAGATACTGAAGGCATTTGGCATGGCTGAGTGCAAGACAGTTGGTACCCCTATGGAGGTTGACGTGAAGCTCTCAAACGAGGATTCATCACTACTGGTGGACGAAGCGAAGTATAGAAGACTTGTGGGAAGTTTGATTTACTTGTGCAACACGCGACCGGACATCAGCTTTGCGACTGGTGTACTAAGCAGGTTTTCCAATAAGCCCCGGGAGAACCATTGGAGGGCAGGGATGCGGGTGCTGAAATACATCAAAGGCACACTTGATTATGGCATCACCTATACAAGGGGCAACATCTTGACCGGATTCTGTGACTCAGATTGGGCAGGAGACGTGGACAGCATGAGATCAGTGACAGGTTACTGTTTCTCACTTGGATCTGGAGCTGTGTCATGGGTCAGCAAGAAGCAACCCACAGTTGCTCTTTCTTGTACCAAGGCTGAGTAGAAATCAGCATGCTTTGCTTCTTGCAAGGCAGTGTGGTTGAGGAGGATAGGGGACATGGGTGCAGTGCAGAACAAGCCTACGCAGTTATCATGTGACAATCAGAGTTGCATGGTGATTGCAAAGAACCCTGTATTCCACACTCGCACAAAACACATTGAGATTCAATATCACTTTGTACACGAGCTCATCATGGATGGAGAGGTTGACTTGGTGTATTGTTCGACTAGAGGGGGTATTTTGAAAGAAAGCTAAAATTTCCCCTTGATTTGGGAAGCCTCTATTACATAAAAGTCCACATGGCATAATCTCGTTCATGGATACCATATTCCCTTATCCAAGCCTCTAATATTTTAGTAATTCTCCAAAGGGTCCCTTTTTGAGTCCAAAATTTTTATAATGCTCCCAAAAGTGTCCATGCATGAACAATGAGATTTAAACTATTCACTAAGAAGACATATTTACTAATGATAACCTTGCCTGCACTGGGCTGGTATAACTGATAGTCTTTGCTTTCTAAGCTATAATCTATGAAAATGCATTTTACTAGCTTGTCCTCAAGCTTAAATTGACATGGAACATGTGCATATGCAAGGCATCCAAGCACTCTCATATGTGAAATAACCAACTTACGACCTGTCCAAGCCTCAAATAAGGTGTGATGCTCCTCAATGCCTTGGTGGGTGACCTGCTCAAGGCATACTTCCTGAAGACTAAAGACGAGGCTTTTAGTAAGTTCAAGGAATGTCACGTAATGGTCGAGAAAGAAATGGGGAGGAAGGTGAAGAAATTGAGATTGGTAATAGGGTTATAGAGACGGTAACCCTTCGCCTCTTCACTGTAGCCCAAGAAAATACAGTTTTGGCTCTTCGGTTCCCATTTAGTCTTGTTAGCATCAGGGACATGCACAAAACAGTCACATCCAAAAACTCTAAAATGTGCAGTTGACGGTTTCTTACCAGAGAAGACCTGTAGTGGAGTCATCCTGTTCACAGCCTTCGTGTAGCTACGATTCAGAATGTAAACTGCTATGTTACATGCTTCAGCCCAGAAAGTCTTTGGCAAATCTTTCCCTTTCATCATACTCCTGCCCATTTCGCAGATGACGCGCATCTTGCGTTCTGCTACTCCATTTTGCTGTGATGTATGTGGTGGGGGTTTCTGCCTCTTGATCCCGTGACTTTTGCAGTAACTTTCGAATTCAGTTGATGTGAACTCTCCACCTATGTGGTCTTCTCAGAACAGCCGCATCAATTGGAGGAGGATGCTTCCTTCCCAGACAGCAGACCAAACTCCCCTAACGGTGCTTGGGAGGATTCAAGATAAAGAAGAGGAAGAAGAGCCTGCAAAACCACAATGGCAATGGCCATTCCCGAAGTGGGTAAAGCAGCTTTTGGACGGCAGAGAACCTCCAGCCATTGAGGAGGAACCATCCGAACACCGCCGGTCCAAGAGATTAAAGGAGCAAAGAAGGGCACAGGAACACTTAGTCAACTACGCTTTGATGACAGAGGTGATCCGTGCTGATGAGCCCATGTCTTGAAGAGGCACAGGGTGATGATAGGTGGATAGAGGCTATGTAGTCGGAGTATGGCTCCATAATGAAGAACAACACTTGGGACCTTGTGGATCGACCACCAAAATGCAAGGTAATCGGCACCAAGTGCGTATACAAGACCAGGTATAAGTCCGACAGCACGTTGGATAAGTACAAGGCTTGGCTCGTGGCAAAAGGAGGTACATGGTTTTGATTATCAGGATACTTTTGCTCCCATAGCTCGACTAACCACAATTCGCATTGTTTTGGCTTTAGTAGCCCAGGGAAGTTGGCCCGTGTTTCAGATGGATGTAAAATCCACTTTTTTGAATGGAGATCTCAAGGAGGAGGTATACGTGGAACAACCACCAGGTTTTATGATCCTTGGTTCAGAAGGTAAAGTCTGTAAATTGAAAAAGGCACTTTACGGGCTGAAACAGGCCCCACGAGCGTGGTACCAGCGAATTGAGGCCTACTTTCTGCAAAACAGGTTCAAGAGGAGCCCATCTGATGCAAATTCATATATCTTCAAAGAAGGAGGCAGGTGTATGATCGTGGTCCTTTATGTGGACGACCTTGTCATAACAAGGAACCATGAATGAAGAGAAGATCCCGCAGACAAAGCATTTGCTAGGAAGAGAGTTTGAAATAACAGACCTTGGACTGATGCATTTTTGTTTGAGGATTGAAGTTTGGCAAGAGCCAAAACAAATCTTCATTTCACAGCTGAAGTATGCTGGAGAGATACTGAAGGCATTTGGCATGGCTGAGTGCAAGACAGTTGGTACCCCTATGGAGGTTGACGTGAAGCTCTCAAACGAGGATTCATCACCACTGGTGGACGAAGCAAAGTATAGAAGACTTGTGGGAAGTTTGATTTACTTGTGCAACACGTGGCCGGACATCAGCTTTGCGACTGGTGTACTAAGCAGGTTTTCCAATAAGCCCCGGGAGAACCATTGGAGGGCAGGGATGTGGGTGCTGAAATACATCAAAGGCACACTTGATTATGGCATCACCTATACCAAGAGCAACATCTTGACCGGATTTTGTGACTCAGATTGGGCAGGAGACGTGGACAGCATGAGATCAGTGACAGGTTACTGTTTCTCACTTGGATCTGGAGCTATGTCATGGGTCAGCAAGAAGCAACCCACAGTTGCTCTTTCTTCTACCAAGGCTGAGTAGAAATCAGCATGCTTTGCTTCTTGCGAGGCAGTGTGGTTGAGGAGGATAGGGGACATGGGTGCAATGTAAAACAAGCCTACGCAGTTATCATGTGACAATCAGAGTTGCATGGCGATTGCAAAGAACCCTGTGTTCCATGCTCCCACAAAACACATTGAGATTCAATATCACTTTGTACACGAGCTCATCATGGGTGGAGAGGTCGACTTGGTGTACTGTCCGACTAGAGGGTATTTTGAAAGAAAGCTAAAATTTCCCCTAGATTTGGGAAGCCTCTATTACATAAAAGTCCACATGGCATAATCTCGTTCATGGATACCATATTCCCTTATCCAAGCCTCTAATATTTTAGTAATTCTCCAAAGGGTCCCTTTTTTAGTTCAAAATTTTTGTAATGCTCCCTAAAGTGTCCATGCATAAACAATGAGATTTAAACTATTCAACAAGAAGACATATTTACTAATGATAACCTTGCCTACACTGGGCTGGTATAACTGATAGTCTTTGCTTTCTAAGTTATAATCTATGAAAATGCATTTTACTAGCTTGTCCTCAAGCTTAAATTGACATGGAACAGAGATGGAACATGTGCATATGCAAGGCATCCAAGCACTCTCATATGTGAAATAACCAACTTACGACCTGCCTAAATAAGGTGTGATGCTCCTCAATGCCTTGGTGGGTGACCTGCTCAAGGCATATTTGGCACAAATAATAGTGTGCAATGAGATTTTTTTGGGCAAAGAATTACCCTTCATTCTACATCATACTATCTCCATCAAGGTTTTATTCTTGCATTCCACAACACCATTTTGTTGTGGTATGTATGACATCTTCACGAAGGCTCTTGGAAGAGACTTGCTGGAGAGGCATCTTCATCGACTTGGCATTGGCCCAAAAAAGTAAGTTCACTTGCTGGTGGACATTGAGAGGGGGTGTTAGATATCAATGCTCCACTCTCGTGTGACTACGTGGGAACCAGCTAACTCTACTTGTAAGCCCCCCATATGAGGAGAAGGCATTTGAGTAGCTCGGTTATTCGATAGGTCCTGATTTGGACACCAGATGGGGGCCATGTGTGCCCTGATGGCTAGACGGCTTCAGATAGAGTTGGCACACTATCAACTAGGCTATATGCAAGTGCGGGAAGGCATCCCATGACTGACCGCACTGAGGGTAGATGGAGCATTTCCCGGGGCAGCCCACTCTCGAGTTGCGGGGCCCGTTTGGAGCCCCAGATGATCTCGGATGGCTCTAAGCCGAACGGTGACCATAGATCAATTGCTCTATTTTGTGCACCGGTTCTATCGTGTGGTTAGTGGCCGACTCCCAATCGACCTTTTTGGGCGGATTGGGTCGGTCACCCAATTGGGTCTAACCGACTACTAGTGGTGGCTATATAAGAGCAAGCCTCTTTCTTTCTCTCTTTTTCTCTCTTTTATCCCCACTTTTTCTCTCTTTTTTCTTCTTTTTTTTAGTTCATCAGTAATCTTCTTTTTCTTTTCTTCAGTTCATCATGTGGCCAGGAAGCTCTTCAGTCTCACCTGATTTTCGGGAGACCATCTTTCGGGAGTTATATAACCTTTTGGGGCACCCTCCCAGTCCTGGGGAGTTATACAGCTACACGACGGGTACTCTAAACACCCCCAGGAGTCGGCACTACAGACTCCAAACCACCCCAGTTGAGATTACCCAAGTGGAGTTGAGATAGCCCAGCCAGCTATAGAGCCGAGCCCCTTCTCCCATGTCGTTAGGAGGCCCTTTTGCATCGCAAAGTCATCGGCGTACTCCCGTGCAGTCGAGACTCTGTTCTCCAGCTACGAGTGATCAGCGTAGTCCCGTGCAGTCGAGAGTCGCTTCTCCAGCTACGAGTGGCCAGCGTACTAGCTCAACATGACACGGTAGCGGGCGTAGTAGTAGGAAGAGCGGTGGGGGATGCATGGCACAGTGCTTTGGGAGGGGTAGTGGTGGGGACGGGGATTATTCAAATGATGTAGACGTGCCAGAGGGTGATGGTACGATCTCTAACATCACTCAAACAGGAGGCATCTTGATGGATGCACAGGGGAAGGACATTATGACTTTCATGTGCTCTGTAATTGCTAACAACTACAGAGATTGCTTTATTGACTACAAAGACCATCCAAAAAGGTTGGCTGATGAGACCCTCGCTGCTGTTCGCTCTAGGTATCCCAATCCCCCCAATGTTCAGTTCATAGATAAATGGGCAAAGTCAAAGATTGTTATGATACTTAGCAATAAAAGATCTTCGCTTAAGAGGCAGACATTAGTGGAGATTGCCAGGCTCGAGGGAGGTTAACCACCAAGGGGCCTGCCCCACACTGCTCACAAGCGTGAGTGGAAGAAAGCAATGAAGGCAGCGAGAGCGGACCCTAGTCTACAGCACGTGGAGACACAAAGGATCCAAATGGAGCAATATGGAAGCGTGCATTTTGGAGCAGGGGGTGTTGAATCATGGGAGGTCCAATTTGTAAGTATCGACCTCAAATTATATTGTTTATGTAGTTTATTAGGAGGTTGTTTCTTTGTACTAACCCCTCCACAAATTGTGTCATTTTGTAGCTTGATATCGTGGGTAGGTACCCTACTCTTGTCGAGACAGCCTACACCGCCACCATCGTAGAGGAGATACATGGAGGCACTTCTATGATGACAGGTTGATTACTGAGGAGCAATATATCCGGGCTACTAGAGCGCCCCCCTAAGTACTTGAAAGTAATTAAATAATATCAATATTGTAAGTAAAGATTTGATCTTTGATACATTGATATATGATCCCTCGTTTATAGGGCCCTACAGAAGAAGATGAGGAAGGAGGAGGTACAGAAGGGGGCGAAGAAGGGAGCGAGGACGCAAAGAACTTAGATTAGTTGTAGAAGTAGTGCTAGCTACTCTTTTTTATACTTAAAGCCACTGGCTTGGCTTCGTGCCTCTCTTGTATATAAACTCCTCTTATTTTTTGTACTTGAAGCCACAGGACGTGGCTTGGCTTCGTGCTATATGTACATACAAGCACTTTTTGAGCTATGAATTAATATACACTCTTATTATTTTTTTGGCTTTCAATTTTCCTGTGCAAGGTTCTATCAATTAATTCCTTGTGAACTAAACGTTTTGGAGTTGTAATGTTTTATTGCAATCGTCGGCTATCGACGTGCTTGCAAGAGTGCTAATTAAAATGCGGTTGGTTGTGAGAATTGAATTGCACAATGTGGAAATGGGATTCTTGTAAGAGTGCTAATTAAAATGCGGTTGGTTGTGAGAATTGAATTGCACAATGTGGAAATGGGATTCTTGTAACCACATATCTTACACAATATACACAGCATTCTATTCAAGCATACAAAATTCTGCTTTTATTAACAAAAAATATTTTGTAGAGCGTCTATCAGAGTGTCTATGTACGCGTCTCTTTGTTTAAGAGGGCATCTATTTGCGTGTCTATAGACACGTCTAAAAACGCGTCTATATATGCGTCTCTCTATTTTTTTAAAATTTTTAGCAGAGCGTCTATTTGCGCGTCTGTCTATTATATAGACGCGCCTTTAGACGCGAGTCTTTTTAGTTATGAAAACACGTCTGTAGGTGCTTTGTCTTGTTGTGTTGAAAAAATGGCAGTTAAGAAATGGATGCCAATTTATGTTGTCATGTCATTTCTTTATATGAAATGGCAGTGAAGAAATATTTGCCATTTTGTGCAACCATTTATTCCTAAGAAATGGAAGCCATTTATTCCTAAGAAATGGCAGACAAGAAAATGTTACTCTTTTCTATTGCTATTTCTTTGTAAGAAATGGCAATTCAAGATGTGGTTGCCATTTCCAACTGCCATTTCTATCAAATATATGGCACTTTGAAAAGTGCTTGCCATTTCATACCTAGGAAATGGCAAAAATGAAAATTGGGTGCCATTTCTGATTGCCATTTCTACCGGGTTTTCTTGTAATGGATTGAAGGGGTTGCTATATTCACGCTTAAGAGCACATTCCCGTGCTTCCACAACGTCGATACGGAAAATCAGGAGGAAAAAATGCCGAAAGTTCAGAGGACGTGTTCCCCTATGTGCATCTACATTCCCATTTCCGAGCTTTGCGGGCATTTGCAGGTGAGCGATCAAGTGTTAGAGGTATTTGCAGCTTGATTACACGCTCCCTCATTTTACGCTTCACTTTGTCTCTTTCTCTGATGTTAATGGGCATCCTCCTTTCTAGGCGTTGTTAACGGAACAGAGATTGGAAATAGTGAAACATTGACAATCCGCGAAGATAGCATTGTCATTTTGAGAGCATGGGAATGCTCTCTAACAACGCTGATGTTAGGGAGCTACTTCGACCTCCGAGATTCGTGGATACATTCATGGGTGATTAAGTGGGAATGGTTCTCCTTTTGCCTTCCAAACAAATAGGGAGAGCTTTCTCATGGCGTGGGAAGGTACCATAGGTAGCCTTAGGGGCTTAGCACATGGGAAGAAATAGGATGGGAATGGGAAAAGGTGGTCCCAAGTAGTCCCATGCATATTTCTATCCTATTCCCATCCCATCATGTGGTAACAAAAAAAGAGCTAGGGATGGGTTTAGGAGGAAGAGGACACATGGCATCATTTCATGTGTTTAAGAGATGGGGACCTTGTGGGGACAAGGACACATGTCATTAGGAGGAAGAGGACACATGGCATCATTTCATGTGTTTAAGAGATGGGGACCTTGTGGGGACAAGGACACATGTCATCCTTCCATGTTTTTGAATCCCTAAAAAAGGGGAACCCATTCTTGCTGCCAGGGTCTAGAGGCCATGGTCCAGGATGGGAGAAAAAGTGGCTACTCCCATTCTAAATCCATCCTAGACCACTTGGTATAGGATGGGAGTAACGATGACAAAAATATTCCCATCCTAAACCCATGCTAGCCCCATCCATGTGCTAAGGCCCTTAGTGAAGGTTGTGGTTCACTAGATGGGAAAAATAAAATCATTGTTATTATTTATGCTCTATTAGGTGTTAATTTTGGCTGGTGCAATTGTAGAGGGTTTGCACACTCTTAATCTCCTTCCCGCTCCTCGAATTTTATGCTCTCTCTTCTGCATTTCACCCATAGCCTGATCATTCACCGTTTTGCTCTAACAACAATGGTATATTAGTCAATATGAGAGAGACTTCACAGAAAAGAGAGTAGACTATTCGAAAGGGAATCCTTCTAGAAACAAGAGGTGATCGAGAGGCACGTGGAAATAGGGATGAACGCCCTGCACTGTGAATTGAGAAGCTCTAAAAGGAACAGGAAGTTGGAAAGCTTTGGAGCTCGCTCAGTATGGCCTTCCCTGCTTCTTCCTGGCTCTCCCAAGACGTCTTGGTGTCCCTCGTTGTGCTCCTCGCCACTTCGCTCGCCTTCGTTCTCTGGAAGGCTTTTGTGTCCATGTGGTTGAAACCCCATAGAGTCAAAAGAGTTTTGGAACGTCAGGGCATCAAATCCTTGCCTTATCGCCTCATCTACGGCAACCTTCCTGAATTTTTCGCTCTTGGTCGGAATGCTCGCTGCCGTCCCATGCCACAGATCTCTCATGATATCGCGCCCCGGATTCTACCCCACTTCTATCGGTGGTCCGAGAAGTATGGTAAGCTTGGTGCACCTCATGAGTGACAGTTCTTTCCGTATTCAAGATGTGCTGCAGTCCTCTGAGTTCCCGAGTGCTATTCTATCCTGTGTAGGTGAGGTGTTCGTATATTGGTTCGGATCACAGCCTCGGATGATCCTGACAGAACCAGAGCACGCTAAGGAAATTCTGTCCAACAAGTTTGGGCATTACAAGAAACCCGATGGAAGGCCTGACTTGAAAGACCTGGGAGGCGATGGGCTAGCATCGTTGGAAGGCGAGAAGTGGGCTCAGCATAGACGGATCATGAACCCAGCTTTTTTTGTTGAGAAACTGAAGGTAGGCAGGACACCTTGTATCGTGATATGTACTTTTTAGATTTCATGGAGTATGATGGGGGGATCGTGTGCGCAGGCCATGACTCCAGCGATGGCAGCTTGTGCGGCTGCCATGCTCGGGAAGTGGGAAGCTCGAGTGGGAAAAGAGGATATCGATGTACACGAGGAGTTCCGGACTCTGACGGCCGATATTATTGCCCACACTGCATTTGGCAGCAGTTATGCGGAAGGCAAGCAAGTGTTTGAGATGCAACACGAGCAGCAAATTCTCGCCGACAAGATTATGCGCACCTTGTACTTCCCAGGAAGGAGGTACTCTCTTGTTTTTTCGTGGCCGATGTCTGAGGGGAACGTTGTCCTGAATCCGAGTAGCTCCGGTGCAGATTCATCCCGACACGAATGAATCGCGAACGCTGGAGGCTGAGGAGCAGGATTGAGACAATCTTACGCCAGCTAATCAAGAAGCGGCTGGAGTCGAGCAAGGTGGGACGGGGAGATACGTACGGCTACGATCTACTGGCGCTGATGATGGCAGCCAACAAGGGCGAGCTCGAGGGGAGCCAGAAGAATTTGAGCATGGGGATAAGCGAGATCATAGACGAGTGCAAGACCTTCTTCTTTGCGGGGCACGAGACAACCTCGACGCTCTTAACGTGGACGGGTTTATTGCTGGCAAGCAACCCGGAGTGGCAAGAGCGCGCCAGGGAAGAGGTGCACGCCGTCTGCGGGACGACGGAATTGCCTACTGCGGAGAATATCAACAACCTCAAGATCGTAAGAGACTTATTTTTACTCAATCTCTCTAGTTTCGTCAGATCATCCCGTCCACAAAACCTTAAATTCCGTCAAAATCCGACTCTTTCCATCGGCTACTCATCATCCACCTAAGTCACGTCAATGGATTCCGTCAAAATCTGACGCTTTCCATCGAGTTGACCTGTATTCCCTCCTCTTTCCATCAGCTAATCATCATTAAATCCCGTCAAAATCCAACTCTTTCCATCCGCTAATCAATCGTAAATTTCCGTCAAGGTCCAACTCTCCAACTCGTTCCATCGGCTATTTCTTCCTGGCTAAGTTACGTCAATCGACCTATGATCCCCTCGCCCGTCATTTGATTTTCTGACGCTCCTAAAGGAACGACCGCTTTAATTGCTGGTTCAATGATGGCTGGACGTTGTGGGCGACGGAATAATGGGTGAGTGATTGATGCGGTGACTGGGTTTTGCCGTTATTTGCAGGTGGGCATGATTCTTAACGAGGCCATACGTCTATATCCACCAGCAGTTGCGGTTTTTCGTCAAGTGACAACGGATATGAAGCTGGGTAAATTGTTGGTTCCCGCAGAGACTGTTCTGGTGGCACCCATCATATCGTGGCACCACGATCCCAAGTATTGGGGTGCCGACGCCAATGAGTTTCGGCCTGAACGCTTTAGTAGTGGAGCCTCCAAAGCGTGTACAGTGCCAAGTGCATACATACCGTTCTCCGTCGGTCCTCGGAATTGCATTGGGCAAACATTTGCGATGCTAGAAGCCAAGGTGACCCTGGCTGTGGTGTTACAACACCTCCGCTTTCGCCTCTCCCCTGCTTATCGCCATGCCCCCACTGTCATGCTCACCTTGCAACCCCAATTCGGCATGCCTCTCTTCTTCGAAAGGCTTTAGTCAAACACTTCGCGCAATGTCACCGTCCCCTTTACAACCCTACATGGTTGTGTAAATACCATGCAAAATATTGAGTCAAGCTTTTCCTTTGGGAAATCTCCATGTTCTTTAACTTTTTCCTTATATTATGCTATTTTCATCGTGTATGTCCCTGGACATAGGGCTTATATTATGCTATTTTCAGCGTGTATGTCTTCCCATACATTGAAAATCAGAAATTTCCATTAATTAGTTGTTGGGAAGAGAAGAGGGGTGAAAAGGAAGAGGGAAAGGGAGTGATTAAACTAAGGGATAAAGGGGGAAGGGAGGAGTCTCATTTAAAAAAAAAAAAAGGAAGGGAGGAGTTTCGATTAAGATAAGAGGGACCACTTAAGAAGGGGGCATTAAAGATGAAGGCAAGGGCATTAAAGATGAAGGCAAGTTCTGAAGGGGGAGGGGAAATGGGGACTATTTAAAGGGAGCTTTAAAGAACAAGGCAAGTACTAAAGGGAAAGTGTCCTGGGGAGGGGTTTCAGCAACAGAATGTTGGTAATCAGGTGTTTCAGGGCCTGCGGGGAGTGGTCGTTTTCCAGCAGTCAGAGATGCAAAACTCGAAAGGTGATGAATTCATGCCTGATGCAAATCAAAGAAAGAGGGTACATGGGGAAGGTAACACACTCGAAGGGTTCAGGGTGTCACCCAAAATTTTTTCTAAACAAGTTAAGGAGGTGGCAAGACATGCAGGGACTTGTCGGGAGAATCGCTTTAATTTCCTTAAAGATGCATGTAGAAGACTGGTCCAATAAACAGATGCTGAGACGTGGGGGCAACAAGGGGATGGCTAGAATTGTGTTGCTCTCTTGGAATGTGAGAAGCCTGTGCGACCCCGAGAGGCAGCGAGCATGCTTCGAGGTGGTGATGAAACTTAAGCTCAGGATTATATGCCTCCAGGAGATTAAATGTGGATTGCCTGATAGTATTTGATATAGATGGAGGAAGGCTGACTTTAAAGTGTTTGTTAATAGCCCAATTAGACGTAGTGGGGGTTGTAAGAAAACAATACAACGTCTGTGCTCAACAGATAACAGGATCTCGTAAGCAAGAGAGAAAAGCAGATAGTATGGAGAATCAAAAAATTTGATTACTATAAAATTGATACAATAGATGGCGCTGCCTCCCAGCTGTGCACTCCTGTGTGAGAAGCTTCGATGACGTGCTGGAAACAGTAGAGGACGGAGGCTGGATACTAAGGAATCAGGGTTGCTGTAGCCAGTGATGATTATGGGCTTCACGAGCTTGCTCTTATATAGCCACCAGTCGTAGTCGGTTAGACCCAATTGGGAGACCGACCCAGTCGGCCCAAAACGGTCGACTGGAGGTCGGTCTCGAAATAGGTCACCAACCACACGTTAGAATCATGGCGTAGAATAGAGCCACTTGGGATCATCTAGGGCTTCAAATGGGCCCCGCAACCCGAGAGTGGGTTGCCCCGAGAAATGCTCCGTCTACCCTCAGTGTGGTCAGTCGTGGGATGCCTTCCCGCACTTGCATGTAGCTTAGTTGGCAGTGTGCCAACTCTATCTGAAACCGTTCAGTCATCAGGTCACACATGGTTCCCATCTGGTGTCCAAACCAGGACCCACCGGATAACCTAGCTACTCAAATGCCTTCTCCTCATATGGGGGACTTACAAGTAGAGTTAGCTGGTTCCCGCGTAGTTACACGAGAGTGGAGCATTGATATCCAACAGGGGTGTGGCGCTGTTAGTTCATGCCTCACTGAGTTCGTTTGAGGTTTGTAAAGGTGAGAAAGGAAGTGTTGTTGCGGCCAGTGTGGAGTCTGATGGTGCAAGGTTTGGAGTGGCTTCTGTGCATGCCCCAAACGATTCTTCTGATCGTCTAGGTTGTTGGAACCTCCTGGACGCTAAGCTCTCGGAGCTGAACTGGATCCTAGCGGGAGATTGGAATTTTACTGAGGTGGCTTTTGATAGATCTCATCCTGCAGCCTCTCAGTTAAGGGATGAAAGGAGTGCTTGGATTGCCTTGGTTGTCAACAAGGACCTTGTGGGTTGCGCAGAGTTGGATAAGGAAGGGTTGGCGGGCTTCACATGGTCTAATCGCATGCGTGGGAATGACTTTTGTGCATCAAGGCTAGATAGGATCTATCTCTCGGACGGTGGCTGGTGGGTGAGAGGCCCGCTTAAAGGGGACCTGATAACTTCTTCGAGTATTTCGGCTGATTGCCCTCTACTCTGGAGTTTTGGTTTGCCGACGGTGTGTAGAAGATCTGCGGATGTTCCTTTCAAATGTAGTAAGTGGATGTTAAGCTCTGAGACCATATATTCTGAAATTAGGGAGTTATGGAGGACGGCGGGAGCAGATATAGTAGCGCTAGACTTAAGAAGCTGGACTGCGACTACAGAATTGGCAAGAAGGCGACAGTGACGGCGCTGGGTCAGATCAAGAGCTCGGTGTTGGCGGCAGTCGAGATTGCTCCTCAAGATCCGATAATCATGACTTTACTGGTTGAGGTGGAGACGGCCCTGCAGAAATTTGAGCTAGAGAGAGTGGTTAAGGGTGGGTGATTGTCCCTCGCACGCGTTCTTCCAATCTCTTAAGAAGCAAGATAGGGGACACATTGACCGTGTCATGGATGCTGACGGGAATCTGATCCAAGGGTACTGGCATGTGGGGAATGTATTCCTTAAAGAGCTGAGTGGCATAGTAGGAGAAGGGGATGCCCAAGATGAGGATTGGAATGACAGTATTCAAAGCCTATTAGCTGGACTGAATGTCAGGATTTCAGAGTATAACAGAAGGCTACTGATAAGATCGTTTACCTGTAAGGAAATTGGAGGAGACTCCGAACTCCCTTGAAGATGATAGGTCTCCTGGCCCTGACGGACTAACTGCAGAGTTCTTCCGAACGTTTTGGAGCACTATTGGAGTTAACCAAGATGGCCAATGAGGCGGTTGCTAAGGGATCCCTTTCGGCGGACGTGAACGCAGGGTTACTAAAGCTTTTTCCGAAAAGGTCTTGCAGAGTCAGGGTGGGGGACTGGAGGCCGATTTCTATGCTCAATACTTCATACAAGCTAATCGCCAAAGCTCTTTCGTTACGAATTAGCGGTCTGTGCTCTGAGATTGTGGATAATGAGCACTGTGGTTTTGTTAAAGGGCGAGATATCTTCAATTAACATATTCAGTGTATCCACAGCTCTTGACTATGCAGTTTGCACAAAGTAGGATGTCCTGCTGATGGGGGTGGGCTTCGACAAAGCGTATGACCGGATACGCTGGGATTATCTGATTGCAGTACTCGATAAGCTGGGGTTTGGAGATGGGTTTATCCGGATGGTATCTACGCTGTTTGGGCAGACATCTGCTATTCTCTGTTTGAATGGGGGGCTTTCGAATTGAAAAAATCTATTCGTCAGGGCTGCCCCCTTGCGCCACTATTATTCGCGATTGGCTCTGTCCCCCTGATGCACGTAGTAAAGCAAGGTGTGGCAGCAGGAGCCTTCAAGGGCATCACCTTACCGAATGGAGAGCAGTTTAATCTTCAGCTTTTTGCGGATGACAGTGTCTCCTTCTCCATTGAGGATAAAAAGAGCATGGATAACCTGATGAATGTGTTCGCTCTCTTTTGCAGAGCCTCGGGATCTATGTGTAGCTGGAGCAAGACCTTCGTCCTGCGTACCAATGCAGCTTCCCCCCCCAATGGTTGGTCGATAGCCGAATGCAGATAGTGCAGAGGGGGGATATCATAAGGTATCTGGGTGCACCGCTAGGCATCGGTGTCACGAATAGGATGAGATTCGACTGGTTCAAGCCAGAATGTGGCAGCCAGAATGTGCTGTATTACCAACACTCTTCCATTCCAACCCAAGCTAATACCGCTCCAGCTTTTAGGCTTACATCTCCTCTGTTTGGGGCCAAGTCGCACTTGGCTCTTCTGGTCGTTCCTCTGGACAGAAGATGGAGGCAAAAAACGGATGCACGTAATCCCGTGGGAGCCTTTGAAAGCCCCTAAGCTTCTGGGGGGGATCGGATTGCTGGATATTAGAATCCGGAACATGGCACTGCTGAGCAAATGGTTCCCGCATATGTTCTATTCCAGGAGTCCGTGGGTGGAGGTAGTGAAGTTTTTCATTGAGCAAGGGAGAAGCAGAGGGGCGGGGTCATGGAGGGGGTTGTCTTGGTTCTTGTACAATGAGGTTGTAGAAGTTTTTGCCTCCAAATGTCCTCAAGAAAGCTTCCTCGAGTTCATTCCAAGTCGTGAAGTGATTGACCACAATCTGGCTATATCATTTATCCACGCCTTCTCCCAAAAAGGAGGGAAAGAAGACAGGATAAGTAAGCATGCAAGAACCTTAGAACATGATTCCCTTGCGGGGTAGATCTGCCCCACGGTAGAACCTGTGCAGCTATTGAAGCCTATAGGAAGGCAATGGTAGAGATGAGGAGTCTACCTCACAAGGAAAGCATGCGGTGCTGGTTTTGGTGCCTTGCCACAATGACATTGACTTGCTTTTCTCAGGCTTCCCTCTAAAAATCTTGGGCTGTGACATAACGGCAGGACTAGTGGCGGGCTGGAAGACGTGTATAGGGAAGCTCTCCTGGAGGGGCCTGAATGGGCTATGGGGAGATTCCAGTTTGAAATAGTGCCTATGGTGGAGTTTGGCTTTCCGTAAGGAACCTTTTGCTGTACATGATCTAGGGAGAGCAAGGAGTACCTTAAGGAAAGAAATTCGGAGATGGGAAGATCTATGGAATGCGAAGGAAGCTGACTGGCATAGCATGGGCGAACTAAGGGCTAGATTTCATTTAAATCAAGGGGAAATGGATCTGATCCAAGCTCTGACGGAAAGGATCCCCCCGCACTGGCCAACCAACTATGTGGTCTCAGAGCACAGAAAGATTAGGCAATGGAAGCTAGGGAGAGCCGGCCTAAATAAACTCATGGCTAAGGCTGCCTACACGGTACTGATGAAGGACTAGCAAACCCAAACAAGAAATGGGTGCTTACGAGAGGAACAGGTTGGTGGACGATAGTGCTACGGGGGATTTGGAAGGTCAAGCTTCTCCTTTGTAAGATTCTCCAGCACTGGCTGCCGTTGAGAGCGAGGATCTCTTGCTTCATTCAGGTGTCCCCGATTTGCCCATTGTGTGGAGTGGCTCTAGAGTCAGTGAGGCATTTGTTGTGAGTTGTATAATCTCCCGTACAGTCTGGAACAAATTAGAGAAGGCAGTTCGGGATTCGGGTTTCTTTTCCCAGTTCAATCTCATGAAGAGGTGGCGCTTGGCTCTTTTGGGAGAGGTGAGAGGCCTCCCTTCTTTGTTGGGGCATGGCCTCATGTGAGAGCAGCCATCCTCTTGGCTGTCTGGGAGTCGCGCAATCTGATAGTCTTTAATGGATGTGAGAAGTTTCCCTCGACGGAGAGAGTGGTGGCTTCAAAAGGCAAAGATTATCTCCTAGACTTCGCTATGTTGTTAGAGTCTACGGATCCTGTTATCAACCACTCTTTAGTTACAGTGGCTGATAGGTTTAAGGTTCTCTAAGCGCATGTCGAGGGTGTCTAACCCACTAATCGGCCTCTTTTATGTATCCCTCCCCCCACCTTTTTGTACTTGGGTCTTTTTGGTTTTGAGGGTTTGACCCACCCCCTTTAATATGAAAACGTTATTTAAAAAAAAAAGGTACTAAAGGGGATGGGGGAAGAGGGACCATTTACAATATTTTAGTTAGCACTAGGTATGCTCTTCCACTCTATAGCTTAGTGGTAGGGCTCACATGTGGGAAAGACAAGATTGTGGGTTCTAATCCTACCCTCTTAAATAATGTGCACTCTTCTTAGGCATAGCTTAAAATAAATTAACCCACCCAAATAAATCAATCAATTCATGGACAAACATAGGTTAATGAACCTGTATGGTCCAAAACAAATAGCAATATAATAAAGTCGAGCGTGTATGTCCCCCCTCTTGTTGGGAAATCAGAAAATTTGATTAATTAGTTCAACACCTCCCTTAGCGAAGTTTATTAACCAATGTTAAGCAATGTTAATGGCACACGACAGATTGAGATAAAACAACCCCCCCCCCCCCTCACTCATGCACACATTCGACTATTGAGCCAGGCGCCTGGTGGCCTCTTTGAATTAGAGGGATCTTGTATGTGCAATCTCATTTCTTTAAATGAAAGGCAGAAGTGGGAGAGGAGAGGCGGGCTACAACTTGGAGGAGATGGGAAGGATGGGTGTTGCTGAGCAAGGTACCTCTCTCTTCTTTTACATGATAGTTGGATCATATTGAGATTAGTTGCATCACCAAGGTAAGTTTTTAGTTTGGTATCAGAGCAAATTATAGCAAGAGCAAGTTTGGAAAGCATTTGGTGGTCGTTTGATGCTAAAATATGCCCATTTACAGAAAGTGGGAAATGCCATAAGTGCATTGGTACATGCTTGATTTGATGCTCAAAAGTGGACTACTTAGTGCCCAAATTTGAGGCCTATTTGAGGCTCTTGGATGCCTAAAATTGAGCAAGGTTGAGCACTTGAGAAGAGGTTGAATTGTCAGATTGGGATGCCATTTAGCTCACTTGAAGTGGGTGTGCTTAGGAAGATCAGAAAAGCGGCATTGATTTGAGGTTTACTAAGTTGCATTTGGAAGTAAGTATTGTGAATCAAGCATGGTTGAGACCTCACAAGTAACCCAAATAGTGGGTGAAAAATTGACCAAGGATAATTATGCCTGTGGTCTTATAGAATGGAAAATTTGCTCATGGGAAAAGGTGTTTGGGGATTGATTACGGGCGAAGATGAATGCCTAGAGTTGCCATGGGATGAACCAACAGATGAGCAAAAATTGGAGTAAAAAACGTGGGTAGAAAATTCAAGAAAAGTATTGGATTGAATATCTCTATGCATTTCTAATACACTCATCCCTTACATCAAGAAGGCTAGTACATCTGAAGAAGCTTGGGATATTATTCACAAATTATATGGTACAAGCACGGAGGCAAGATAGATTCAGCTCAAGAAGAGGCTCCATGGAATGTGGAGAGGAAATAGAAGCATCACGGACTATGTGGCTGAGATAAGGCAAATTACAGAAGACTTGGCCTCTATAAATTGCAATAACACTATTGCAAATGAAGTGAGAACTATTTCGTAGAAATGAGAACTAAATGGAATATTCTTTTTAATACCATTATTGTTAGAATACAAATAACAATATCTTTCATGTTCATTTGATTTGAATTAAATTTTTTTACCATCAGTGATGATGAAATCTTAGGGTGACTTCGTGGATGTAAAATATTTCTTGCAACCTTAAAATAAAATTCACAATATAATATGTGTTTTGAAGATGATATTCATGTGTAGTCAAGTATGAAAGCCTAATTATATGTATCTAGTTCATCTTGAAAAGTCGTGTTGCACAAATTTGTGCCCTTTTGTAGAATCGATTGCTTTTGGAGATGGACCAAAGATAAAATAAAATACTTTAAACAAGTGGCCAATTATCTTAGAATTTTGAGCGGAATATTTTTTTGAGAAGCCATGCCATGTTCTGACCTCATCTGCAATAGTGTTCAATGTGGAAGATGATAGTTTGGTGCCTATCACCTTGAATGGTTTAGGCCATCAATACAAATCATTGGACATTTCTATTTTCGTGCAAGGCACTATGCCCAATTTTGCGGAGCTGGTTGCATTGTGCATGAAGGAAGAGGTAAAGCTTGGACTCAAAGCTTCCACAAGTAGTGGAACATATAATTTGTTTTATCACTTGGGTGGTAGAGGTGATTTTAAAGGGCCAAGTGGACCCCCAAGAGGTTGTGGGAGAGCCTCATATGCCCATCAAAACATTATGGACAGAAATGAGTTGGCCCAAAGAGGGCATGGTTATATGCCAAGAGGAAGGGGGAGAACCACACCCCGTGGTAGAGGAAGGGCCACTCATGCTTCAATAACTAGAAATTGTCACTTCTATGGTAAGTTTGGGCACTATAACCGAGATTGTTATGCAAAGAATAATGCCACACATAGAGGGTGTGGTGGAAGACCACAATATAATCATTATGTTAAAATAATAATAATAATAATAATAATAATAATATAATCATTATGTTGGTGGAAGAAAGTATGCACATGAGCATGGATATAGCGAGGATATGGCACTCACCTATTTAGTATGGAGCGTGTTATGAGAAGCATGCAAGAGCCTTTGTCTAGTGATGATTGGTTTATAGATCTGGGAGCCATGAATCATATGCGCATCATGGTGAGTAGTTCATTCACAAGGATGAGATGGCGAGTAAGGAATTTGTTTCTATGGGGGATGATACCATGCACAAGATTACTCATATGGGTGATGTTCCCCTGAGGGATAAGCATGGTGTGGAGAATACCTTGGGAGATGTTTTATATGTGCCCATAATCACAAAAAATCTTGCTTATGTTAGTCAAAAGACTGACCAAATCTATCAAGTGCCTTTCAATAAGTTTGGATGCTTTGTAGAGGAGTTTCATAGTGGCAAAGTGGGGAAGATTGTTGCCAAAGGTCAAAAGAGAGGAAGATTGTTCACATTTGATGCAAGAAAACCCTATTTACAACAAGGTATGTATTCCAATAGTGTTCCTAAACTAGATCAAGAGGACGAACTTTGGCATCAAAGACTTGGACACATTAATTGGACGCTTGAAGGAGATGCAAACCAAAGAATTTGTGAGAGTACTGCATATATTTGGCCATTAAAAATTCAGCCATGTATGCCCTACATGTCAATTTACAAAACAAACAAGATTTCTATTTCCAAAGAGGGGGAGAATGAGCAAGTATCCTTTGGAAATAGTTCATTCGGATATTTGGGGACCTACAGATCATGCAACACTCGGGGGAGCAGGATACATAATCACTTTTATAGATGATTACAGTCACATGACATGGGTTTAGTTCTTGAAAGCTAAAACTGATGCCTTTAAAGTATTTTGCCAGTTTAAGAGAATGATAGAGAAGGAGCTTGGGTGTTTTAAAGTGCTTCATATGAACACTGGTGGAGAATACTTGTCCTATGAATTGATGAGTTTCTATATGGCCAAGGCATTAAGACATGGGTCACTTGTAGATGTACTCCCCAAAAAAACTTTGTTGTGGAAAAAAAGAATAGGGTGATTGGTGACATGGCTAGAGCCATGATGGATGAAATGAATATGCCATTCATTTTTGGGTTGAAGCTATGCATATGGTTGTGTATATCATGAATGGAACAACCATGGATGTTGTACATGGGTTGATACCTTTTGAAAAGATTTATGGGTAGAAGCCAACCTTAGCTCCTTTAAAGGTGTTTGGCTAAGTTTGTTATGTGCATGTGCCAAATGAGATAAGAAAGAAGTTGCAGACAAGGGATGTAAAATGTGTGTGTTTGGGATACCCATATGAGAAAAACATTATATAAATGCTCACTAGACAAAATATGAAAGTCTGGATGTGAAGTTTAGGCTGTTTCATGGCAGTGTGACAGCAGTTTGGAAACCCTTGAAGGACTTAGTGTCTCAGAATCTGAATGACATGTACATGGTAGCTTTACTTGTAGAGGCAAAAGTATTTATGAAATAATGGAAATTGGAAGAGGTAGAAAGGGCCTGTATTAAAAGTAGGCAATTGTGGGGGGCTATCCTTGAAAGCTCTTCTTCCAATCAATAAAGCAAAAGGAGCAAAGAGAGATGATTGACAGAGTAATTGATTCTCAATGTAGGATGGTGATCAAATTTTGGCACGTGCTAGACGTGTTTAAGAATGAGCTAAGTGTCACTATCGGGGAAGATGCTATGTAGGATGATAGGTAAATAAGGAGTCTTAATCAGGGGGTAGAGGGCCTGATGAGCCAAATTTCAGATTACTAGAAAACTCTACTAGGTAGGCCTTTGACTAAAGTAGAGTTAGTAGAGGCTCTTAAGGAGATGGCCAAGGATAAGTATTTAGGACCAGATGGCTTCAAGATAGAGTTTAACATGGAGTTTTGGAAGGTGCTTGGCCAAGATCTCACTTACATGGTTAGTGAGACTTTTGCCAGGGGTTCCTTTCCTCCTAATGTTAGCACTGGAAAAATGAAATTCTTCTTGAAGAGACAGAGCATGCTAGGGTAGGGGATTGGTGGGGACCCCATAACTATGTTGAATACCTTGTACGTACAAGATTATTGCCATAGCTTTGGCGAGCTGCGTATCAGGAATGTTTGCATGATAGTTGTGGATCGAGATTAGAATGGTTTCAAGAAGGAAAGGGACATTTTTTAGAACATCACAAACATGCCAAATTGCTCTAGATTTGGCCAGTACAACGGGGAAAAGGGTGATGTTGTGTGGCTTTAATCTGGACAAGGCCTACGATGAAATCAAGTCGGATTTACTTCTTGCAATCCTTGACAAGCTAGGTTTTGGTAAGGAATTCAATAACATGGTAGCAAGCCTGTTCGAAAATGCATTTGTTGTTTTGTGTGTCAATAGGGTTGCAATGGGAAATTTCACTCTCAGAAGGTTCATTCACGAAGGAATCCCTAGGTATTATTCCCTTGATCTATATGATTAAGAAAGTCATTGCCTTTGGTGACATCAAGGTGTAACATTGCACTCAAGCAGCCAATTTTGTGCCCAAGTGTTCACTGATGAGATGGTAGCACTCTCCCAAGAAGATCAAAATAGCATGATGAAACTGATAGCTATTCTAGAAAATTTCTACACCATTTCAGGATCAAAATGACAGTTGGTGAAAATCATTCCTGTTGAGATCTGATAGTGGCAAGTAATAAGGTACTTGGGGGAACCTCTTGAATTAGGCCTATCAGTTCAAAGATTCAATTGGTTCAAACAAAAATTACGGGACAAGATGAGAGCTCGGCAAGGGTTGAGTCTGCTTGGAACCCACCATGTGCTAGCAGCACGTGCATTGCCTCAATTTGGAGTTTGAGCCAAAAGTCGCTGGAATAAGATACATCAAACATTTTGGGCTTTTCCTTGGGCAGAAGAATAGTAGAAAAGGAGAATTCAGTACATTCCATGGGATACACTTAAAAGCCCCTAAATCACAGGGTGGCTTGGGTTTGCCCGACATTGGGCTAAAGTGCTACGCTAATCAGCAAGTTGCTTCCCAAACTATTCGAGACCAATTTACCATGGGTGGAAGTGGTAAAGTTTTTCATTTGCAAAAAAGAGAGTTGAAAATACATAAGAGGGAAAGAGGGAAATGCACACATCTTACATTTCTCATGAAGGATGCTTCTTCATTACGGGGGAGGAGACATTACCAACCATCTTCCAAATCTTACATTCATTTTCTATGTCCTTAAGCCTAATCACACCTGTACTTTCAAGATGCCACATAATCTTACATGTACCACTCTCTACATCCATGTACATGATCTATACATCAACAATCTCCCCCTCAATCTCAGCATGAGGTTGTACGCCACATAGTCCCAAGGCATCTCTAAAAAGATAAAACTTATCTTTACCCATGTACCACTCTCTACATCCATGTACATGATCTATACATCAACAATCTCCCCCTCAAGCTTAGCATGAGCTTGTACACCACATAGACCCTAAGCATCTCTAAAAGGATAAAACTTATCTTTACCCAAAGACTTGGTAGAGATATTAACAATCTAGGCATGCGTCCTCACATATCTCAAGTCAATTTTGTCACTTATCACTTTCTCCCTAATGTAGTGATAGTGGACCTCTATATGTTTTGTCATTGCATGGTAAATAGGATTCTTGGCTAGCATGATAGTACTTATGTTGTCATAGTAGATCACTACTGGACCATCAATGCATACACCCAACTCGTGAAGAAGCAATCTCAAACAAGTTTCTTCACATGCGGCTATAACAGTCCCCCTATACTCATTTTATGTGCTAGATAATGCAACTGTGGGTTGCTTTTTGCTACTCCAACTAATCACACTACTTACAAGAGAGAATGCATACCCACTAGTTGACCTTCTATGATCAATGTTGCCAGCCCAATCTGTATACCATGCAAGCATATTCCTCCTTCCTTGCATAAAATAAGGCAACATTTATTGTGGCTTTCACATATCTAAGCATGGATGATTTTTTCAAGTTAGTTTCTCTAAGAAGCTAAAATTTTATATTGGTGTCGAAAGTTTGCATGCCCTAATAAAAAAAATGTTTAAAAGATTCGCCAGGATTTGAAACTTTTATGCAATAAAATGTAAAGTTTCGCCAAGATTTACATCCTTTACTTTGAAATTCAAAAGAAAATATATAAAAGTGTACTCCCACCTATCAATTTTGTAAAACTAAAAGAATGAGCTTGATAAAATCTCGCCAAGATTTTATATTAATATATAAGTATAGCTTCGATAAAGACATCCATAGATATATTCTTCTCACCACATCAAGGTGATTCTTGCAAGGCTTTTGCATAAATTGACTCACCACACCCAAAGCAAAACTCAAGTCTGGTCTAGTAATGGTAAGATATATAAGACTTCCCAACCATCTTCCACAATGTAGTCACACCCTGCAAGTAGTATCCAGCACTAACCATCTTAGCATTTTGCTCACGTGGAGTTTCAATCGGTTTGCTTGCTGTCATACCATATTTTTCCAGCACATCCAAAGCATATTGCCTTTGTAGAATCCAAATACCATGAGGTGAATCAATTATCTCAATCACAAGTAAGTACCTTAGCTGTCCAAGATCTTCATGTCAAAGTCACATGACAATCTCTTCTTAGTTGATGTAATTTCTACATCAAGACTGCCCATGATGATCAAATCATCCATGTATATGATCACAATCACCATTTTTTCTCCCTCTTTCTTCACATACAGTGTGCTATCAGATTTAGATTTCTTGAAGTTCATTTTTAGAAAGGTTTTACTCATTCTCTAGCCCTTGAGTCTTGCTTCATCCTATACAAGGCTTTCCTTAAATTGCACACATGCATAAGATATTTGGGATGTATGTACCCTTCCTGGCTACTCTATTCTGTCCAACTCCATAGCATCCTACCTTGCATCCATCCATCCTCTCACAAATGTTGCACAAAAACTTTTTGAATTTTATTGTCGAACTTGAAAGGTATATCTTTAGAGCGCTTGCTGACTCTAGAAATACTAAATCTCCTGATGATCTAAGCGTGATTAGATAGAATTGTGGATGCTAAGCACCATAAGCTCCGTCATCCACAAATCATCCTCCAAGTGTAGAACCGTGGCTAGTCTCTGACCATGAACTCTTCTCCCCTTTTATGACTACACTCAAGTGAAGTCAGTCTACCATGCCTTGATAAATAAGAAGGTTCTCCCAGAAATATTTCTCGACACCGAAGGAAGCTTCACTAAGTGAAACCTATCATTCGAACCTTTGGTGAAATTCAAATCACCTCCCAACAGCCCAGTGGTGGTTAGCCCACACGGTTGGCACGTAGCCAACCCCAACACTCTCCCCTCTCGGATTTGGGGCATAGAAACTTGCAATCCTCACCTCAAAACCTTCATTTACCGTATACACAGCCAAGAGCCAACCATCATCATTGCAAAATAGTCCTTGGACTTCAAGGACTTGTGCACGAAGACCACAAAACCCCCTTTCCCTCTATGGGGACATTTAACAAACACTTCGTACCCTAACTGCTCACAAGAAAACAAAAAACTATCACCCCCCTTCCACACTTGAAACAAGACCACCATCGGATAGGATATTCTTATTAGAGACAAACACCCTCTTTTTTAAGACTTATTACAGCACCTGCAAATGTTTCATGAAAAAATAGAAAACTCTGCAATTGAATCTCCTCCCCTTCGACTCAAGCTCCTCTCACTAGGAAAAGACTTTCATTAGGGGAGAATCGGGGTCTCAAAAGCGCCTCATAAGGAATGGGTTAAGAAATTTATTAGGCCTAATGCAAGCCCTCTTGTGGGGTCCAAGAGAGTCCTAACCCCCCCTACCTAGGTGGGTTAAGCCTAGTTGATCCCACCTCTTACACCTCTTACACCTAGGAGGGGGCCACCTTTTACACCTCTTACACCTCTTACACCAAGGAGGGGGCACTTTTCCCAAAGTCAACATTTTGAATTTTGAATTTGAATTCCCTCTCTCCTCCCTCTCTCTCTCCCTCCTCCCCCCATCCTCCAAAGTCAAACTTTTGAATTTTGAAATTTGAGTTCGAATTCCCTCCTCCTCCCCCCATCCTCCTCCTTGTCTCCCTCCTCTTTCACACGTCCCATAATTCCTCCTCCTCCTCCTCCCTCCCCCTGCCTCCATGCTCCCTCCCACCCCCCTCCTTCCTTTGTCCACATGCATCATCCTTCCGCCTCCCACGTTCGTCCTCCTCCTCCCCCCTGCTGCTTTTTCCTCCTCCTCCCTCCTCCCACATGCGTCCTCCTCCTCCCCCCTCCCACATGCGTCCTCCTTCGCCCCCCCTGCTACTTTTTCTTGCTCCTCCTCCTCCCTCATGCTCATCCATTCTCCTCTTCCCTCATGCTCATGCCTACTCCTCCTTCCTCCTACTCATGCAAGCTCCTCTTGCCTCATGCTCATGCCTACTCCTGTTTCTTCTACTCCTCCTACTCATGTGTATTCGTCTGCCCTCATCCTCACACCTAGTCCTCCGATTGCTTCTCCTCCTTCATAATCATTCATGGTCCTTCTCATCCCTCCTCAAACATCACCTACCTTCTATCATGGCCTATCACAATCTCTCTAAACTCTGCGACTATTGATGGCACCATTTGAGGAGATCTCCCATGTTACCATGTGACCGTACAGTTGCAGGATCAATATGTGATCCATGATTTGTTTTCTAAAAAAAAGAAGTATCTTGAACCTTAGGAGGTGCTCTAAAGAGAAGAATATGTGCTAAAATGTTAATTTTGTAGTGTTTCAATGTAATTTCTTACTTTGGATTATCCACGGTGGTGCATTGCTTTTGCTAAGGTTCCCTTAGTTGTTATTTTAGGAACTTCATGGAGGATGATATGAGAATGGTGGGCATGGATGATATGGACTCTTCATATCGAAAGACACAGAGTCATGCATGAGCAAGTTGTTTTGGAGGTGATGCAGGACTTGAAGGGAATGGTGATGCAAAGGAGATGCCTGAAGCTCGTGATGCTGCTAATGTAAGTCTTGAAGCTCAAAAGTTGATCGAAGAAGAAGAATTCGCATGATGCATTACTTCTATTTAAATTTAAATTTCTAAAATGAAGTTTCTTCATGTGTGCAATAGCAAGCATGAATGGAGAATCTGTCCATTTGGAACAAGAAGGCATGGAGAATTCACAATATTAATCCAAGGAAACCTACGTGATCCATTCCAATGTGTTGTACATGAGATTATAAGAACTTACGAGTTGAATGTGAGATTCCAAATAGCATAGCGATCTTTCTAAGGACTTAGTCGATGATTCAAAGACCCTATTATTGGTGTATTAGAGCTGAAGAAGAAGAGAAACAGGCTATGAAGCTTCTTTGTAATAATACAATTTGAAATATAAACACCTATTTCTAATAATATTCTTCTATCTAAAGCTAAAATTTTTCATGTATCTATGGCAAAATGGTGAATCTTTTGTTATGGCTATTTTAAGTATCTGTTGTTTTTAATATTGCATCTTTTTTTATATCAGCTTGCACACAAAAGTTAAATCACATTTTGATGTAACTTACAAGTCAATAAAATGTTGTTTGCCAAGTTTGGCCATTAAAATATATATGTAGAAGGGGATTTGACCATGGCACCACATTGACTAGATGGAGTGTTAAAAAACCAAAATTTGAGATTTTCCTGCACATCACCTTGTAAAGGATTGATGCATGATTTTCTATGAAGAAATATAGATTTTGAAGGGGTAGATGAAGAAATTTGACAACTTTGGCCACTTCAATGTCCATTTTTGGCAAATGTAGGAGGAATTTGACTGCGGTGGAGAAGGCAAAGTTGGTCCAGACTGTTAGATATCAATGCTCCACTCTCGTGTAACTACGTCGGAACCAGCTAACTCTACTTGTAAGCCCCCCATATGAGGAGAAGGCATTTGAGTAGCTCGGTTATCCGGTAGCTCCTGGTTTGGACACTAGATGGGGGCCATGTGTGGCCTGATGGCTGGACGGCTTCAGATAGAGTTGGCACACTGCCAACTAGGCTACGTGCAAGTGCGGGAAGGCATCCCATAACTAACCGCACTGAGGGTAGACGGAGCATTTCCCAGGGCAGCCCACACTCGGGTTGCGGGGCCCGTTTGGAGCCCCAGATGATCTTGGATGGCTCTGGGCCGAATGGACACCATAGGTGAGTTGCTCTATTCTGCGCCATGGTTCTAACGTGTGGTCGATGGCCTATTTTGGGACCGACCTCCAGTCGACCGTTTTGGGCCGACTGGGTCGGTCTCCCAATTGGGTCTAACCGACTACGATTGGTGGCTATATAAGAGCAAGCCCGTGAAGCCCATTATTATCACTGGCTACAACAACCCTAATTCCTTAGCATCCAGCCTTTGTCCTCTACTATTTCTAGCACGCCATCGAAGCTTCTCACACAGGAGTGCACGACTGGGAGGCAACGCCATCTATTGTATCAGTTTTACAGTAATCAAATTTTTGATTCTCCATACTATCTACTTTTCTCTCTTGCATACGAGATCCTGTTATCTGTTGAGCACAGACGTTGTATTGTTTTCTTTCATGGTATCAGAGCTTGGGCTCTAGTAAGAAGATTTGGTAGTGTGTTTTTGTTTGCGAGCAGATTGTGAGAGATGGCCTAGCTTGCAAGACTACGAATCCCACCGTTCGGCGAAAGCGGAAAGTTGGACGGCACTAACTATCCACTCTGGAAGTTTAAGATGAAGACCATCCTAAGCGCATACGAGCTTTGGGATACTACTACTGGGGTGGACGTGAAGCTAGTTACGAGACCGAATCCAGCCAATGCAGGACAACATATAGTATCAACTGTGGATGAGATTCTCACGTGGACAAGAAGAAATGCAGATGCGCTGTGTTCTATTGTCTGCAGTGTAAATGATTCTGTCATGGCGTTAATTCAACATGTCACCATAGCGGAGGAGGCATGGACGGTCTTGAAAAATCAGTATGAGACCACGAATCAAACGTGGATTTAGAATCTGGAGACTCAACTCGCGAACGAGAAACTGTCTGAGTCTGAAACGGCAGAGAAGTTCATCACCAAGGTGAAGAATCTACGCGATCAGATGACTGCGATTGGCATCACCATCACCAGTGAGAATCTAGCACAAAGGTGCATATGGATTCTCCCATTAAAGTACGACGGTCTTGTTACCACGTGAATATGAGAACAGAAATCTGCCCCTCAACTTTGAGGAATTTAGTGCGATGCTTCTAGAGGAGGAGATGCGTCAAAAGACGAGGACTGGAGAAGATTCGGCTTTCCCGGCTGGATTAAAGAAAGGTAAGGGTAAGGACTCTGGTAACCCATCTTCTTCTGATGATAAAAAGAGAAAGAAGAAGATCAAGTGCTTCTATTGTAACAAGGCAGGGCACAAGCAGAATGAGTGCCGAAAGAAGATTGCAGATGAGAAGAACGGAGTAAAGAAAGAGTCCAGCAACAGTGTGCAGGCAGTACCAGTGGAGTTGTTTATAGCAATTGAGGAGATTTGCACGGAGGAAGTTCATGTACCTACAGATGAACCTTGGACAACAACATCTACGAACTCTCAACTTTCAGTGCTCGAGCCAATGTGAGCAACACTAAGCTGTGGGATGAGAGGTTTGGTCATCTAAACCTTAGTTCTTTAAAGGAGATGCATAAAAGTGGAATGATTGTAGACCTACCAGAAATTACAGATCTACCCGATGTATGTGAAGCTTGCATGATGGGCAAGCAGCATCGGCAGCCCTTTCCTAAAGAGGCCAGTAGGGCAAAGGCTCCTCTAGAGCTCGTTCACATGGACTTCTGCGGAGAGATGGAGATGAAAGCTTTGGGTGGTTCCTACTACTTCATGACGCTGATCCACGACTACAGTAGAAGGATATGGATATACTTCCTGAAGACTAAAGATGAGGCTTTTAGTAAGTTCAAAGAATGGCATGTAATGGTCGAGAAAGAAACGGGGAGGAAGGTGAAGAAGTTGAGACCAGACAGAGGTGGTGAGTTCACATCAAGTGAATTCAAAAGTTACTGCAAAAGTCACGGGATCAAGAGGCAGAAACCCCCGCCACATACATCATAGCAAAATGGAGTAGCAGAGCGCAAGATGCGCGTCATCTGCGAAATGGGCAGGAGTATGATGAAAGGGAAAGATTTGCCAAAGACTTTCTGGGCTGAACATTTTAGAGTTTTTGGATGTGATGGTTTTGTGCATGTCCCTGATGCTAACAGGACCAAATGGGAACTGAAGAGCTGGAAGTGTATTTTCTTGGGCTACAGTGAAGAGGCGAAGGGTTACCGTCTCTATAATCCTATTACCAAGAAGGTAATACTAAGTCGTGATGTGGTCTTCTTAGAACAGCCGCATCAATTAGAGAAGGATGCTTCCTTCCCAGACAACCAGGACCAGGATATCCATCCAGTACAAACACCAATAGCAGACCGAACTCCCCCAATGGTGCTTGGGAAGATTCAACATAAAGAAGAGGAAGAAGAGCCTGTAGAACCACAACGGCAACGGCCATTCCCGAAGTGGGTAAAGCAGCTTTTGGACGACAAAGAACCTCCAGCCATTGAGGAGGAACCATCCGAACACCGCCGGTCCAAGAGATTAGAGGAGCAAAGAAGGGCGCAGGAACACTTGGTCAACTACGCTTTGATGACAGAGGTGATCCGTGCTGAAGAACCCAAGTGTCTTGAAGAAGCACAGGGTGATGATAGGTGGATGGAGGCTATGCAGTCGAAGTATGGCTCCATAATGAAGAACAACACTTGGGACCTTGTGGATCGACCACCAAAACACAAGGTAATCGGCACCAAGTGGGTGTACAAGACCAAGTACAAGTCCAATGGCACGTTGGATAAGTACAAGGCTCGGCTCTTGGCAAAAGGATTTGCACAAGTACATGGTTTTGATTATCATGATACTTTTACTCCCACAGCTCGACTAACCACAATTCGCAGTGTTTTGGCTTTAGCAGCATAGGAAAGTTGGCCCGTGTTTTAGATGGATGTAAAATCCGCCTTTCTGAATGGAGATCTCAAGGAGGAGGTATACGCGGAACAACCACCAGGTTTTGTGATCCCCGGTTCGAAAGGTAAAGTTTGTAAACTGAAGAAGACACTTTACGGGTTGAAAGAGGCCCCACGAGCGTGGTACCAGTGGATTGATGCCTACTTTCTGCAAAACGGGTTTAGGAGGAGCCCATCTGATGCAAATTTGTATATCTACAGAGAAGGAGGCAGGTGTATGGTCCTTTATGTGGATGACCTTGTCATAACAGGGAACCATGAAAAGATCTTGCAGACAAAGCAGTTGCTAGGAAGAGAGTTTGAAATGACAGGACCTCGGACTGATGCATTTCTATTTGGGGATTGAAGTTTGGCAAGAGCCAAAACAGATCTTTTTTTCACAACTGAAGTATGCTGGAGAGATACTGAAGGCATTTGGCATGGCTGAGTGTAAGACAATTGGCACCCCTATGGAGGTTGACGTGAAGCTCTCAAATGAGGATTCATCACTACTGGTGGACGAAGCAAAGTACAAAAGGCTTGTGGGCAGTTTGATTTAGTTGTGCAACACATGGCCGGACATCAGTTTTGCGACTGGTGTACTAAGCAGGTTTTCCAATAAGCCCCGGGAGAACCATTGGAGGGTAGGGATGCGGGTGCTGAAATACATCAAAGGCACACTTGATTATGGCATCACCTATACTAAGGGCAATACCTTGACCAGAATCTGTGACTCGGATTGGGCAAGAGACATGGATAGCAGGAGATCAGTGATAGGTTACTGTTTCTCACTTGGATTTGGAGCTGTGTCATGGGTCAGCAAGAAGCAACCCACAGTTGCTCTTTCTTCTACCGAGGCTAAGTACAAAGGCTAAGTACAAATCAGCATGTTTTGCCTCTTGTGACGCAGTGTAGAACCCTGTGTTCCACGCTTGCACAAAACACATTGAGATTCAATATCACTTTGTACGCGAGCTCATCATGGATGGAGAGGTCGACTTGGTGTATTGTTCGACTACAGAGAATGCTGCAGACATCTTCACGAAGGCTCTTGGAAGAGACTTGCTAGAGAGGCATCTTCATCGAATTGGGCCGAAAAAGTAAGTTCACTTGCGGGTGGACATTGAGGGGGGGTGTTAGATATCAATGCTCCACTCTCGTGTAACTACGCGAGAACCAGCTAACTCTACTTGTAAGCCCCCCATATGAGGAGAAGGCATTTGAGTAGCTCGGTTATCCGATAGGTCCTCGTTTGAACACCAGATGGGGGCCATGTGTGGCTTGATGGCTGGATAGCTTCAGATAGAGTTGGCACACTACCAACTAGGCTACATGCAAGTGTGGGAAGGCATCCCATGACTAACCGCACTGAGGGTAGATGGAGCATTTCCTAGGGTGACCCACTCTCCGGCTGTGGGGCCTGTTTGGAGCCCCAGATGATCCCAGATGGCTCTGGGCCAAACGGCGACCATAGGTGAGTTGCTCTATTCTGCACCACGGTTCTAACGTGTGGTCAGTGGCCTATTTCAAGACCGACCTCCAGTCGGCCGTTTTGGGCTGACTAGGTCAGTCTCCCAATTGGGTCTAACCGACTACGACTGGTGGCTATATAAGAGCAAGCCCGTGAAGCCCATTATTATCACTGGCTACGCAACCCTGATTCCTTAGCATCCAGCCTCCGTCCTCTATTGTTTCCAGCACACCATCAAAGCTTCTCACACAGGAGCGCACGGTTGGGAGGCAGCGCCATCTATTGTATCAGTTTTAGAGTAATCAAAATTTTGATTCTCCATACTATCTGCTTTTCTCTCTTGCATACGAGATCCTGTTATTTGTTGAGCACAAACGTTGTATTGTTTTCTTACAAAGACATCATAGGGTGTCCAAAAATGCAAAAACCGACCATGGCATGAATTTGGCAATTTGGACACCCTCCAAATGGCCAAATTCACGCCGTGGTGGGTTTTTGCATTTTTGGACACCCCATGACGTCTCGACCAACTTTGTCTTCTGTGCCACGGTCAAATTCCTTCAACATTTGCCAAAAATGGACATTGGAATGGCCCAAATTGTCAAATTCCTTCATCTACCTATTTGAAATCCATGTGCTTTATAGATGCATAAACTTCAACATAGATAAACATGGAAAAGAAAATCTTTACAAAGTAACTTAGCAAATGACAATTGGTCAATATGACAACTTATGTGCCTTGTAGCACAGCTTTGGTAAGACCCTTAGGCAATATATTTTCTATATAATTTCTTGCACTTTGGAGGAACCTTGTAGGTTGGGTATGTCAATGTAATTTTTTATTTAATCCAAACAACTTTGATCTTCCACTACATCACCTCGTAAATTTTCATTTTCTTTGTTTATCTTGCCTTTGGAGCCACCTTTTAGGTTGGCTATGTCAATGTAATATTTGATTTCATATCACTAAATCACCTTGAAATAATTTGATGCATTACATGAGAAAATATATATTTTGAAGAGGAATATAAAAATTTCATTTTCTATGTTTTCTTGGTCATGGAGGTTGGCTATGTCCATGTATCTTTTATTTTAATTTTTAGGTTGGCTACTATATCACCTTGTAAAGGATTGATGCATTTCATGATTTTCTATGAAGAAATATAGATTTTGAAGGGGTAGATGAAGGAATTTGACAACTTCGGCCATTTCAATGTCCATTTTTGGCAAATGTAGGAGGAATTTGCCCACGGCGCAAAAGGCAAAGTTGGACAGGACATCATGGGATGTCAAAAAATGCCGAAACCCGCCATGGCATGAATTTGGCCATTTGGAGGGTGTCCAAATGGCCAAATTCGTGCCGTGGCGGGTTTTGGCATTTTGAATTTGGCCATTTGGAGGGTGTCCAAATAGCCAAATTCGTGCCGTGGCGGGTTTTGGCATTTTTGGACACCTCATGATGTCCTGACCAACTTTGCCTTTTGCACAGTGGTCAAATTCCTCCTTTATTTGCCAAAAAGATCACCAAAATGACCAAATTTGGTCGTGAGTATTTTTTTGACTTGGGAATATTCATAATAATTTCCTAAATTAATTTTATAAAAATATATATACAAGTAATAGAACTTAATTGTATGGAATATGAAGAGAATAGTAAAATAGCTATAACTTTTGTGCTATAACTCTGATTGTAAATTTTTTAAGTTCAAAATTGAGAACATGAGTAGCTCTATGATATTTGACTAGAAAAATAGGGTCTATGAATGTTCAAATTCAATGTAGAAGACCTTTAAAAATCAGTCACAAGTTGAGGGGTTCATAAATTTGTAATTACTTTGGATACAAATGAAGGAAACGGGACAAGTTTGCATATAAAAGATTCACCTCTCTACACAACAAACTTGGAGGTGGTGTATTCAATGCTCAACAATTCAAAGAGACATTACCTTATATTGAATTAACAACACATTCAAAATTTCAACCATGACTGAATCAAAATTATTGCTTATGACATGGTATCTTGCAAGAAAGAGAATGTGATAAAATTTACAATTTTGTATACAAAGACTCTTCATAACCTATACCTCCTCTTTGCTACCTCTAATACATAGAAAAAGGAGGCTTTTGAAATCCCCAAGTAAGATCCTAATACTAATACCATTAAGGCTCTCCTCTCAGGGTAGCCAAGCACAAAGTTTTTTACACCATTGCCAATGGGATACAATGCAATAGGTGAAGCCATGTGATGTGGATCACAATGATCAAGTTGTCAATACTTTGATGCACTTTAGTAGTTAAGTACGCCATTCTAAAAATTGGATGTGGAAGACCACATCATATCCTCCTGCTCGACTAATATAGTGCACCAATGAGTGATCTCAAATGCCTCCTGCATCAATTCAACAACCATTACATTAGCAGACCTAACAAAGCACATTACATTAAAAGACCATAAAATATAAATCAATACATAGGATGTTAACCATCATAGCATTGTCTCCTTTAATGATGCAAGCCAGGCAAATAGGTATAAACTGTAAACTTTAGACATGAAAACTTTAGGCATGAAAACTTTAGACATATTACCTAAAAACTTTAGACACAAAACCACATAATAAAACCATCAAAAGAAATTTCATCAATGTTTTTAATGTCCTCCAAGTCATGAAGAAAACCTATGCAAATTCCAAAATGCCTAACCTACAATTTATGGACAGCTTGTACTAGTCAAACACATTGTTTGATGTTGCACGAGGGATGAAATGGACATTTTTCATGCATTTCTCTAGATTCTTGCCTACTATTTCACCATTTCAAGTAAACTTGAAGGACTAAACATTTCATTTTCCATGACTAAAAGGTATTCCTGCACATAACTTACAGATAGTCCATTGTTAGTTATATCAAAGATTCCACTACTTCCCACTCCTATGTTAAAATAGGCTCTTGTAAAGAAGATAGGCAAGGAAGGTACATAGAAATACATCCTTCCTCTTGGGAAGCTTATGTGGACCCTTGGAAAAACCTTCCATGACTATCTAGTTAGTCAAACTATAAGTTCAAGTCATCCAATGCATTTTTCGTGTTCTAGAACACACTAGAGCTCACAATATTGTCAACTTCTATCACTTTCTTCCTAACCATGCCTCTAGAACACTATAGAGCTCACAATATTTCTAGCTTTGGTCACTTTGTTCCTGACCATGCCTCTACAACACACTGGAGCTCACAATATTGCTAGCTTGTGTCACTTTCTTCTCGACCATGCCTCTAGAACACACTAGAGCTCACATCATTGCCACCTTGTGTGATTGTGTTCCAGACCATGCCTATTGGGAAAACAATAGCTGTAGGAGAGGAAAGAGCAGTTGTATCCTATATGAGAGGGAAAAGTAATAGGGAAAAAGCTCCTGTAGGAGGGCAAAGAGTTGTTGTAGCAGAAGGAAAAGTGCATGTAGGAGGGCAAAGAGCACTTGTACCAGAAGGAGAAGCATCTGCAGAAGGGAAAGAGCACCTGTAGGATATATGTTTGATGAATAAAGTTAACACTATTTTGAGTTAATTATAGGCTCTAAAATTCACAAATTTGTTTGGAAATTGCAGAGTTGCATGTGCGACATGGCAAGGTGGAGGGGTGGGTGGGTTGAGAGGGAAGGTGGTGAAGATTAAGCATTACCGAACTAGCGACAAAAGACTGGGGGGGAGGGGGTGCACTAAAAAAAACCTAATTTAAAAGGGCCTAAAAATAAAAACCCTAAAGTGCTTTAAAAAAGACTATATAAAGCACTTCAAAAGCCTAAAATCCCTCATTTCTATGGCATGAGTTAAACAAACTGCTAGACCCATTGGACACCATTTAGATGCTACTCGCTCTCCTCCTCACAACTCCATGGCCTCTGAACACACTGCGAGCCTCAGTGGCCAATGAGGCAATGATCAGCAGGGATCTGAAGGTGGTTCTCATCATCAAGAGTCCCAACAACGCGAGTCCCCACCATCCGACGCTCGTAGGGGATTCCAAGGATCTTAGCACGATGAGGGATCCCAGCACAATGAAGGATCCAAGCATGATTAGGGGTCCTCTTAGTCCTTCCACACAACTAACCATGGAAGTAGAGAGGTCTCCCAAGAGGGACAAAATAGTCCAATCAATAGTGATCAACTGCCCATCCCTCCTCTGTGGGGTCCTGGCATGGATCATCTAGACCAACAAGGGGAGCAAGAAAGGCAAAGAGAGGAGATGGAGAGATTAAAGGGGCCACAACAAGAGGAAGTATTTGGCGGGCTCGCAGAGATATGATGAACCTTGGCCCCAATCCTCCAACCAAGCAGACCTCATGGAAGAGCACCATCAACCCTCTATGCCTCGAGATTGTCACATATGAGGAGCCTTTAGTACAAGCTGAGCAAGAGCCTCATCCTGCTGACTCACAGCCTCAACAAAAGGGAAAGGGAACAAGGACAAAGTAGATGCCTAGGCGCGAGAGGCCACCTCAAAGGACCCACCAGACACAGGAAGAGGAGTCTGAAGAGGAGGTTGCAATGGAGGAGAGAAGAAAGAAGTTCAAAGCAGACAAGCAGCCATGGAGCCATGTTTAGAGGCCGGCGCAGGGTCCCCCAAAGATTAAGAGGTGCAAGAAATGAGGTGTGAAGGCACTTCAAGAGATCCGTAAGTTCCAGACCACTGTGGACAATCTCATTTCCTTCTAGCATGTTGTACGTGAAATAGCATAGCATTACAAGGATGATGTGCATTTAACTTTAGGCGCTATGGGAGCAATTCAGGAGGCGATAGAGCAGATGATAGTAGGTCTTTTTGAAGACGCAAACTTATGCACTATCCATGCCAAAAGAGTAACAATGATGGGGACAAGGACCTTGCACTCGCCAAGCGCATCCACTTCGATCCCTCCCTTAGGCCCTAGATGTTGTTTAGGTTCACTTGGTGTAATCTAAATTATTTTGTAAATCTTTGCCCTTTGAGGCCAATGATTACAAGTTCTATTACTGTTCCCATGTTATTATACATGTTATGTGATGATTTCCATCAATTTATGCAAGTTCAGTGTGAATTTGAGTGGTCAAATTATGTTTTTTTGACGTGGCGTAGAAGGGAAAAGTGTTTTCTGTCAAGTACTCTCCCGATCAAGAACCAAGGAAATGTAGATGAATTTGTTGTGTTTTGTATCGAGTTGAAAAGTATATTGGTCAATGCCTCATGAGTTTTGGAAGGAATAAACTCTTTGATGCAATTTACTATGTTTGTATTGTGGAGGTTCTTGTTGTTGAATTCAATTAGGTTGGCTAAGTCATAATTATCCCAGTAATCCATGCATGAACTCAATTACCAGTTATATTCTATGCAATATTATGCATGTACAATGAAAGGCAAAGGTTTTTCATTATTTTGACACACAATAATTGAAAGCACAAAAGTAAAGCTGTTTGAGTAGAGAAATCCTTGTATTGTAATCCAAAAATGAGTTCCTAAGGCGCCAAGCCTTCATCACCAAAAACATCTACAGTATCTAAAAACTATGAAAGCAAGCTATGTCAAAGACACGAAGCCTTCATAAAACCTAATCAACAAAAACAAGCTCAATGTACAAAAAGCTATGAAAAGAATCTACGTAGAAGGCATGAAGCCTCTATGAGTATAGCTGATCCATGAAAACAAAGAAAACTATCATAGAAGTCGCATGTCACTAAGGGTCAAAAGCAATGATGTAGTTGGAATTGTTGATGGTGAAACTACTAGTTGGCTTCAAGTCCAGTAGCATCGAACAAACCATAAGAACATTGTCTTCATATAGCTCCAAGAAGGTGCTTTGCAATGATAGCACCACATCGACATGTGGGCCGATGATTTGAACTATAACATCAGTTCCATCTTCAAGTAGAAGGCGACCTTTTAGTGAAGGGACTTGCAAGACCTCTTGGATCACATTGCAATTGTAGTAGTAGGGTGGCATTGCTGACACGATCACCTCCACAGGAGCCGCATTGGTAATTCCACAAGTTGCCGATTCATGTTCATAAATTGCAATATGCCATAAGCCTACAACACATTTTTTGGAATAGTGATTAGTTTCAAATCTCCCCTCTCTTTTGGAAGTGAACAGTGAAATAGTTACCTGTGTCCCATAGCGAAGGCCAACTATTTGAGTGCTAAATGCTTGTTTGAGATCGTCTCGCTTGATTTCCTCTGGCACCTCCACTAGGATTTTGAAGTCATATACACACAAAGTGTTTCGTGCATGCATGTATGAAACATTTTGCAATGTGTACATAACAATCCTATTCTCGTTGAACCCTGAATCAATTGGGTTTGAACACTCTTGCATTCATTTACAAATGATAGCAAGATGATAGCTTCTTCAAAAGTAGTCTCAGTTAGGATATCATTATGGGGAGTGTGATATATATAAAGTAAGTGCATATATATTATAGCAATAGACTCACCACAACTCTATCCTCATTGCAAGGTCCATCTGCAATGATCACATGGTCATTCATGCCTCCATCAGTGTTAACCTTGATTATCACAAACCCAATCCCACCCATGACAGACAATATTGTGCCTCTTCCTGACTTGATGATCAATGAGGCCCATGGAACATAACATGCAACACTAGTATCTGGAAGAAGAGCGATGACTCCCTTGAAAGGCTCCCCCTTAATTACAGAACTGGTGGCATTCACATGTAGTGAAAAACTATATGTCCCTCCCTTCCCCAGTGGCCTTTCGAACTATAGTTGCACCCTCAATGTGATAAAAGGAGTCTATCTCCAAATAATCTCTATATTGTTGCACATAGGCATATGGGACAACCAAAGTGATTGTGTCAAGGTTCTTGTGATTGGTATTGTGATCGGTAAAATCAGCATGGAGAACAATAAGATACGTGGCATTCCTGGCCTTATAAGTACCATAGTTTTCTAATAGCTTTCCCTCAAAAGCAAACCTATAGCAAATGCACTCAATAACATTTGAATGTGGAGGACGGGTAAGGAATTGCCTCCATAGATAAAGTTGTCACCACTAGGGCTATGACTCGAGGGTTGTACTCCCTACTTTGCAAAGGCAGTATGTTGAAATGGCCGTCTCGTGGGGGGTCCAAGTGAGGTAGCATCATCGTCAATTGGTTTTTTCTAAGATGAAAGCTTGCTCGCTAAAATCATAGCAATGTGCGCCTATTAGAATTAGTATGATAGGAAAGGTCTATGCTTTTACTAATAATATCAACATACAAGCCTCATACAAGCACTACTTTCAAAAACACACTATTCAAAATTTTTGGACTTTCTCTCTTGGTTTGGACTTTTTTTTGGAGCATAACCTCTCCACTCAACTTTACTTAGTGAGCTAAAAATTTGGGTTTTTTAGAGCACTAAATGGGTCACTTATGTACAAATATGGCCTTATTAAGCTAAAAAGTCAAGTGGTGACCTCTAATTTTTAAAAAAATGGCTCAGTGAAGCTATAATTCCCAAACTCATGCATGGTGCCCCCATCCAATAACTATAATAATAGTAATAGTAGTCTCCTAAGTCAAGTTCAATTTTAACACTATGAAGTGAAAATATGACACCATATGAAAAGAGTTTGTTGAATTCAACATATAAGTGGTGTATAGATACACCATTTTTTTGAAAAAAAAGAGTTTGTTGAATTCAATATATAAGTGGTGTATAGATACACCCTTTTTTTGAAAAACAAACCATACAATAAATTATCTTATTAGTGGTGTATAGATACACCATTTGTATGGAAAAAAGCATACAAACATTATCTTATGCATCTGAATCTCATTCAGAGTCATCAGATTCATGTAATGTATTTGCGCTTGATGGGTCAAGTCTTGCCAAATGATGTTTAATATGGACACAACTTGGATCAGGGATTGTGATACATTTTTCAACATTGTATCCATGCTTCTTTTTAAAACTTCGTGTCCTCGATTTCCAGCAATAAATAATGCTACTGACTTCCACCTCTGTTAATCCCTCATTATTTGGAACCCATTCACGTTTCTTTTGCAAGCATCCCTCATAGAGTTGTTTTATTGTATATCTTCTCGGGAGATTTTTCAATGGCTTTGGTTCATACCATAAAGCTGTAAATGTTATAGGAGTTCCCTTGTCATCCCTTTCTATCTTAGCAACCTTTGCAACCCCAATTGGGCCACCTTGGTCATCCAACTCTGAACCTGGATCAAATGCCCAAACTGCAACAAATAGACCCTCTTCAATCTCATTAGATGGTATAAACTCTGGTAAGGGTTTGTCTCCCTTCCTGCCACAATATTTTCGAGGTAAAAGGCATTCCTCTGCTTCCTCCATATCTACTAACATATTTATATCCAAAGGAAAACTTGGTGACCTAGCTTGTTCCGGCCAAAAGGATTAACAATATTCAATGCTCATTAAGTTTTCTTGTCTTTCTAAAGATTGGATAAGTGCTTCAGTTGATTTAATTGTCTCCAAATTCTTAGTTGATTGCTCAGGATATTTCTGCATCATACTTTGAAGATGTTTAATGAAGGCTTTCAAGCCTTTCATTTCATCTATGTCAAGTGATTTGTTTTTTGTAAGAACAAATCTAGTTTCCTCCAATGGAATTATTCATTGTAATAAAGCATATGACTCACTCCATAAATGATCTCCATCTATTGAGTAGTGCTTCCATTGCATCATTGGAATATTGTTATGCATGTGAAACCGAAAGTAGTGTGGATTTGTGTGTCCTATTAGGGCATCATCTCCTGTTTGTAAATGTGGCTCTATGAATGCTCTCCAATCTACCATCCTCTCTAAGATAGCCACTTCAGATTCTTCCTTGCGAGAACCTCCAATTTTTTTCCCAATTCGAAATAGCATATCCTCCATTGTCAAAATATCCATTGCCTTCAACTCACCAGAGATAACACTGAAGATTTGATCTATGTCTTCATGTGTATGGCCGACAAGAAGAAAGCACTTCCACTTCTTCAAATATTTTCAAACCAACCAGCATAGAGCATAAAGCAAATATATATTTATTCTTGTTCTCTCTCCAACAATTATCAGCTTGTATTCGCAATGTGTTAGGCAAACATCCGTGAGCATATCTGACCTTTCTTATTGCTTTCATGATTGATGTAACAACCTGGTTACTATCATGGTCATGCAAACTATCAATCCATACATCACAAAAGATTCGGTATCCATGTACTAATACTCCACACAAGTGTGTTTTTAGTCCACGTTTGCCCTCCAATGCCAGTGGGATACGTCTATATTGTGGCAAAGTGGTTGTATTCTGGTCCATGCCATCAATGGTGATGCACATGAACTTATCGACATGTGAAATAGCTTCCTCTCTCCAAGAAGCATACAACTTTCGAGCATCCTGCACATGACATAAATGGATTGATCGCCATTTAATATATCTTCCTCACTGCTGCTCACATTTACTATGTTCAATGGCATTTTTTAATTCATCACATGTCTTACATTTTGACATCCTTTGCTTTGATGATGTCTTGACATGGCAAAAATCTCTACGCCAAATTTCGTACAAAGCCTGTAGTTCCAAGCATGCCTATCTTTGATCAACCACACACACATAAGTAATGTCCTGAGGTCACCAGATATCAAGGTCCCCTATGATCCACATCCATTATTGCTACATACTCTTAGGTGCAAAGCTGCTTCTCCAACGTTTTTTAGTCTCATAGTCTTCCTTGTCCTTTTTGTCCACTTACTACTTGTGCCACGTCTCAGTTTGAATACTGTTGTACTGTCAACAAATATTCAGAAAGTCTCATATTACAATTATATATTATTAACCAGAAATAGTCTTGATGACATGCAAAAATGAGCACAACACTTCATTCCGTCCAAATCTACTCTTCTTGAAACTATTATAATTTGCATCCAGTAGTCCAGTAAGACAAAACTTTGTTCTGTTTGTCAACGACCCTGTTGTGCACTTCAAACCTCACCACCCCAAAGCTCCTCCAAGGCTTTGTATAAACTTTTCTTTTCTTTTTTTGGGGAAAGGGGGGGGGGGAGGGAAGGGGGGGTTGGAGGTTCTTCAACACAATGCATTTCGTTCAAACCAAGAACACTGCGCTCAGATTATATGTATTATTGAAGAGATGTCATGCATAAAAAGGTATGAATCAACATAGCTTTTAATTAATGAATAGTATAATGTAAAAGTTATATATCCTGCTTCTCCTAAGCTTTTTAGTCTCGTAGTCTTCATTGTCCTTTTTGTCCACTTACTACTTGTGCACATGCCTTACTTTGAATACTGTCATACTGTTGTACGTCAACAAACAGTCAGAAAGTCTCATGGTAAAATTATATATTATTTACCAAAAATAGTCTTGATGACATGCAAAAATGAGCACAACACTTCATCTCCGTACCAGTGAGTATATTTGAGTCACTTGCAACACAAGAAACCTTTTCTACATCTAACATCTATTACTATAATGTCCTCAATACCTATGAGCATGCCACTATGATACTCTTGATTACTACTATAGCTTCTTATCAATTTGGATCCCATTTGTGTTATAGTCTTTTTCTTCTGATAATATTCTGTTGTGTCTTCCATGACATTGAAGGAAACTGTCTTGGGCAAACTTTATTTCAAGAAAGCTAACCCCCATTTACAAGTACTATGAACTTGTAGTTGAGACATAGTATTATGGACGTCTAAATGTGAAGTACTATCCATTGTGGACGTCTAAATGTGAAGTACTATCCATTGCATTTTGAATGAAACCTGCACTAGTCAACTTAATTATCTCCACTATACAGAGAAAACTCTGAGCATAGCCCTTAAAGTTGCCAATTGCTAAAACTTCTCCGGAGCAAGATAACATCTCTACTTTTTTCCCCTCAAAATAAGTTTTCTTGATATCTTGAAAGTATGTCTTTGGAACAATTTCGTCTTGGTCCCAGAGTGTTCTGTGTGCTTGCATATCAAATATGTCACATTGTAAGATATCTCCCAATGTTTCAAAGTCTCCATGTGGATATTTTAAATGTACTTCAGGATTTACAACGTTGGTGATTATCACTACACATCTTCTCTCACCACAACGTTGGAAATGACACACATTCATAGGATCAAGACTATGAATTCGTCCAAAAGCCACCACTTCATTCTTCTTATATAACACCACATCCATACCCTCTGTTAGGGTGAATACCTGTTTTATGTACAAAAATAGATTAGCAACTCAAAATGAACATAATAAATAATTATTGAGCTTATTATTACTTAATAACTTCTATATCAAAACTAGCAGAGAATGCATTAAACCTAAACCCTACATCCTAAACTTTAAATAATTAATACCAAAACATCTTAACCACCGTAAATCCTAAACTTTAAACATTTAATTCCTAAACCCTAAACCCAAATCCTAAACTCCTAAACAATAAATCTTAAACCTTAAACCCTAAACTCTAAATCCTAAACCCTAAATCTTAAATCCTAAACCCTAAACCCTAAACCTTAACCCTTAACCCTATTAATTTGTGCAACAAGTTGGATATATCCCCCAACCTGTTGCTTGAGCAACAGGTTGGATATATCAAGCAACAGGTTGGAGGATATATCCAACCTGTTGAATTTTTCTTATTTGTGCAACAATTTGATATACAGTTGGGGAATATATCCAACCTACAACTCAAGAAAATTCTTGACTTGTGCAACAGGTTGGATATACCCCCCAACCTGTTGCTCGAGCAACAGGTTGGGGTCACCCCAACCTGGGGTCACCCCAACCGAGGCCAACCTATTGCTTGAGCAATAGGTTGGGCGGCATATCCGATCTGTTGCACAAATCAAGAAAAATCTCGATTTGTGCAACAGGTTGGATATACCCCCCAACTTGTTGCTCAAGCAACAGGTTAGTGGGTATATCCAACCTGTTGCACAAATCAAGAAAATTCCTTGATTTTTGCAATAGGTTGAGTGCACCATTAACCTATTCGACTTGCAACAGTTTGGGGGATATATCAAACCTATTGCACAAATTGAAAAAAATCATTAAATTTTGATTGTATTTTAGGGTTAGGGTTTAGGGTTTATATTTAGGGTTAAGGATTTAAGATTTAGTGTTTAGGGTTTCGTGTTTATGATTATGTTTTGAGGATTTAGGGTTTAGGGTTTAAAATCTAGGGTTTAGGGTTTAGGATTTAGCATTTAGGGTTTATGATTATTATTTTAGGGTTTAGGATTTAGGATTTAGGTTTTAGGTTTTAGGGTTTAGGGTTTAGTATATAAGATCATGAGCTTAGAGTCTAGAATCTAGGATTTAGAATTGAAAATTAGGTTTAAGAATTTAAGTTATAGGGGTTAGGGTTTAAGGTTTAGGGATTATAACTGTTATATAAGTTTAAGAGCTTAGATTGTATAACCTAAGATTTAGGAAACTTTAGGATTTAAGATTTAGGGTGTATGATTTAAGATATATAGACTATATAAAATATGCATTCCAAAGTATTTAGTTTAGATATATATAGACTATATGTTATATGCTTTCCAAAGTGTTTTGTTTATAGGTACGATCCTTTGCAAAGGCTTTACTTTAAGTAAGTATAAGTCTACCTAGTCAAAGTATCCTACTGATTAGGGACAAGCACATAGGCTAAACGCACACCAATTCATATTTTCTTACATTCATGCTACATGGTGTATCATAAGGTACGATCCTTTGCAAAGGCTTTACTTTAAGTAATTATAAGTCTACCTAGTCAAAGTATCCTACTGATTAGGGACAAGTATATAGGCTAAAAGCACACCGATTCATATTTTCTTACATTCATGCTGCATGGTGTATCAGAAGAAATGAAACAGTATGTGATAAGAAATATTCAGAAGAAATATGTATTCCATATCATGGATACCATAGATATCTGGTGGTTGCTAAAGTAAAAAAATGATATGGATGCAATGATACTGTAGTTTTGTGCAAAGCCTTAAACTTTGTTTAAGGTTTTTGCAAAGTATTACACATAGTAATAAAGATAAGTAAGTATGCTAAACCTCTTCTAGATTCTATGGTTTTAAATACCTACCTTACAAATACATTATCTAAATTTTCATTCTTCGACTAACTAACAAGTATTATACACATGGAAGAAAAGCATACATGCTAAAAGTAAGAGTGTAAATTTTAATATTTTCTTATTTTTTAAATTAATTCAATTCTTTGATTGACTACTTTTTAAAATTGAAAGGTTATTAGTATATAATCTACATATTTTTAAATGTTATTAATGTATAATATTAATTATTTATATATTTATTTAAATTTATATAATAATTAATTTATATTTATATTAGTTTTTAAGTTAATAATGTATAGAACAGCAATATATTCACTAATTCTTCATTGTTTTAAGAATAAGTATTATATAAAGCACATATGCTAGAAGACCTCCCTTTCAAGTTATATTTTTTTAATTAATGTATTTATATATTTATTTATATAATATTTATATTAATTTATAGATTAATAATATATATTTTTAGTAAAGTTATATTTTAACATTAGTTAATAAAAATTTATTATATTATGGAGTAAAAATAGTATAAATGGATTTCTTATATTAATAAAGTGTCATGAGAAGAGTTTTTTAGAAAGATTTATGATTAAATTTTGTTTTGAAGTTGTTGCATATGCAATAGGTAGGGAGGTTTGAGTGGTTTTGAGGTTGAGAGAAAAATTTGTAATAAAGTATCATGAGAAGAGTTTTGTGGAGAGATTTATGATTAAATTTTGTTTTGAAGTTGTTGCGTACACAATAGGTAGGGAGGTTTGAGTGGTTTTGAGGTTGAGAGAGAAATGTGTAATAGATTGTTATTTTTTTTAAAGGAGTTTTTTGGAGAGATTTATGATTAAATTTTGTTTTGAAGTTGTTGCGTACGCAATAGGTAGGGAGGTTTGAGTGGTTTTGAGGTTGAGAGAGAAATTTGTAATAGATTGTTTTTTTTTTTAAAGGAGTTTTTTGAAGAGATTTATGATTAAATTTTGTTTTGAAGTTGTTGCGTACACAATAGGTAGGGTTTAAGTGGTTTTGAGGTTGAGAGAGAAATTTGTAATAGATTGTTTTTTTTTTGTTGAGGAGTTTTTTTGGAGAGATTTATGATTAAATTTCGTTTTGAAGTTGTTGCGTACGCAATAGGTAGAGAGGTTTGAGTGGTTTTGAGGTTGAGAGAGAAATTTGTAATAGAATAGGTTAGGAGATAAATTTTTGAAAATAGGTTGTGAGAGTTTGAGGTAAAGAGAAAAATTTGTGGGAAAAAAGATTTAATGCAAAAATGGTTTTTTGAAGTTGTTGCGTACACACAAGTTTTTGAGAAAAGGATCGGATTTGAAAAAAAAATCAAATTTATAAAAACTTGATTCTTAGAAGTTCTTGCGTACGCAATAGGTTAGAAATGAACTCACCTCTTGCAACATTTTGAAAATTTTTGAGAATCCTGCAACAAGTTGATGAGAGGAGAGAAGCGTGGAGTGTAAACAAATGATTTTTGAATGAAAGAGAGAATGAAGAATGTTCTACTTATAGTGAACCTAAAAGAACTAAAAAATGCTGACTTGACCTAAAAGCTATCCATTTTCTATAAAACTCTACTTCTCCTCATTTTCTCTCACAACTCTCCTCATTCTCTCTCATAACTTTCTTGGAGCTCTACCACCTCTCCACCCAGGTACTCCCTCCCTCCCTCTCGTCCCTCCCCTCTTGCTTCCCATCCCCTCTCCTCCCGCTTCCTCCCTCCCCTCCCTTCCCCTCCCCTCCCTCCCCTCCCTTGCCCTCCCCTCCCCCTCCCTTCTTCTCCCACTTCCTCTCTCCCCCTCCCTTCCCCTCTCCTCCCGCTTCTCCCCTCCCTTCTCTGGCTTCCTCTCCTCCCCTCCCCCTCCCTTCCCCTCTCTTCCCTACCTTCCCTTTCCCTCCCCTTCCCCGCGTCCCCCTCCCTTCCCCTCCTCTCCCTCCCCCTCCCCCTCCCTGCCGGCCCTTCCCCCTCCCTTCCCCTCCTCTCCCTCCCCCTCCCTCTCCCCGCCGGCCCCTCCCCGCCGTCCCTCCCTTCCCCCCCCTCCCCCTCCCCGCGGCCCCTCCCTCCCCTTCCCCGCCGTCCCTCCCTTCCCCTCCCCTCCCCTCCCCCCCCTCACCGGTGCCCTCCCCCCCCCTCGCGGAGGGGAGGGGCGGCGGTGAAAGGGGGGAGGGGAAGGGAGGCGGGGAAGGGGGAGGGGCGCGGCGAAGGGGGAGGATGAGGGGCATGGGGGAGGGGCAGGGGAAGGGGGCGGGGGAGGGGGAGGGGAAGGGCGGGGGCACGGGGGAGGGCGAGGAGCGGGGGGGAGGGGAAGGGCGGGGGGGGAGGGGAAGGGGTGGGGGAGGGGCGGGGGAGGGCGAGGGGCGCGGGGGAGGGGAGGGGCAGGGGGCGAGGTAGGGGAGGGGGTGGGGAAGGGCAGCGGAGGGGGTGGGGAAGGGCGGGGGCGGGGCAGGGGGGTTAACCCCCCCACCTGTTGCGCACGCAACAGGAGGGAGGGGGGGAGGGGGAGGGGAAGGGGAGGGGGCGGGGGAGGGCCACGGGCAGGGGGGGAGGGGAGGCGGGGAGGGGGGGTTAACCTCCCCCCCACCTATTGTGCACATAACAGGGGGAGAGGGGGCGGGGGAGGGGGAGGGGGGGAGGAGGGGCACGGGGAAGGGGCGGGGAGGAGGGGGCACAGGAGGGGGAGGGGGGGGAGGAGGGGCGCGGGGGGGGAAGGGGTGGGGGGGGAGGGGAGGCGAGGAGGGGGGGTTAACCCCCCCTGACGGGGAAGGGGAGGGTGCGGGGGGGGAGGAGAGGGGGGGTTAACCCCCCCACCCACCTATTGCGTGTGCAACAGGTGGGGCTTGCGCACGCAACAGGTGGGTGGGGGGGGTCAACCCCCCCTCTCCTCCCCCCCCGCACCCTCCCCTTCCCTACCGGGGGGGGTTAACCCCCCTCCCCGCCTCCCCTCACCCCCCCGCACCCCTCCTCCCCCCCCTCCCCCTCCCGCGCCCCCTCCCCCCCCGGCCCCTTCCTCGCGCCCCTCCTCCCCCCCCAACCTGTTGTGGATGCAATAGGTGGGAGGGGGGGCGGGGGAAGGGGAGGGGAACGGCCGGGAGGGGGAGGAGGGAGGGGAAGGGGAGGGGGAGGAGGGGCGCGGGGAAGGGGCCGGGGAGGGGGAGCGGGAGGGGAAGGGGGAGGGCGCGGGGAGGGGGAGGGCGCGGGGAGGGGGGGAAATCCCCCCCACCCACCTGTTGCGTGCGCAACAGGTGGGGGGAAAAGGGAGGGTGGGGGAGGCGAGGCAGGAGGGCGGGGAAGGGGGGACAAAAGGTGGGGGTAAACCCCCCTCTCGCCCCCTCCCCACCCTCTCGTCCCCTCCCCGCCCTCCCTTCCTCGCCTCCCCTCTCTCTCGCCCCCTCCCCACCCTACCTTCCCTGGCTCCCCTCCCCCTTCCCGGCCGTTAACCCCTCTCCCTCCTCTCCTCCCGCCCTCCCATCGCCCCCTCCCCCTTCCTCGCCTCCCCTCCCGTCGGTCCCCTCCCTTTCTCCCTCCGCTCCCTTCCCCTCTCCTCTCGCTTCCCCCTCTTCTCCCTCTTTTTTAAGGCGGGGAGTGGTGAGGAGGACGGGAGGGGAGGGAGGAGGGAGAGGAGAGGGCAGTCGAGAGGGAGGAGGTAGGCGGGGAGGCGGGCGGGAGGAGGGAGAGAAGGCAGGCAAGGAGGCGAGAGGGGGGGAGGGCACAGACGGGAGGGGAAGGCGGGAGGGAGGAGAGGGGGTCGACGGGAGGGCGCAGACGAGAGGCAAAGAAAGAGGAAGGGAGAGGCGGGATGGGGGAGGCGGGAAGAGAGGAGGGAATTAACCCCCAACCTATTGCGCACACAACAAGTTGGGGTTAATCCCTACCTTAAGCCCCAAAGGGCTTTAAATTTTTATTTTATTTTTAAAGACAAAAAAATTAATTTAATTTAATTTAAAAAAGGAAAAAAAAGATGAAAAAAATTAATGAACTTAATTTATTTTTAAAAAATAAAAAAAGTTAAAATAAATAAAACTTTAAAAAAAATTTAAAAATAAAATTAAATTTTAAATATAAAAATAAATTAATTAATTAAAATAAAATAATTAAAAAAAAGACAAAATGAAATTATTTTATTTTATTTTAAAAATTAAAAATAAATAAAACTTAAAATAATATTTAATTAGAAATTTATTTAATATTTTGAGTTTGAAAATCATTGTAATTCTCATTTTTTATTTTTGATTGTTTTTCAGAAAACTATGGCTTCCAGTTTTGGTTCCAAGGTGTCTTTCAAATACCTTAAACATGCTTGGTATTTTATGGAGTGCAAATCAAAGTATTTTTTGGTGATCACTGCAGAGAACGTATCTAGCGTGAAATATTCTCCAAAGGCAATAAGAAATGGTGGCATGGTCTCAAACATCAACATTAAAGAAAACAATTTGATAGAAGTTGTGTGCAAAGGAAAGAATGACGAGGTGGTTTACAAGTTACGAGTTACTCACAAGCACTTCTTGAAGCCCTTACCAGATTCAATTGAGGGATCCCAAGAATTACTTAGTGCCTTAGAAGCATTGAAGAAAATAAGTGATGCATTTCCAAGTGGTGGTGTTGTACCTTCAGCAGCAGTAAGTGCAGCAGTAAGTACGCCATCTATAACATGTAACCCTCAAGTACCGCCAATATCTGTGGCGATAACTACGGTAACTCCAGCAAGAGTAACTACAATATCTGCAGCAATAACTATAGTATCTCCAACTATACCTACACCATCGACTGCTGCAACTACAGGAACAAGAAGGAGTGATCGTGGAGCAGATTCAAGTTCTACAGCTATTCCCAGAAAGAGAGCAAAAAAAACTCCTACTCCACATGCAGATCGTTCAAGTGCAGGTTATTTAAAACCAGGCAAAAAATTGGATAGCGATGAAGAGGAGGATCCGCAAGAAGAAGATACAAGTCTCGAAGACTTTTTTATAAGTGTGGCAGACTTACATCCTCCAGAGGATGAGGGGTACATTTGGGGATTTTCACAATTCAGCGTGGCCACAATGCTTATTGATCGAGCTTCGTTGTTCACAAATCAAAGAAAGCTAGATAAGACATTTGCATGCAAATTGTATGAAGATACGAGGAAAACAAGAACCCCAGTTGCCGCTAATATCACTCTTCGTCCTATGGCGTTTAAGAGACTTCAAGAAGATGATCCTACATTGCTTGATGTCACATTTCAAAAGCACGTGGACTTTCTTGATGCTTTTGAGAACTTTAGAAGGAGTGACTTTGTTCGTGGAGAGGCTTTGTACCAAAGCCGATATGGGACTAACATCGAGAAGAGATACATGCTGGCAAAGAATAGATTCTTGGAAAGATGCAGGTTTGAGCCCATTAATGGGCAACACTTTTGTGAAGCTTGAAGGATCGCCCTTGATGAGGGAAGAAAAGGAAACTTGCCACAGATTGAGTGGATGGAAAAGTTTCAACGGGTCATTTGTCATATATGCATATTTAACGATGACTCGAAGTACATTCTAGAATCAGAAAGGCTAAATTATGCTCCATTTAGGTTGAAAAAAAGCTCTTCTCTTTCTGAGATCTTGATAAAGGCAAGGGAGTTATGGATGGGCTGTGGAAAGCCACAAACAGTGAAGGGCAGGAACCTACATCTGAGTACATGGCAAAGAGGACTTGGTTCTATAGATGCTTGAATGGTGTTGTAAGCAATACGCAAGGCATACCAAGTAATAAGGTTGAGGCAAAGGATTTGAACATCGCCGTTGCAAGATACTGGGATGTTACTTGCATTGTCTTCTGCGAGGACTCAGTGTTTCAGAGCATCGTGGATGTTTGCCAAGCATATGAAACAGGGAAGATATCCTTTGAGGCACCAAAGCACATTGCAACTCAGAGGAAAGAAATAAAGAAACCGATGTCTATTGTTTGGTGGAGAGCATTAAGGTTTGTTCTAGATGCAATAACAGAAGAAGTATGCAAGAAGATCCTAAGTGGTGACTGCTTCTTTGGAAAGAAGAGCAAGCATAGCAACTTGGATGAAGTGGTCACCCGAATGATTCAAAGTGAGGCTGCTCTCTCGGCACTATTATTTTTATTGAAATCTAATGATGAGTTAGCTGGCAAGTCAATTGATGTGGATAAGAAGAAAGCACTTAGCCTAGGTCAACTCCTTGATCATACATGGGCTAGAAAGTGGTTGGCTTCAATGGATGCAGATGCCACACCAACAAAGGATCTAAGAGCTAAAATGCCAAAGGTTGTTGAGACAGAATATATGGACATCAACAAAAAGGCCTTGCAGTCCACTGCCCAAGGTAGAGCAATTGGTGGTTTAGATGATGGTTCTACATTCAGCTTCTCCTATGATATCCTGCTATCAGAGAATGATACAAAATTTGCACACATCAATGGCATTGATACAGAGCGTTTCATAACAATAAGCGGTCATGCTTGGGAGAAGCCATGCGTATTTTTCATAGATGAATTGCAAGACCTTGTAGTGTCACGGATAGTTGAACTTGTGCGGTTTATCGTAGAAGGTCCTATGGCAGATAAGAAAAGATCAAGGTTGGTCCTGTTTGTGACAAAATCACAAAGGGATGCCTTGTGTGCGAGTTTGATATCTGCATTTGGGTATTTACTTTCAAAAGTATACCATGGTATAGTCCTATGTAATCATATGACTGTCTTGGAAGGCACTGCCATTCAAGTCTTGTAGCCTTTCTTGATGTGCTTCTTATCCAAGGGTGGTGGCAATCTAATCCAAATTCCTTTAAGGACTCTCGAGCTTCATTACTTTCATTACTTTGAGGACAATAAGGTTAAGCTTGATGCAGCAATGGTGGATTACAGAAAGCCGATGGATCCTGATGTGATACTAGACATGACAAAGAATTTACTGAATGATGGGTGGGAAGTAGCATTGTATCGAATGGGTTTGCTGCTGAGAAATTGCTACACCAAGGTAGAAATGTAAATGTCATTGATACCCCCCATCAAATTGAGTTCTTTGACACATATTACAGTTGCACTACCTTCTTTGAAGAGGAAAATGTCAAAGAAGAGGGTAGTGAGAAAAATGTCGAAGACGAGGGTAGTGAGTTTGAGGGTGATGATTCTAGCTCAGGTGATGATGAGGATGAAAGCTCTGCATCCAATGACTTACGGCAAGAAGAAATCCGCACAAAGAATAAGGGTGATCAATTGTCAACTAGAGTCAAGGAGGTTCCACTCATCATACGGGAAGGCTCGCGGTAGCAAGAAGTAGTAGTACAGCACGTCACAGGAAAAGGTAAGGCTAAAGAGGTGAAAGCACTTCCCTTGAAATTAAAAGTGAGGAAGGCACCCTTGATCTTGGGTGAAGGACATGTAAGTGGATCAAACAAGGAAGCCTTACTCAAAGAAGGTATGGACGAGGCAAAGCATGACCAGGAGGAGTTACCAGGAGTCATAGATGGTTCTTCAACCATGACCTTACAAACTACAGAGCAGCCTACTAGTCAGGAACCTAGTAGCCAGGTCCCTACTCACCAAGAACTTGGTCATGAGACTGTAGAGCAGCCTACTAGTCAGGTGCTTGGAACTGAAGAGCAAACTATTGAGGACCTTGCTACTGAGACTCTAATCTTAGAGCAGCCTATTAGTCAGGACCCTGGTAGTCAAGGGCCTGGCATTGAGGACATTGGTACTGAGTAACATGATGGCTGACGGCTTTGTAATCACAAGTTTTGAACTTCTATGTAAAGCGAATATCTAATAAAAAGTTTACTACTTTTTTGATTTCTTTACTCTCATTATTGTGTATAAAGATTGTTTATGAGGTCCATTTTATACTTAATGGTGTATTTTAAACTTTATGTCAAATGTATTTTTATAGTTAAGGGTGTTTTTTAATACCAAGTGAGGTGTATATGTACACACTTACACATAAAAGGATTTATCTACACTACCTTTGTAAGGGGTTTATGTATACCACCTTTCTAAAAGAAATGGTCATAAAGGTGTGTGCACACCACTTATACATAAAGGTGTTTATTTACACCACCTTTCTTTAAAGAGAATTGGTCATCTATTGATGTTCTTAGGTGATAGTAGCTCAATTCACAAGAAGTTATGAAGATGTTTATGTAGACCACCTTTGTAAGAGATTTTTGTGAAGTTATGAAGATGTTTATGTAGACCACCTTTGTAAGAGATTTGGTTATGCATTGATGTTCTTAGTACTTAATCATCAAATCTTTTGTTTTGAGTTGGCTAATCTAGTTCAAAAAACAACATTACTAGTATATTCAAAATTTTTGGACTGTTTTTTAGTCCATTTCTCAAATTGGACTTTACACAAGTCCAAAAATTTTGAATAGTGTGTTCAAAGCAGATTGTATACTGAGCGTAGGCGACTTTCAATTCGCAGACAGGCTGGCAGATCTCCAGCTACCTAATCGTCCTCATTCCCCGCCTCTCCTCTCCAGGTTTAGTCATTTTACGAATTCCATTCTCCTTTGTTCTGAGCACACTCCCCAGAACACATTTATCGATGTCAGTCAGATTTAGCAACAAATAAATTTTCACTCATGGGATGGGCCTTCCATGTTTTAAAGTCTACTCGAACGATTTGGTCTCCTTTCCTTATATAAATATTATCAACTCACCAATCATGGAATAATCACACAATTCGCATGAAGAATATACCCAAGATAATGTCATATGAGTTTGGCTTATGGAAATTCATTACTATAAAGGATACTTAATAGGAAAAGCCAAAAGTTTTGATCTTGAGATCTTCTCCATGGGAGGTTATCCCCTCTTTTCTCAGCATTGAGTGGTGATGATATTGAATCTAACCCCTCCATACAAGATGGTAGTGACCTTACAATTGTGGTACGAGATTGGTAGTACTACATTGGTATCAAAGGACAACCAATGAATATGGCTACCAAAGCCCCACTCTTATACTCCCTTAGTTGTTAAAATATCTATCTCATTGGAACCATTCCTTACGAGGCATGTAATCTAGATGCATGAATCATGTGGGCTCACAAAGGCTTATCCTCATCCTCATCTTGAGGGAGATAGCTATCATCTACATATATAAGCACAGAGTAGCCTTGTGGCTTTGTACCACTCATATGGGCTGAAATTCAATTGGGACAAGACCCCTTTGGATACTCTTTGTATGGTGACTTCTTCACTTATCCTCTACTTCAAGTTTAGCCTTTAGCTACTCTCACTATTTTGTGACATGGTATCATAGATCTAGTCCACCTTTCCACCTCTTTGTTCCTGTTGTCACTTATAGCCTCTCACTATCCATATTCCTAGTGGTTGTGCCTATCTTGCCACCACTGCCTAGATTTTGGAGATTTGTTTAGCTAGTGGTTCGAAGTAGACCATCTATGTATTTGGGATGACTTGCGATGAGGAACTTAGTCGCTTGATGTTTACTTCGTCTTGGATTTTTTAAGAAGAGATTATTGTAGGCATTGCCTTGCTTTCGTCAATGGCATTTTCTCTCAAAGTAATCTACTATTTTTTCAAGAGGTTTAATTGTGCACCGCTTGCTGACAACAGAGTTGAAGTTTATGCATTGACTTTTTTTTAATGAGGCTGCATTGGAGTTTTCACTAACCATTTCTCATTATAGCACAACTGAAAGTATGACTAAAGAAGAGGTTTTGCAAATCTTTGAGGCTGTTGCTGGGATCTATCCTATTGCTCTACATCATTTGATTGTGGAGCTTTTATTTTATTCATCAAACATTGTACTTCTAGCAGTTCTTTTACCAAAGCTTTGCTACTATCTACTCCTTCAAATCTTTAAGCTCCACTTATAAATGCTAGACAACTTCACAAACTATTGGGATGCATTCGACTACTACTATCGCCTCTCGTTACACTCCTGGTTATTGCGAGGAAAGGAGAAGGCACATGTGTTTTTATGGTTCATTGTCTACTTATTTCCTCCTTGCTAAAGACAAGGTTTGCTAAAGTTTCCTTCAATGCTCGAGCTAGCTACTCATACAATTACTTGGTCTCTCAGATTTCCTGACACTAGAGCAAAGAACAAATTTCACTCTTCTCTATTCTACCAAAGCAATGAGCTCTCAACATCATCCATCATACAACCGTGGAGTTGTTTTTTCCTGAAGCTTCATTGTAGACTCATTTTGTGGTTTGGATCGGTCCTCAAAAGCTAGCAAAGAGATTTCCTACCCTATGACAATTTTAATTCTATGCACATGTACTTTTAATCAACATTCTATTCTATGCACAGGTTTCCTTTGCAAAAAAAATTCCTAAATTTCCCTAAGGTTGTGGCAAGTCGACCCATGGCAACATAATTTGGGAATCCTTATCTCTGTTTTTTCTAAGCTTCTTTTTGGCCTAGTCAATTTGTGAATTGACTGGCTCATTTCACTCTTTTTTTTCCTTCAAAAGAAGTCATAAAAGAGAAGCAATTTTTTATGACCATATATTTTAGCCTTACCATTTCTAAGAGAATGGAAATTGCAGGTGTTGTATAAACCCCTGTAAGACCTTTATGTCCAAAGAAACTATCATGGTCAAGAAGCCTAATGGAACTAGGTTCCGTATGTGGCAGATATCAATCTGATACCTACCTATGTCCAAGGATATCTGAAATGGAATGAGGAAGACAAAGAGGATGATGAAAAGGAACAGTCAATCATTGCCTTACACCTCACCAAAGACCTCATTCATCATGTCTTGAAACGCACAACAAAAGATATGTGGGAGGAACTCAACAAGATTTATGGTGCAAAGGGTAAAAATTCCAAGCTTGCTCTCAAATCCAATTTTATGATTTGAATATGCGAGATGGAGAAGACCTTGCTGCCCATATAGCAAACTTAAAAAGAATTATGCCTCAGTTTTGGCATCCATCAATTCAAAGGTGGAAACAGAAGATGCTATAGCAGTTCGCCATGCTGCCTACACATGATAGCCTTGTAACCACACTCAAGAATTTTCCAAACCCCACCTTTGAGGGATGTATTTCCTCTCTTTTAGAGGAAGAGAAGAAAGTTCGGGATAGGGCCTCGTCATTGGCATCCACCGCCTCAATAACCACTTTGCAGGCTCTAAATGATCGGGAAGTCACATCTAAAGTATACCTTTTGCAAGAATAAGGGGCACACTGAGTCCCAATGCTTCAAGAAGGATCCATCAAGAAAGATGTGTGGCAAATGTGGAACCATTTTCCATCTCACCCGTGAGTGTACGAGAGGTAGTTCATCTAAAAAGTTGACTACTATTCTCAAGCCACTTCTCCAAAGCTACGTTAAGGGTTCCTTTGAGCCTATGTTACTTCTTGTAACCCTATGGTAAAGGCATCTTGTATGTAAAGTTCCTCTTTCTTTTAAGGCAGTCTTTTGAAGAGTAGGGAGTGTAAGTCCAACGCAATGTTGCATTGAGGGGGTGTGTTAAAATATCCCTCTCATAGGAACCATTCCTCAAAAGGCATGTAATCTAGATGCATGAATCATGTGGGATCACAAAGTCTTATCCTCATCCTTATCTTGAGGGAGATAGCTCTCACCTACATCTATACATTAGGGGAGAATTGGGTTCTCCAAAGGGCCCCCAATTAGTGTTTCCTTTTCAAGGGATTAGTGTGGTATTTGAGGTGTATCAATGGGAGTGCTTCTTTTTGTGGGGCGATGCCATGTTGAGGTGGAGGGTGTGCACACCTGCAAGCAGCCGCTATTGCCTACTCCTCTTACACCAGGGACTACTCAAACCATCCCCCCCCATGCATGGCCATCCTCCCATATGCACCTCCCCCAAACAATCCTACAAGTCATTCAAGAGGAGGTGGGCCCTTCTGGGCAAATTTTTCCCCCCTCTTAGCTTGTTGTAGGCTTGCCCCCTCCTCTTCTCTGGTCCAACTCCATTCTCCCTCTATTTTTTAAATGTGGCAGCTCATTTGGCAGCTTCTCTGCCCCTTCTTGCTCTGGTCCACTGTCTTTCTCCCTCTCCAGCACCTCCTGTAGCAGATGTTCATCCTCTCTCCATTCCTAGCTATAGAACCTCCTATAGTAGCAGCAGTTGCTCATCCCCCTCTGCTCTTTCTCCCTCCATTCCTAGCTACAACACCTCCTGGAGCAACTGCTATCCCCCTCTGCTCTTTCTCCCTCCATTCCTAGCTACAGCACCTCTTGGAGCTTCTCTCCACCTTTAGTTGCACCCTCTATACCTTCCCCCCCTCTCCCTCTCTCTCCCTTTATTGGAGCTTATATCTCCCTCCAAGCTGCACTTTTAGGTCCACTCTTGATATTGTGACGTCTGTACAAGCATGGTGAGAAGACTATACATGTCCTCTGTGTCCCATAGGAGCAAAAAATGCACTAGGTGAATGGGTGCCTTGCACCTACAGCTTGAATGATTGGATAGTCATGAGAGGATCTGCCAAGGGTCCACATAAGCTTCCCAAGAGCAAGAGAGGTGATCTTTTGCATGAATCAAAGGGCCGCATCATGAAGTTCAAGCTTGGGAAGAAAGGATGGCTTGCAAAGGTGCAACACATCTACATGGGGAAGGACGTGCACCTTCCTCCGTCAAGCAATCAATCGACAATACCATCGCATTGTAAGTCTGCATTTTGTGTAAGATTTCCAAGTGTAATGAGTCAGTTTAAAATTTTCATTGAACCTCGATAATGTATAACCAAGTTAGAGAATATGTGAATATAGCTTCATCATCTAGGCACATACTTTATGATTGTTTGCAAAGGTTTTAAATGAGTGGGTTGTATGCTTTGTGGTTTTGACAAAAAATTGAATGGCTTTGTACAAGATGAAAAGCATTGGGCTAGACACAACAATACCTTCCCACACAATTGTCATCGATGAAAGTAGCAATCCCCCAATAATATCTCCATTGTTCCCAAACGTAGATAGAGAACAAGAAGATAAAGCAACAAACATTCACGCATGAGATCATGAAACATGCATATGGGGGTTAAAGCATTTCAACATAGAACAAGCAAACACATTTAATGAATCCAACATAACCAACATCGATATCATCAAGTGCTTAATAGTGTTCAATCTATCTGAAACATGTGTCATTGTTAAACATGCTACACAACTCCATAGTATCATCACCAAGCAAGACCCAAAATCCATGGTTGTTGCTTGCAAGAGTGCTACATATCCATAATGTCGAGCAAATTATAAGAGACCATGCTGCAACTTATGTCGCCACCACTGCTTCAACATCCACAGCAATCCCCCCATAAGAATCTCAAGAATGTTGCAAGTGAATTACAAGATTGTGAAATTTGATGGCATACAGTTTTCAACCATGAAGAATATTGGAGCAATACCAATCAAGGAAGTACGTACTATACTTCTAGATGATACAAAGCAGCCACCCACTTTCTCCCCACTTTTCGAGAAAGAAAAAAGACAAGAGCTTACAATATCTAGAGTACAAATGATGAGGCTAAATTACAAAATCTCATGAAAACATGTCCACATCTGTGAACCAGGGAGGTTGCAATGGCTTTTAATATAAGAATGATAGAAACACCTCACTCTGTCATGGGGGTGATGAAAAAAATATACAAATTGCAAAAGAAGATGGTTATGAAAGAAATATTAAAACAACCCTTGCATGACACAACAAAATATCAAATGATCGAATCTATGCTTTTGATTTGCACAAAAAGGAAAAGGAAGCACATCCATCACCGTGACATTTACAATAACAAAATAAGGGACTCTAAAATTTTCGTGCATCTATTGTGGGACATTAAGTTTCTACACAAGACTAAAGAGACTAAGAGCAGGCACAAAGGGATTTATACAAGAGCACAGACTATTAAGAATCCCTTTTGAATCAACAGAAAGAAAACTTTGCATATCTTGCACCAAAAAACATGCACGTAAAAAAAATCACCTACATTCAATGCTAGGAGCATGATTATGGCAACAACAAAGACCACATATGTGCCCAAGTTGAACAATATAGAAGCTAGATTGATTTCCATCACAATACCGTTTTGCCAAATAAGGGAATTGACATACGATGAATAATATGGAATACATGGGAGGGTGGTAAATGTGCTTGCAGATGTTGAGAGAGAACAATATGTTCTTCCATGATTCATCAGTGACATTGCAGTTACTGTAATGATTGCCATCAAAATAAAGCTAGAATATGCTCACAACTACATGAGTGGCCTTGTTTGATCGACTTTGACATTGCGAGCCCTCCAAGAGTTAATGAGATATCCTTTATACCAGATGTATAATGTAAAATTGAAGAAGCCTTGGGAAGCACACATAAAGGCCGTCCAAGCACATGCACCTACACACACTGACGGCGGCAAAATGGAGCAAATAACATAAGTAGAGGAAGATGTTGAATCTGATACTTTGGTTCATGGACTCTATAGTAGCCAACCGGTAGTTGATTTTGAATACAAGACCATAGATGGTTGCACCATCCGAAGGATTTAGTCCTCTCAGCATATTCAAAGACACGTTGTGAGGAACTTCCATTTTTGACTATCTTCTTTGGCCAACCAAAAGCATAAAAAATTCCATCCTCTACATCTTGTCAGAGCATAGCACAATGGGAATTACAAAATCACTACGAGGCATAGGCCCTTTTCTGATGAAAATATCGACGTTTTTTACATTAAAATTTTTTTTTTGACGGGCGCAAAGGTCGTTATTTACATTGCTATAAGCGTTGGAAAAGAACGGTCGCTATATAAGCGTCGCAATATAGCGACACTATCAAAGCTCGCTATATAGCCACACTGGTAAATGTCACTATATAACGACATTGGTAAGCCTCGCTATATAGCGACGATTAACAAAACTTAAAAAAAAACATTAGTGGGGCTAAATAGGGCCACAGCAAGCCTTGTTTTGCCCCACCTTTCTTTTTTTTAAGTAATTACAAAAAAAAGTTTTTTATTACAAAATTTCCCTTATGGAAAGGGTGATATAGAATCGCTCAAATGAATCGATCAAGCGATAGAAGCATATACATGTCGAAGATATACAACATTGTTTGTTACAAAATTACCCTTTTGAAAAGGGTGATACAAAATCGCTCAAACGAGCCGATATACAAAAGGATATACATGGCGAAGTATATGCAAACTACTACTACTACTACTACTACTACTACTATGCTCATTCGAATCGTCATCGTCATCGGCGTCCTTGTCCTACTGGCCTGATCCTTGGCCCTTGTGAGCTGCGCATAATCCCTGGCCCTCGTGAGCTGGCCCTTGTCACCGCTCACCTCCGTTGATGGGACGCTCGAGCTTTGATTCTAAGAGTGAAACCATATTAATTGGAAATTAGATTGGAACTTAAAGAATAAAACAGTTTAAAAAGTGAGATTATAAGTAGGAGTAGACTTATACCATGTGAGTAGCCACCTCAGCCCAATCAATCGTCGCTCTCATTGCCTCCTGCTCAATAAGCCACGGCTTTGTTCCTATGCGAAACATGCATCTCATCTCTGCGTCTATAGGAAGGCGACCCATCGCAGCTTGTTGTGGACCCAATTTACGAGAGCTAGATAAAGTGCATGCAATATGTAGTAAAACAAATAGAACAATACATTAAATGAGAAGAAGTAAACTTACCATGGTTTCCTCGAATGCCAACCGTCCGCCTGCACCAAAGTGCGAAGTACCTATGGCGTCTAGCCGTCTCCTCGCAGCCCTCCTCTGACCCTCAAACATTTCGGGATGGTCCCCGTTCTACTTCTTGAAAAAATTTCGATCAGCTTTATCTACCCAACTGGGTTTAGCCCTCCCCTTTGCGATGGAAGTACGCAAGGTTGATCTACGATGCTTCAAGACCAAACCCATGCGCTCTTGCATGTAATTCTCATTGAACTCCCAATTTGCAGGGTTAGGGTATTTTGCTTTCAATTCATCAATGGCCGCCTGCTTCTTTTGGTCATCTTGATACCACCAATCAGTAGCTATGCTGCTCCTGAAGTGGTGGCTCATTAACCACCTCATGGTGGCCATCACTACTGCACCCTTTTTATCTTCTATTATCTCTCCAGCAATCGTGATTTGATAGGACAGGTCCTCGATCAGGTAAGGAGGACTCATGGTAGTGGCAGAGTCAGAGCGAGTGGTGTTTGTGTGAGCGCTTCCGGAGCGAGAAGTAGCAGTGGGAGTAGGAGAGGGCAAGGGACATGACTGGTACTGGGTCTCGGGACCAAGTAGAGACCTATAGGGATGTGAGTGTGCTGACTCATCTACATCTCCTGAGTCAGCACAACATAAGGGACCCCTCCTACTCTTTCTTTCCTTACGATGGGCATGCCCAGGTGATGACCCCTCAGTCGAAGGGGCTAGAGGGGACGGTTGGATAGTGGGTCCAGCCATCGGTGTAGGAGAGGGATTTGCTGAGATCCTTTGGGATAGCAGAGAGAAGAATCTTGTTGCCTCCTCATCGGTCATCTGTGCGACAAACTCATCGAGACTCTCGAGAAAGCCATGGGCTGCTAGCAAAGGAGTTCCCCGAGGGGTAGTCACAATGCTACGATCGAGAGGAGTCAGGCCAGGGGTAGTCGTAGGGGTAGGCCCTTGAGGTGTCACCTGAGTGGAATCAAAGTCCTTTGGAGAATAGAGATCATGATGTCTCCTCCTACGAGGGTTTTCGTACTCATCGTACGTGCGACGTGATCCCATGTCTAATTTGGGGGGATTGGACAAACGTAGACACAAACACGAAAACAAAAAACAAAAAACAAGAGCGGGTAAGAAGCGGAAAGCATATGAGGGAAAGCGTAAGAAGCAAAAGAGAAGGAGAAGCATAAGAGGAGAGGGGAAAAGAAGAGAAAAAAAAGGGGAAAAGAGATTGAAAGAGGGGAAAAGAACCAAATATGCATAAGAGAAAAAAGAGAGAAAGCATATGCATAAGAGAATACATTGAGAAAGCATATGCTTATGCTTCTGCATAAGCATATGAGCATATGCTCATGCATAAGCATGGGCATAGGCATAGGCATAGGCATATGCTTATGAAAAGAAGAGAAAAAGAGAGGGAAAAAGAAGAGAAGGAAAGGAGGGAAAAAGAGATTGAAAGAGGGGAAAAAAGATGAGGGGAAAAGAGATTGAAAGAGGGGAAAAAGAAGAGAAGGAAAGAAGGGAAAAAGAGATTGAAAGAGGGGAAAAAAGAAGAGGGAAAAAGAGATTGAAAGAGGGGAAAAGGAAGAGGGAAAAAGAGGAGAAGGAAGAGGGAAAGAAGAAGAGAGGAAAAGAGCATAAGCATAAGAGAAGGAAGAGGGAAAAAGAGCATAAGCATAAGAGAAAAAGAAAGAAAGCATAAGCTTGTGCTTATGCATGAGCATATGAGCATATGCTCAAGCATAAGCATAGGCATAGGCATAGGCAAATACATATGCTTATGAAAAGAGGAGAAAAAGAGAGAAAGATTATGCTTATGCTTATGCATGAGCATATGAGGGAAAGAGGGGGGGAAAGAGAGAGGAAAAGAGGAAAAGAGGGAAAGAAGAGGGAATAAGAGAACAGAGGGAAAGAGAGGGGAAGAGAGGGTTCCTATGGCCATCACTACAGCTAGCACTTAAGGCGCTAGCTGGAAGCCAATGCAAATAACAAAAATAACAAAAGGAAAAAAGAGAAAGCACTTTCTTACCTAAAATAGTCCCGCTCAGTGTTTTGTGGCTGGCCCTACAAAAGAGAGGAAACATACCATTTTTCAAATAACTAGTTAGAGGAGGAAGGAGGAGTTTGGAGAAGCAACTTCTCAAAGGGATTGGATTGAGGAGACAAGCATAAGCCTACAAACAAGGAGAAAGAGGAGGAAGAGAAATACCAAAAAGAGAAGACGTGAGTCTTCTTTCTTTCACCAAATCTCTTTTTTTGTCCTTAACCTTTGAAAATCAAGCATGAAAACTAGCACATAGCCTTAGCAATACAAGGAGAAACATGCACACCTTCTTGAAAAACTTCTTTTCACACAAGCAAAGAGGGAGAAGGGTGGAGAGGGAGCACAAGTGTTAGGAGAGGGGCTGGGTAGGGGTGAGGAGTGGAGAATAGAGAGGAGGAAAGCGAGGTCGTCGTATATAAGGTGGGAGGAGCGATTTTTGCTTTTCCTGCAATAGAGATGTCAAAGAAAGCATCGCATGGGGTTTGGGTTTAAGTCCCCAACGTCGCTATATAGCAACATTGGTTAGTCGCTATATAGCAACATTTATATCCAAAAAGCATCGCTATATAGCGACGGAACAGGGAAAGCATCGCTATATAGCAACGGAATAGGGAAAGCATCACTATATAGCGACGGAATAGGGCAAAGCATTGCTATATAGCGACGGAACATGGCAAAGCGTCACTATATAGCGACGGTTCAAGGCACTTATTGCTAGAAGAGAGAAAAGGAGCTCATGGGTGGCTATTTTTTGGATCTTAATAGATTTCCTTGCAGCTCATGTTGTGATTTTGGAAGTGTGCAGATGGAAGGGATGAGTGGAAGCTTGTCCGATGATGTGCCAATGCTTGGGAGCACAGAGTGGCTTACGGAGAGGTTGTATTGTCATTGCACTCATTGCAAGCGAGAAGTACGACATCAACGTTGTATTATCATGCGCCACTTACGGATGTATGGGGAGGAGCCTGAACCAGTTCCACCGTTGGTGTTGCACGTGGTGATGGATCATCGGTAAGTCAATGCTATTTGAGTTCGTGGTTAATATTGGATACCATTATGACACGAAACCTTAAGACAAGATCTTATATTTACACGAAATCTTGAAATAGGATGAGGAGGGTGGCGAGGTTGCGCATATACCTTCACAGTTTGAGCAAGACTATAGTCTCCTGGATGATGACGAGGGTATGGTGGACATGATGGATTCTATTTTTAGGGGCACTACATCACATGTACACGTGATGTCAGAGTCTAAGGTCAAAATGTGAGAGTTGCAATCAACACAATTGTACGAGGGTGCTAGGATGTCTAAACTACGGGCTTGTCTCTCAATCTTGAATCTGCAAGCAAAGTATGGGTGGTCGGATACAAGTGTCTCGGCCTTAATGAGGTTAGCTCCCGCATTAATTCGACTCATTATTTGGATATTGTTTGTTTTGAGAATCATCATGTATGTTTGAGAATCATCATTATTCGAAGCCTTTATATGTTTGAATTGTGACTCTCTTTTATCCTCTTTTATTCTCTCTTTTCGTCTCTTTTCTCCTCTCTTTTTCTCTCTTATCTCCTCCTTTTTTCTCTCTTTTTTCTCCTCTCTTTTCCTCTATTTTCCTCTCTTTTCTCCTCTCTTTCCTTCTCTTTTTTTCTCTCTTTTATTCCCACTTTTTCACTTTTCACTTTCTCTCTTTTTCTCTCTTATCTCCTCTCTTTTTCTCTCTTATCTCCTCTCTTTTCTCCTTTTTCTCCTCCCTTTCCTCTCTTTTCTCCTCTCTTTTTCCCCACGTGAAGCTTCAATAGCCTACTATTGAGCAAACAGATACAGACTTCTGTCACTCTAATTCAAAGAATGCAGGAGTCTATAAATGTTTGCTCAATGTCAGGTTGTAGGATTCTAAGCTTACTCAATGTCTTACAGGTATTCTAAGCTATAGGATTAGTGTACCGAATCATCATTATTCGAAGCCTATGTATGTTTGAATTGTGATAGGTTGATCCAGAAGATGTTGCCTGCACCAAATACCATGCCCACATCAAGAGATGAAGTGAAGAAGATGCTAACAATGGTGGGTATGGATTATTATACCATCCATGCTTGCCATAATGACTGTGTTCTCTTTTGTCTCGTGAGCATGGAGATTTGGCTAGTTGTCCGAAGTGTGGGGAACAACGATATAGAGATGACTTTTAGGGTGAGCAGATATCGGTAAAGGTCTTGAGACACTTTCCCATCATTGCAAGAATACAGCACATGTTCTCATGCAAATCCATAGCGGAGTTGATGACATGGCATGCATCTCATCGGTCCACTGATGACACATTGAGGGTTCCCACAGATTGTGCAGCTTGGAAGCACATAGACAATCAGTGGCTAGACTTTGCGAGGGAGCCACGCAACTTACATCTTGGGCTCACCATGGACGGCGTGAATCCTTTCGGGTTATGCTCGACATCTTGGTCGACATGGCCCATAGTCTTGGTGAATTACAATATCCCACCATGGCTAACAATAAAGAAGGGACACCTCATGCTTGCACTGCTTGTGCCAGGGAAGTACAAGGCCAAAAATATGGATGTGTACATGGCACCTTTGATAGAGGAGTTACAGATCTTATGGAGAGGAGTGTGGGTTTTTGATATTTCTAGAGCTCCTAGACATACCAATGATATTTTGGTCAACGGTATCTTGATGTGGACCATGCATGACTACCCAGGATATGGAGAGTGCGCAGGTACGTGGTTGTGTCTTTACATGTATAATATAGGATTATGCTTTTATGACTCTCTTTTGCACGCATGTCCTATACTAACACATTCATGAAAGCGTGTAGGACTTGTTACAAGTGGATACCATGCTTGTCCTGTTTGTGGGCTGGGTTTGAAATCGCTTGCACGATACTCCAAACATATGAGGAAAAATGTTTATGAAGGTCATGCTCGATACCTTCCGCTAGACCATCTTGCGCGTGGAGGTTAGCTTGATCCACCACCACCATATTTGAAGGCAAGTGACTAGATTTAGGTTTGGAGGGCGAATGGAGAGGAACCTCCTCGTGGTATGAAGAGGCTATCGATCTTTCAAGAGCTTCCTTATTGGGGTCAGTTACAAATCAGTCATCTCTTGGATCCCATGCATATCTTTAAGAATGTGGGGGCTACTATTTGGGCACACTTGGTTGGTTCCAAAGACTTGAGAGGAGTGCGAGAAGACTTGCGTGCTATGAATAGGATGTCTCGTTTGTGGCCCCAAGTGCATGCTTCAGGAAAAGTTATCATCCTGAAAGCAACATGGATCCTCTCTACGAGAGAGAAGGCAGCAGTCAAGGTGGACATTGCCTCTTTTCAAATACCCACAAGGTACATGCATTGCTTGAAAGGAGCATTTTCAAAGGACAATAAGCTTAGTGGGCTCAAGTCCCATGATTGGCACAAGGTCTTACAGGTATTCTAAGCTGAAGGATTAGTGTATCGATAATCGTGATGCGTTAGTGTAATTATGATTATGTTATATTGTTGACATGACTTCTTTGTTGCTTTGATAGTTCATCCTCCCAATTACAATAAAAGGGTTCTTACAAGAAGATGTTAGAAATGCTATATTCAAGATCAGTGGTATTGTGAGGTATGCTTACTATCAAATCGCATTGATTGCATTTTCTTCAATTTAAGATGAATAATTTGTAGACTGATTATGAATATATCTTACATGGACATGTGAAATAGGTGGATATCTCAAAAAGAGATCTCCATATCGAGCATCAACAAGGCTAGGGTGGAATCCATCAAATCCGTATGCTTGCTTGAGAAGCACTTTCCCTCGAGCATTATGACAACTCAAGTGCACTTGCTTGTGCACATAGTTGATGAGGTGGCCATTGCAGGTACCCTTCATAGTCAGTGGATGTTTTTTCTTGAGCAGTTTATGAAAACTTTGAAGGGATTTGTAAGACAAAGAGCAAGACTAGAAGCAAGCATGGCAGAGGGATGGCTTGTGCATGAGTCATTAGTATATATCATGGAGTTTCTTGCATCCATGGATCCCAATATGCCGCAAGCTTGGCATAACAACGATGATGATCGCATCGTTGGCGAGGTTCCCCAAGGAAAAGGGATTGAAAGAAAGATGAGCAAAGAGCAAATGGAGAAATTCAATAAGTTTTGTATCCTCAATAGCAAGGAGATGCAGAAGTGGATTGAGAGATATGAAGCAGCCAAAGTAGAAAGAATAAATGCAAGGACGAGATTCAGAGTAATGTACAGGCGATCGCAACCATATCCATGGGATCTCACCCTTCTCCCCACTCACATGTCACTTGATTGGCTACTGTTGGCTCTACATAAAGCTGAACGCGATGGAGAGACAATAAACGAGCACGAGCGAGAGTTATCATCTGGATGTATGATGTATGTAAGTTTCTTACCTTTTGACATAATTAAGTAATTATTTGCGGCAATATACGCTATAAAATAGATGCATCTTCATTGTTTTAATGATGCTCTTTTACAGTACAAAAAGTACAGTGCATTATGGTCATATGGACGACATTTTCACGTGGAACGTATCGATTCAAAGAGAGTCACGTATGATTGTGGAGTCATGGCTAACTTTACATAAGATAGCCGAGCAAGTGCTTCGGATACCAATCTTCTCTCCTCATAGTTGGATTATTGTGGAACCATATGCGAAATCTATGAAATTAATTTCATGCGATTTAGTATTTTCATTCTTGATGTAAAATGGCTTAGAACTAATTACAATGGTACCCCCCCCGAGCACTGTGAGCAGGTGCATACTAATGATTTAATTAATTGAAGTTTTCATTTTTAAAGATCCATTGATACATGTACTTAAGCATAATTTCATATATATAATTGATGGCATTTGGCACCTATCTTCAATATAGGTGGTTTTATATTCGGATCGTTCTGATCCAAGATGGTGGTACGTGATCCAAGTTGCACCACGAAGTAAGAAAATTTTTGAAGATAGAGATGTGGATATGGAGATGTCACTACCAATGCCGGATCCAATTGATCCAAATGGATCTAGCGAAGAAGATGAAGATCACAATATGAGCCAAGAGGAAGATGTGCATAATGACATCGTATGGGAGGAAGATGGAGATCACAATATTGAGGAAAAAGATGACGATCATCAAGAATCACCACACTTTATTGAAGAAGATGATCAAGTGCTCTTAGGTGAACGTACAATGCTAGAGTACGATGATGATACGATGATGATATAGGAGATCAACTCAGTATAGAGTTAGAGATAGACTTGTTTAGTGCGTTAGACTTGGCTCAGGATAAGCCATTGATGTAAATGCTCTTCATTGATTTTTTTCATCTCAAACTTGGACATGAATATATGAGCTTCAAAGGCTTGATGTACATGCTCTTGTACTTTTATTCTCTCAGAGGATCAAACATGTATGAAAATGGAAAAAAAATTGTCATTGGGAAAAACTATCTTTTAAGGTCTATATTGGAAAAAACACTCTTTGTAAAACGTTGCTATAGGAAACTGTCTCAGTGTCGCTATATAACGACCATTCACAATCTGATAAGTATCGCTATATAGCGAATTTAGGCAAGCATCGCTATATAGTGACGTTTGTCTAAAGTCGCTATATAACGACCCTTAACGAATCCGACTTCCAATACTGACGATTAGCACCTTGCACACGCTAAACGTCGGTACTTAAGCATCACTGTGTAGTAGTGAAAGGTAGAACCACAAGCACCCACTTGCAAGGACAAAGGAAAAGCATCATATAGAAGAATTAGAGACAAGGGCCATCATCTACCTTCATATTGAGTAGTTATCAAATAAACTATCTCAAAAAGAGAGATAGTAATACAAGAACCTACTCAACCACAAGTCTATCAAAATTCCATTGGGTTTACTATATCATCTTCCAGGCAAATAGTAGTTACACAAGAACCTATCTCAAAAAACTAGGTGGTAACACACAAGAACCTACCAAGACAAAAATAAAATTCACTTTGGGAGATACACAAGAACCTTTATTGGTGAGAAATTTAACATTAGTCTTCATGGCATCTATATAAAGCTTGTCATACCAATTACAATGGAAGTCATACAAGAACCTTGCAATGCAAATGATTAATTATCTTCAAACAACATCTTTCTCATGAACAACAACTTGGGCTCAAGAAAAACAAAAGATGACCAAGATGTTGCAATCCTACTCACATTTATTATGGTGAATATTGGAATTGGAACATGTGGGAGGATGTGATTATCAAATAAGGCACTAGTTCACACATGAAACGACAAGTGTGTTTAGACTTATAGCTCTAGAGTAATTGTAGGGTGAATTTAGTGACACAAAAATGGGCCTGAATGAGTTTCTTGTGACCCTCAAAGCTTTTTTTTGCATCCATTTACTAACACCACCATTAATTAGCTAACTCTAGATCTTCCTCTTCCTCTTCTCTTTTGTTAATATTTTTATTTTTGTTGATTGATACCAGTACCCACTTAACCATTTGAGACTCATAATGTAATATTAATTGTAACTTAGAGGATTTTCCTAGAATCCAAGATATTACAAGCTTCTTCAACCATAGTACTCATCTTAGGAGTTTGTAGGGTGTTTTAAATCACACTCCTTTGATTTGATCACTCAAAATAATAAAACTCTAGATTGTGTTACAACCTTAGTGGGCTCAAAAAAACTTCAAGGAAAAAGACTTAATGAAGTGTAATCCAAAAAATGGGTTTTAAAAAAAGCACCTATGCAAAAAAACAAGACAAAATATCATGCACAACTTTGAATCTACAAAAATGGCATGTCACAGCCGTAGGCTGATGAGAATCCAATAAAAGCCCCACTCAAATAAAATATTGGACTTTATAACAAGCATGATAAGACACTGGTACTTACTCTGCTAACATTGATGCCACTAGGATCTTACATTAACCCCTTCTAGCATCGTCTTCTTAATAACTTACACCTTGGTTTTTTCATTTTCTTCTTCTTTCTTTAAAAGATCAAAAGTACTCAGCTATGATCCATCCACCCAAAGTCTAGCCACTACAATCACTCATGCTATGCGGTGTTGGTTATAGTGAGATCCTAGGCTAGAAACAACATAGTACCAAGAGAAATATTAATGAACTACTGGCAAGAATTCCATAACAGAGGATCCACTATAGCCATATGAAGTAATGTAGCCATGGAAGGTTTAAACAAGTGCATGAAAGAAATGATCTTCAATGACAATGATCCAAAAACCATTACCATTGCATGATCATGAACTGGATCGACAACAAGAAGGGGAGCATGTTAACCGATTTGGTTAACAATATTTCTTTTGGTAAACATGTGTGGAAATACTTGTAATATCTCATGATTCCAAGAGAATACATGTAATATCATTGATTAGATGAGACATGTAACATTGTTCCCACCACTAAGACTAGAAGAGAATAGAGCTACGGGGTCACATTGGCCTAAAAGAGTGAGAATAGAGGCTATTAGGGAATTAGGTTAGAATGAGGGTTTCAACAAGGGTCATGTAAAAAAACTTAAATTTTTGGATTTGGAGCTCATTATGCATTGTGAGAATTCATGAGATAATTGAGATTGATTGTCCTAATTCTATCCTTTGCCTTGGTTGTATTGGTGACCAAAGTTTCTACCTCTTCCTCCTTTATTGTGCAAGCAGTGTCATGATTATTTGGATATGAATTGGGACAAGAGTCTCAAATTCTCTTGCATGAGCATGTTTATCATGATCTGGAATATCTCAAGCGATTAGTGCAATCACAAAGTAGCCATAGCCCCCATTGGTAGCTACCAATCTAGAAGGTAGTCCTTCTTGTTTGACCTCTTGCCCAATCGAAGTGAGCTAATCTCCAAGATCTTTCAATGTGAGCAATAAATCAAGACGTCATTTAGTTGCAAGTTTTGAGGTAATGTTCAACTTGTTTTCCAACAAGAGAAGGTGTGATATGTTGGCATTGAACCGTATTTTTAGAGCTTCATGAAATCTTAGACCCAGATAGATAGAGATCATGACATCCTTCACATTGAAATTGATAATGTTCAATGCGTCCCACTTGTTGCTACTTTGTGAGCTCTAATTCTGATCTAGGGTGAGGAGAGTTGACAAACGTGAAGAGGGAGGCTCTGCCACTTCTATAATGATATACCATAAGCCCTTTAACTGGGAAAGGTTCAACATCTCAAAATTCTTGCACATGCATGCTTGCTTGCTTATAAACTCTCCACCAAGGATCATATAACAAAATGGTGAGATGTGTCCCCTCTTTGAAATCACATTTTCACCTATTTTGGTCGTGTAATAGTAAGATTCAATTGCGACCATGGAGACAGGTTTTTTCCTAGCTCTATCTCCCTTTCAAGTGAAAGGTTGTGCTGCTTGGAGAAAAAGGCTCCCTAAATGAGGCTCAACATTGCTTGTGGAGTCTTGTCCACGCCCTTAATTTGTATCAAATCTAGAGAATCCACAATAATGTTGTATTTTGACATGATGTACAAATGGAAGTCCTAAATGCAACCCAATTTTATGCTTACAAAGTCCTTGAGCTTTAGTGATCTGTACCTTGTAACCTGTATTTCTTTAATTTCTAATAAAATTCTCTCTCCTCTCTTCACCCAAAAAAACAAAACCATCTTGAAATTCCAATTGTTGTGGTTGTTGCCATCTAGCTTGCTACTGTGATAGAGAAATATGACATCATCATGTGATCCAGCCATAGCAAGTCATATGCACCAAAATCAAAATTAGATGTCTTCATGTGATTGACCCATAGCAAGTCATATGCACCAAAATCAAAATTAGATGTCTTTAGGTGATTGACCCATAGCAAGTCATATGCATTAGTCGTAGCAAGTCATGCATTTAAAAAAAACTATATATAGATAGCAACTAAGTGTGAGTGATAGCCAAAGGCTTTACAAGGTTTTAACAAATTGAATTTTATTCATCGGGCCTGCCCATTTGGAAATTGTATGGTGTTGAGTTTTTCAAGCGATGTTGATGGTAGTGTAGACAAGTCAATGATCAGACCAGTAGATGAAGTGCATGCCTGCATATTGATTATTTCCTATTATATTTGTCTAGATGTGATCACTCGATCCATTTGTTGTTGTAGTTGCTTGTATGAGTTGGTGCATGTTGTATTTGCACATGAAATTTTGTCCATGCAAGTGTGACGCTGTGTCTTTGTCTAAGTTGGTATTGAAATCTCTGATTGTGTAAGTAATGATATTACATGGAATAATTTTTAGTAGTTGTTGTAAGCCATGTATTAGTGTTATAGTTGTTGTTTTGGGTAAGTTAATTATAGCGAGTTGTTTGGAAGATTTTGTTTCAAACATTGTTAGCAAGCATTCAACTCCTTTGTGTTCATAGTATTTGTTTTCCAAAAGTTTGACTTCTTATTTGTAATATGTCGCAATACCTACCCCCTCTTGTATTGCAACCTATGTAAACCCTTTCATGGTATGTGTGTTGATATCTTTGGCATGTGTTTCTTGTAAATAAAGAATCGCTGCGGACATGATGCTTGTGGAACTTTGAAGGTCTTCCTTGTGGGAGAGCATTGATGTTGTGTTTAGTGATTGAATGTTTTTGTTTTGCTCTTGTATGCTATCGATTTGTTCAATTTTCCATGGTCATTCTATTTGAAGGTGCTCTCTCTCTTCAAGTATGATAGTGCATCAACTTTGACATGTTTATTTTTAATATTTTGAAGCAGATAAAAGTTTTACAGGTCCTTTGCTCTTGATTATGCTGTGTAGATTAGTCTATGTGTTTTTATGTATGATGGATCGAAAGATAGAGAGTCCATTGAAAGGCCTTGTGAACTATATCTTGTTCTTGGTTGATGCTGATTGAATTGGAAATTGTGTGCATGTGATTATGTTCAACTAGGTTTTTCCTACTTGGAATTCACGCTAAATCTGAGTCATTGGAGTCCAAGTTCTAGGTTTGTTGTCGTCATACATGTGTGCATGGATTGTTCTTGCATGTCTTCCAGCTCGATCGGCTTTGTGTATTACAGATGTCCTTTTCCTATCATCAAAGTGCATGAAAATTTCCTCCGCCCCATTGACCAATCCATCATCAATGTCCAAATTCCCCAAGCAAATCTCTACTATAATTCCCACCTTTAGAGATAGTTTCAAGTGTAACCACTTGCATTTTTGGCATCCTCTAGTATTCTTATTGTTTTGCTACATGTATTATGCCTCTTGTCTATGGCATTTATTGCGTGCTCCTTTCCTTGAAGAATTTTGAAGATGCCATTATTGTGTTTGTCTTTCAAAGCATTTGTGTAAAACAAGTGGGGGAATTTTGTGACTTCTTTTGGTTTAATTTGTATTGTAGGTTTAATTGAAGCAAATCTTGTTCGGGTTTGTTGTCTCGTTCTTATTTTGTTTAGCATATTAATAATATGTGGGTTCTTCTGTCTCATAGGTCTAATGAGTTCATAGTACTTTACGTGTTTCCTCCATATCAATGGAATAATTGCAAAGGATGTGTTTTTTTGTGAGAAAATCCAACTATCTTTAGTTGGGTTGCTTGGCAAAGATCTCCACATAAGAGTACATCAATTCCTCCAAAGGATTTGGAATGGTCATGCTTGATGTCCTTCATTTGCACGTCAACTGCAATGCATGTGTTAATATTGTTAATGAAATTTCATCAAGAACGGCAAAATTCTAAATTTTGGTATAGTGTTGAAAGGGTTTGCAATGTCTCCGGTACAAGGCATGTGTAATTCAACAAGAGAAGAGTTAAATGTAGTGTTGAGTGAATGGTTGTTCCACCTATGTTGTAAGCTGCTTTTCTTATGTAGGCCAGTAGTATTTCTCGTGGTAGTTTTGCATTACAGTTCTCTTTGTGGGAGTAGTGTTGTAGTAGTGCTTGGACTATCACATGGAGAGTGTAAGTTTTTCATGTCCTTGCATTCTCGAATAAGAAGAGAATGAATTAATTGTTTCCACATTTCCTTTTTTTAAGCAGAATATCTTCCAATATTATGCATTTTCCATCGTTCAGATTTCAAAATACTTTATGATATTTGTTGTTTTGCATCATTTGTTCTTTTTTTGTGCTGACCCATTTTGTTGTTTCTCTTCTTGCTCGGACATTGCATGTCCATACCAATGTCATATCCCACTTCAGGAGCGGCATAGCTCCTGATTAGCAGTACCAAGATGACCAAAAGAAGTAGGCAGTCATCGATGAATTGAAAACAAAATACCCTAACCCCCCAAATTGGGAGTTCAATGAGAATTACATGCGAGAGTGCATGGGTTTGGTCTTGAAGCATCGTAGGTCAACCTTGCATACTTCCATCGCAAAAGGGAGAGCTAAACCCAGCTGGGCAGACAAAGCTGATTGGAAGTTTTTCAAGAAGTAGAACAAGGACCATCTCGAAATGTTCTAGGGTCAGAGGAGGGCTGCGAGGAGACGGTTGGACTCCGTAGGTACTTCGCACTTTGGTGCAGGCAGACGGTTGGCATTCGAGGCAACCGTGGTAAGTCTACTTCTTCTCATTTAATGAATTGTTCTATTTGTTTTACTACATATTGCATGCACTTTATCTAACTATCATAAATATGGCCCACAGCAAGCTACGATGGGTCGCCTTCCTACAGACACAGAGACGAGACATGCATTTCGCGTAGGAACAAAGCCGTGTTTTATTGAGCAGGAGGCAATGGGAGCGACGGTCGATTGGGCTGAGGTGGCTACTTGCACCATATAAGTCTACTCCTACTTGTAATCTCATTTTTAAAACTATTTTATTCTTTAAGTTTCAATCTAATTTCCAATTGATATGGTTTCACTCTTTGAATCAAAGCCAGAGCACAACAAGACAAAGCACCTACAGATGCGCACACAGACGCGTTTACTCAACTTAAAAAAAAACTTACAGGCGCATCTATTTGTTGAGAGTTGTGGTGCCATGAGCACATGTAGAGCAAAGGTATGAGTAAAGGGCAAGCTGCCACATGGCATGGATGAGATATCCCACATGTGAGCAAGCAAATGGATGTAAGCACCCTCACCTATAAAAGGGAGGTTCATTTGAAGTAATATCAATCAAGCACTTTGCACTATCTCAAGATTCTCTTTATGAGTCCAAGCTAATCTATCTTGGAACCTAATTGACTTGAGATACATGTCATGAGCACTCTCTTCATCATGTTTCCACACAGGTTCCATCCACCTTAGAGTGCTCCATAGATCGTGAGGCACACATGTTTTGTCATGGTATCAGAGCTTAGGTCTAGTCTTCTAGATTAGTTGTAGGCATGACTTAGGAAATCATGTTTCCTCCAAGATTAGTTTTAGCTTTATATTGAGAGTTCTCTTCTACTTAGAGAAATTTTCATTCATTATAGATTTTCATTAGTCTCATTTCCATCTACTCTTCTTTATTTTGTGTGAGAAAGAGAGAATCAAGTTGCGAGAGAGTAGTGCTTCTCTTAGCTAGGAGAGAGGAAGAACATTGTGAATCGAAGGAGACAATAGTGACTCTCTTGAGTAGTAAAGACACTCAACTAAATCCCTTGTGCCTACTTCCTAGCCTTGACTACAAGCTTTAGCAACCAAGAGAGCTACCTGAATAGCTCACAATTGATGTAGAAGAAAGCTAAAGTAGATGCTCAAATAGTAGGAGGACAGATTGGAGCGGCTGACCACTTGTGAAAGTAGCCTGAACTGGGACTGTAGTGGAAGCCCCCAACAAGCAGAAGCTTGAAGAGAAGATCATAAGAGGGAGCCAGAAGTCAAGAAAAGGCTCCAACAGTGTTGTCGACCAGAGTCACCGGGACCTCCAACACCAACAATGAGTAGAAGCCTTGAAGCATACAAAGCGACCACAAAGCCTTCAACCACCTACAGTCGCTTCCATTGACGCAACACACAACAACCACGGCATGTTCCTAAACGGCCAGCTCTACAACCAGCAGCACTAATCTTGCTATCCTGCTTCTACGCCTTCAGCACTGGCTAACCTGCTCACAAGCGACTCCTACAATCAACGAGTCAGCAACGACTGGTTGTAGTAATAGCCATCGATAGCTTCAAACGGCGACTCCTACTTGCATGCAACGATCTCCTGCAATAAAACAGGCCACGGGCTGCAGCTTTTGAAAGCTTCAGCACTCCAGCGATGAACTCATATGCCTTCCCTAGACCTCTCCAAACTAGACGGAATCTCTGCAACGATTGCTACGCCCAGCTAGCCGACAGACCTCTTGCCTTAGCATCACGCTCCACGAGCTTTGCGGATCTATAGCTGCGCCATCTACATCTCCAAAACGTGCTCCAAGCCTTGCCATCGTCACACGAGTTTGACCTCTCCAAACCATTCAACAACCTCTGTGAAGAAAGCAGCGAGCAGCTTCAACGACAAAGGAGAAGAGTCGACAGAGTATCCAGAAGGTTTCTTGCTAAGGTTCCCATTGATTGACACGTGTCAAGATAGGACTTAACTGTGGTTACCTTAATGATCACCATGGTTAGGTTTAGTTGCGTGGACCATGGTTAAGTTAATCTAGACTTGGGTTAACTAACTTGGGTTAGAAGGTTGCCACATGGCACAGGGCCACCTAAGCACACAGCCCCTGCCAAGCACAGTCCTGCAAGCAGCATGTGAATAGCCCAGCCACATCATCAAAGGCCCCTCCTCTTCACAAAAGCTTCAACAAGCCATAACTTCCAATCCAAGAAGAATTTGTACACGCTCCAAAAAGGAAAAGTGATCGTCTTTCCGAGCGCTACGTGCCTGTCAGATCAGAATCATTGTATGCAATTAGACACTGCCAACATTGAAAGAAATCAATTGGTAAGACCTTTGCAACAAATGAAAAAGCAACGCATGAATTCAATAAGCATGCCAAAAGCACAAGTGCATGAGATGACCATAGCACAGAGCATGGCATCCACACACAAAGCATCAAGGCACATGGAAGAACAAAGCATCATGCATGATGCTACACCAAGCAAAGAAGCAAACGACATCGTCATCAAGCCATGAGCCAAAAGGTGACATCAATGGAATGTATTGAAAAGCAAAAACCTTGCCAACCTTGCCTATGTTTTGTAAATCAAACCTGACCACCTGAGAGTAGCTATGAAAGCACCCAGGGGAGGTATTGACATGTAAAAGCCACACTTGACCACCTTAAGTAGCAATGCATGCACTAAGGGGAGGTGATGGAATGTAACTCACATCTGACCACCTTGCAGTAGCCAAAGGCTTATGGCACCAAGGGGAGGTGTTGAGAGTTGTGGTGCCATGAGCACATGTAGAGCAAAGGTATGAGTAAAGGGCAAGCTGCCACATGGCATGGAGGAGATATCCCACATGTGAGCAAGCAAATGGATGTAAGCACCCTCACCTATAAAAGGGAGGTTCATTTGAAGTAATATCAATCAAGCACTTTGCACTATCTCAAGATTCTTTTTATGAGTCCAAGCTAATCTATCTTGGAACCTAATTGACTTGAGATACATGTCATGAGCAATCTCTTCATCATGTTTCCACACAGGTTCCATCCACCTTAGAGTGCTCCATAGATCGTGAGGCACACATGTTTTGTCACTATTTGCACATCTATTCACGTGTCTACAAACCCGCATCTAAAGGCCCGTCTATATAGCAGACAGACGTGCCTATAGACGCGCATATAGATGTGTAAATAGATGCTCTACTAGAAAATTTAAAAAGCAAATAGACACATCCTTAAACGCATTTATAGATGCATTTATAGACGCATCTATAGAAGCGTTTGTAGATGCGCAAATAGATGCCCCTTGAATAGATAGACACATATATAGATGCATTTATACATGCCTTGATAGACGTGCTACATAATATTTTTTAAATTTTGTGTGCTTGAAGTGAATGCTGTGTATGTTGTGTATGCTATGTAGTTACAGGAATCCCATTTCCACATTGTGTAATTCAATTCTTACAGCCAACCGCATTTTAATTAGCACTCTTGCAAGCATGTCTATAGCCGACAATTACAATTCCAAATAAAACATTACAACTCCAAAATGTTTAGTTCACAAGGCATTAATTGATAGAACGTTGCACAAGAAAATTGAAAGCCAAAAAAATAAAAAGAGTGTATATTAATTCATAGCTCAAAAAGTACTTGTATGTACATATAGCACGAAGCTAAGCCACATCTTGTGGCTTCAAGTACCAAAAATAAGAGGAGTGTATATACAAGAGGCACGAAGCCAAGCCAGTGGCTTTAAGTACAAAAAAGAGTAGCTAGCACTACTTCTACGACTAATCTAAGTTCTCCATGTCCTCGCTCCCTTCTATGCTCCCTTCTGCACTCCCTTCTCCGCCTCCTTCTTCCTCGTCTTCTTCCTCATCTTCTTGTGCAGGGTCCTGTAAACAAGGGACAACATATATCAATGTATGAAAAATCAAATCTTTACTTATAATATTGACATTATTTAATTACTTTCAAATACCTCGTGGGGCGCTCCAATATCCCGGATATACTGCTCCTCAGTAATCAATAATCATAGAAGCATAAAGATAGCAGGCTTTCATTAGACTCAGTCTCTTCTCCTCTTGGAGGAAAATATAAAAAAGTTATGAGATTTACACATCCCAATTAAAGGCTTGAACAAGCATACAAGTATAAAGATAAGGTTTTATACATGCTGCAATGTAGTCATATTTTCAGGTTGTTTTCCAATGGTAGCAATTAGACGCTGAATACTCTCAGCCCGAAATGCTAGCAGATCGGCTTCTGTATATGATTCCATTTTGATTGGTAACTCCAAATCAAAAATCTCTCTAAGAAACAACATGCAGTTGTAGGCAACTCTCCACCCACAGTTGTGCCCATCTTTTTGCTCCACTCGCAGACGTCTTTTGAATTCTACTTGGTCTTGTTGCTCCGTGGTTGTTCTGATAGCAGATACTAGCCAATATGCAGCACTGTCCATCATGACATATTAAATATATCAATATGTCATGATCATAAGATACAAAATAAGAAAGTAACAAAAATATTAAGAGAATAATTACCTTGGGGAGTTGGCATGATAGCCTTCCATTGAATTCACAAACCACAAACGGTTGAGTTCAAGGTCCCAAGCGATCAGACTCCAATGTGAGCTACACGACCAGAATAAAAATGATTATTGTTTTACACAAACTTGCCAAAGAAATAGTAAAAATAAGGTTAGAGTTGATACTTACGCCTCATGATAAGGCATAAAGATGACTCGCACCCCATCTAAATTCAAAGGGCTTAACCAGGTACAAACATCTTCTATAGTCTTTTGAAGAGAGCTAAGAATAGAAGAAAGGAGAGCATCGAGCATGTAGACACGATGCTGCACTACACTAGGAAGTTGAGAAATAACTACACTGCACCAAGAAATAAACAAACGTTAGCTCATAGAATTGATTTGCATTTTGCACTAGAAAACTGATATATAACTACACTGTAAACAAATAAACAAATGTTAGCTCATTAAAGTAGCAACAAATAAACAAACGTTACCTGAGAATGGCCAGGATAACATTGTCATTAACCTCTTTTAAAGGATTGGAGAGGATTGAAACCTCCTCTCTACCAAAGCTCAAATACTGAGGTTCTCGTTTCAAAACAATCCTAACTTCAAATGAGCTCTCCATTTTATCCAATGCAGCTAAATTTGCAGAATGGGTCTCTGTCATAGCTTGTATTCTATGTTTGCGGTCATTCTGCTTTTCCATGGTGTCTTTAAAGCTCTTGTGCTCATGGGATTCTTCAATCAAATTTAGAGGTCGTTGCATTGCTGAAGTAGAAGGGAGTGCCTCCATATTGACTTCATCCATTTCTTCTCCCTCTATTGCCTGTAAACAAATATGAGAGATTAGATTCATTATCTTTAAATTTAAATATTATTTAAAAAATTGTATTTAGTTGAGAAATAGAGAGTTCATACTGCTAAGTATTGTCATATGGCCTTTTTTCATAACCCTGCGAGCCATAATTATCAAAGAAGGCATCATCATGTTTGTCTTCATCCACCAACCTCTCTCTGAATGGGTCATGTAAGTCCATCTTTTCATCATCATCAACTGGGACATTATGATCGTCAAGGTAATCATCCATGTCATCAGTGTCCTTGTGGTCTATCTCTTTTTCATAGCCTGTGGTTAGATCTGCTTGAAGCTGAAAATAAGCCATGAAATGCTTGTTTTCAATAATATTTGTGGAGTTGCCTTTTTTGAGGAGATCCTCAAATAAATATCCCATCCTGCACAAGGTGACCTCCCAACCTGCCGGTAGCAAATTCTCCATCATGGTAAGCAAGAGACTCCCACTTTTTGCAAGACTTCCATAGTTGTTTTTTTGATAATGTATGGACCTGGGAATATCTTGCTCTTCTAGCATCAATCTCAAATTATTTGAATTCCCTCTTATGTTCTTTTGTAAGGAGTGATCAGGGTTGGGACTCCGCATACACAAAAAGAATGATTCAAGAGATTGAATCGCTATGCCACATTCTCTCTTGCCTCTCTTTGCTACATAAACACCACTATAGATCTTCAAATCTGATGAATATGCTCGCTCTAGAGTAACCTGCATGGCTTCTTTGTCTTTTTTATCAACAAAAATGACAATGTTGCAAATTGCCACTTTGCTAATAGTGGTATATACTATTCTATCAATGAAGTTATGGATATCATCGCTAGAAACTTCCATTGATTCTCGATGAAGTCATCTTCTGAGACTCCCCTGAAGTTCACAAGAGATTTCCAGACTCTGCAGTAACCTCTACATTGAATTGAAAGCTTTGGTGCATATCTATCGGCATCCTTATCTTGCTGATTAATCTTTCCACATATGCAACCACCTGTTGTGGGATTTCTTTTCTCATGTAAGAGGTTACTATTTCTGACCCATCTTCATCCTTTTTAATCCACCTGTTTGCCCATAGCTTTACCTTGGGTGTTGACAAAGAAGCTATATGCTTCACCACATTATAGTCAATGTTACAATGAGTAAGTGGAATTTGTTTCTCTGACAGCAAATACTTAATGGCACTATGCATTGCATCACACCTCACCTGTACATTGATGCATTCTTCCATGCAGTGGTCTTTGTCTTTTTTTCCAAAAAACCATTCTTTCTTTAAAATTTTTTGTGCTGCCATGGATGCATACTTGTCAAGTAAGTACTTTATAGGCCTCCACATCCTTGCCGTCAACTCCTTCTTATCCATTACCTTTGACTTTTCGGAGATAAACAAAGGAGCTTCATAGGTCAACTGTCCACGCTCACAAGCAATGCACGTTTCAAGCATCTCATTGAACACTTCAACAGGACGAAATATTATAGAAGTGTAGTCGGCATATTTGTCCCTCACCACCTTGAGGCTTGTCATATTTTCTTCTCGCTCTTGAGTTCCCTAGGCACAACTGCACTCAAAGAAGTATAGAAGTTCGTGAGTGTGTCGGCATCTACTTTTGTGACCTTTCGCTTCAAATCAGGATTTGGAGAACCAAATGTTGTCTATGTAACCCTTGCCTTCTGTAAGACCTCTGATGTTGAGGATATCTTACGCTTTCCATGGACATAATGATTTCTCATGCTTGAATATACAGATTGTTGCAGGATAATAATGGAATGAACTTATCTTTGCAAATTGTTCTGAAGTGAGTCTTTTGACCTCCTTTGCTTCCTTTGCGATCTGATTACAAGCATAAGCCCAATGTTGACCATCAATGGGCTAGAATCTGCAATGAAGGAGGAATTCCTTCTTTGCTTCCTTCAGCATATTCTCACCTTGTGCCTCTTCGCCTTGTTCATGTGGAATATTTTTAAGAGTGTCTTTAAAGAATCGACTGAAGGTTTACTCGAAATGTGTAGGCCTTGTAAATGTTATTTGATCCAGAAAACTATTTTTGATTGGACAAAACATTATTGGGCGCAGGACCACATTGCTTGTCACAGGTTTCTTACCATCTCTCAAAGCCTCATATAAGTGCATAGGATATATCAAGGCTTCGGCTATTAGTAAAGACAGCTGCAGCTTCCACATCTTTGGCATTCACAAACCACATCCTTTGACCCCAGATATATCTCGCATCATCATCTGTAACTGCTTCATTAAGATGCAGATTAAGATTTTTTATTGATGTGAGTTCATCCTGATCATCTTCAGCCTCGGGTTCTGAGTCTTCTTCATCTTTCTCTTCTTTTAACCGTTTTTCATCCACATTATCTCTCTCTACAGTGGGACGATGCCTTTTTTTACTGCTTGGAACCGTGGCTCTTGCAGTACTAGCCTTTTGCATTTCACGTCATGGTTTGCTAGCAAGAGCTTCTAGCATAACTGCAGTGGATCGACCTTGATCTTCTTCAATTTTTTTTAATTCCCGTGCACTCAAGGCTTGTGTTTCATCATCCTTAGTTACATCCACCATTTCTTGCTCTAGAAGTTTGTGCTCATGTTCTACATGTTTGTGACAGTATGCATGTTCTTCTTGTCCCTGCATCGAAGTCTAAGCTTTTTGATCTCCTTCATGTGAAGATCCTTGAATATGAAGAGCATATTGTGCATCCTGAAAGTACTCAAACATTATCTTTGCACGCATCCTTTTTGCCACCACACTAGGAAATTGCTCCCAAGTATATGCAAGAGCCTCCAATGCACTTTGCAGCTCTGGAAACTTTGATGGTTGAGGAGGAGGCATCACAAAGGTCTTTGAGTCTCTCCTTGACACAACAAAATGAAGACCGCCAACTTCAGGATCTGAACTCTTTGTAAAAATATCCATAAAAGTCTCTTTTGGCTCTATCATTATGCCTACTACAAGGCTTGAAGTCATATCTTTTTTGAAGAAAGTAGCATCCCATGGATCTTCAACATCATTGAACTCCCTTTTTGACATAAGTAGAAAGAGTCTCTTTTCCTTTTGATGAAGAAACCAAGCTCTTTTACCCATGTGATATCGAGTCCACCTACTAAAGCCATTGGGGCTATATTCCTTTCCTTTCAAATTCAAAGTGACATAAGAGACCCATTCTCTCATCTCAGAGTCATTTAGGATAGCCCCCACATTAGTTGATTGCTCCATAATCCTACAAGAAAATATAATGAAGAATTTAGATACATACAAGTAAAGTACAATATACAACACTTGATACAATAAATGTGGGAAATAGCCCAAAAGGCTTTACAAGGCTTCATATGGCAAAAATGTGGGAAATAGCCTAGAAGGCTTTACAAGGCTTAAATATTTGTACAAATGTAAAAAAATTAGCCAATAAAGCTTTACAATGAAATAAAATGTCG